>NC_052624.1:81284118-81591963 GCF_016161935.1 Mauremys reevesii
TTCCATTCTAGAAAGAGATCAAGTATTCACTCTCTCTACACACACACACTTACTTCAATAATAAAATCTAAACCTTCTGGGGGGGAGAAAGGGGAAGCCCCATCACTTCTATATAAAGCTTTTGTTCTGCTCCAAGGATCCACCAGCAATAATACACTGTCAAGAGATAGATGGTGTGAGTAGTTATGCTAGCCACCCCTCTTTCCTCTCTTCCTCCCCCGCATTACAGTGAGGCATGGACCTGCAATGATATTTAAACTGTGCACATATTTAAAAAATATTACTAAATTATATTTATGTTCTGTAGTTCAGTACCTTGAAGACTCCCTTGAACTTAAATTACCTCTTCTTTGCTTCACTTACCAAAACATCAACATAGAGAACCCAGCAGTGCTCTCTGGGATTAATACAAAGGGATTTCACGTCTATGGTGCTCTCATTGCTAAATATTCTGTAGAGAGTATTTACTATCTCTGTGGCAAGCTCTTCTCCTCCCCGGCCTTCAAATTCAGGAGTGGCATTTGCTGAACTGGATGGGGGTAAAAGAAAATAGATACTTTTCATATCTAAAGCAGCCTTTATCCAAGGAACTCAAAACATTTCACAAACAGTAAGCCCATATCATCATCACAAAGGAGGTACTATTTGCGCTTTACAAGGGTAGAAATGAAGCACAGAAAAGGGAAACGGATTACTTGAGGTAACACACAAAATTAGCATCAGAGCTGGCAAAAGAATACAGAAGTCCAGTATCTGTTTTAGTCACCAGACCACACTGTATAGTTCCTTGACATTCTGCAGAAATGTTTAAGACTAATATTAAATTATCTCTGCCCTTCATGATAAAAAAGAAAAGAAAAGAAAATTACAGTAAGTTCCAAATGGTTAACAATACAGCCTGTTAAAGATGAATGGGACAAAAGACACCAGTGAGAAGAAGGGTGAAAAAAAGACAAGCAAGAGAGACTTTTTAGAATGGCATGACTTTAATTATTAATGTCTTTACTGGATACTCTGTTATGGGGCTGCTTGCAGACAGCGTCTTATTATCTAAGCAAGCATCCATGCAAGAAGATACCTAGCTGCCCTGGGTCTTACACACAGCTAAAAACAAAAGGTTTTAGCTAACAAAGGCAGCATGTTTATAAAAAAAAAATCCCCAAACCAACAAACATTCTGAATCTTGTCCTGATTCTACAGAAGGCAAAAACATGGTTGTGCTGTGATAACTGGGCCTATAAGCTTACCCTAATTGTGAACTCAACTGCGGCAAAGTTTACAAAATGTTTCAATCATATAATGATAAATGTTGATGGGAAAAGGTGCAAAAGGGAGGCTGACTGAATTAGCCTAAATAAGGTGGCCTACCAGTATAGTTCAAGAACTGTGTTAAGATCATGCCTGGTAAACAAGAGACGCCTGGGGCCAGAAGTTATAGAATCATAGGACAAGAAGGGATCTCGAGAGGTCCAGTCCTCTGCACTGATGGCAGGACTAAGTATTATCTAGACCATTCCTGACAGGTGTTTGGAGATTAAGATCAGGTTAGGCAACGATGGAGATTCCACAGCTCCCATAGCAATTTATTCCAGTGCTTACTACCCTGACAGTTAAGTATTTCCCAATGTCCAAGCTAAACGGCCCTTTCTGCAATTTAAGCCCATTGTGTCTTGTCCTAGCCTCAGAGGTTAAGGAGAAATGTTTTTCACCCTCCTCCTTGTAACAACGGGTTTCAAGTACATAAAAGGTTATGTCCCCTCTCATTGTTTTCTCAGACTAAAGAAACCCATTGTTTTCAATCTTCCCTCATAGGTCATGTTTTCTAGACCTTTAATCATTTTTGTTGCTCTTCTCCGGACTTTCTCCAATTTGTCCACATCTTTCCTGAAATGTGGCACCCAGAACTGGACACAATACTCCAGTTGAGCCCTAATCAGTGCAGAGTAGAGCAGAAGTATTACTTCTCATGTCTTGCTTACAACACTCCTGGTAATACATCCCAGAATGTTTGCCCTTTTTTTTTTTTTTTGCGCAACAGTGCTACACTATTGACTCATATTTAGCTTGTGATCTACTATGACCCCCAGATCCTCTGGGGGCGTGGGGCAGAGGGCTCCGTGCACTGCCCTTGCCTGCAGGCACCACCCCCCACAGCTCCTATTGGCCAGGAATGGGAACCGCGGCCAATGGGAGCTTCGGGGGTGGTACCTGCAGGTGAGGGCAGCATGCGGCGGAGCCACCTGTCCCACCCAACCCCAGGAGCCACTGCCAGACATGCTGGCTGCTTCCGGGAGTGGCACAGGGCCAGGGCAGGCAGGGAGCCTGCCTTAGCCCTGCTGCCACTCTGGAGCAGCTCGAGGTAAGTGGCACCAAGCAGAAGCCCACACCCTGAACCCCTCTTGCACCCTGCACCCCAACCCTGTGTCCCCAACCCCCTGCCCTGAGCCTTCTCCCGCACCCCAACCCCTTGCCCTGAGCGCCTTCCTGCACACTGCACCCCCTCCCACACCCCAACCCCCTGCCCTACATTCATGGCCCTGCATACCATTTCCCCACCAGATATGGCCCTCCGGCCAAAAAGTTTGCCCACCCATGTTCTACATGTTTGCAAAAACATTGCTTAATTATTTGCTCCATTATTTTTCGGGGTACTGAAGTTAAGCTAACTGGTCTATAATAAAGTCAATGAACTAAAGTTGCTGTGTTGGAAATTAGGCCTAATTGCTGGACAATATGAGAGAACGGGCTATTCTGCCAATCATTCCCTTTGGGGTCCTCAGAAAGAGAGTTTGGGGATGGGGGAGAAGCTGCTATCGCAATGCTGGCTGACTGAAAGAATGGGAATGAGCAAGCTTCCCCATCATGGCTGCCATCCCCCATCTCCTGGGATCCCAAAATCTGACATGACACCATTTTCCCTTCATCATAATCCTGAGAGATGTCCTGAGGGACCCAGATGACATTGCTACCTCCACCATCATTGGTTACATCTTGAATAGCACCTGGGACGTGAGACTTTGTCACAGACACACTTGTGCATCATGTGCTCTCCTCTTTCCCCACCTTATATCTTCTTTTTCCTATCTCTCTTCCTTTGCCATCTGTTTAGTAAGAGTCTGGCTTAACCAGCTAAGACTGTGTATTCTGCAACATTACTGTGAGCCTGTGACCAGAAAAAGGCAGTTAAAAGCAATGCATCGAACAGTGCAACACTGTACAACTTTGCCTCAGAGTGATAGATAAGACTGTGCTGGACCTGTGTTTTTCCAGCAGTGAGTTTGCAAGTAAAAGTCAACACCAGAGACAGAAGCTGCATCTTCTATCTTTGCTATTCTCTTCTCTCCACTGTTGTGTGTGTGTGTGTGTGTTGTTTTGTTTTCTAGGAAATAGGATCAGACTTCAACAAGAACAGCTCCAGCCAATCTCAACTAAATTTCTCTTTTTTCCACCTAAAAGAAAGCCAGTTATGCTGTGGGGGGGTCCTTTTAAAAATCTCTCTCGGGGGGTGGTGGTGGTAGAGGAAATAAGGGATGCTGTTAAAAATGAAAGCCTTACTTAATACTTTAAATTTCAAATGCTTTAACTGTTTTTCCTTTTCCTCCCCCTGTCCTTAAAAGGCAAGATGTTATTTCCAGATGTATAAATGCCACATTGTAATAAGATTACAATTAATGATGAGCCAAAATTATAATCCCAAGCAGAAGAACTATAATCAAATTTAAAAAGAGCCTTATCAACAGAATTATTAAATTACATACCAATGAAGGGCTCAATTCAGCAAATGTATCTCCCATTTAAGTCAGTGAAACCATTCATCTCTAAACATGACTGCAAAATTGAACCCCAATTAAAATTTTGCAGGTCTCATAGTACAGCAGATATAAAAGCTATTTTTTTGAAAACTTTGGTTTTTACTTGTATTAACTAGGAGTCAAATGCTGAAATTTTTACTTGGTCAGCTGTAATAAATGATAGACTTGGAATATGCCTACACTATAGCCACTACAGCAATACAGCTGTGCTGTTGTAATGCCATAGCATACACACTCCCCTATACTGGCAGAAAAATCCCTTCTGTCAAGGTAGCTAATCCACCTTGTGAGAGGCAGTAGCTAGGCTGACGGAAAAATTCTTCATTAACCTAGCTGCACCTACTCTGGGGGTTCAGTCGACCTAACCACAATGCTCATGGCAAGACATTTTTCACAGCCTTGAGCAACATATTTAGGTCATTTAAGTGTAAACCAGGCCTTAGAGTATTTGATCTGGATAACGGTGTCGCTGAATTTTATCATAACCTTAATCATTTTATTAATTGCAAGGGACTAAGCCTTGATCTACACCTAGCCACATCACTTCTGAATACATGGTAAATACTGCCACCCTAAGGTCTCTGGATATCACAATAGTGTAGTAGCAGAGATGTTTATATTCACTCATTTGAAATACTTTGCCCACTGTACAAATCTCAGAAGTGGAGTTCAGAAAAACGTATTTGTGGAACACACACCGATCTAGCAGGGGCCAAAGTGAGTGTGCCATTCTTATTCTCGAATAATACTTAAAATAAAATCCCCAAAAAGTTAAGAAACAGCTCTCAGCCACATATTATGAGAATCAAGACTTTCTAGAGAATCCAGTGTAAGGAAGCCTCCATCACAGACTAAGTACCTCTCCATGTCAGCACTTCTGAGGTTATCTGTCCAGCTGTTTCCTGTTGAATAGTTTAGTTTATTTCATCTCTGACAGACTTCTATCCACCTCCCTGTTTCAAGCCTCAGGTAGTTAATAAAAAATTAAGTTTTCATTATATGATTAAATAGGACCATAGGAAGCCTCTAAGGACAATTTGCATATACAGAGATATTAATGAGTATATCATTTATTTGCACTGTACAATTTAGTCTTAAATTAAAAGCAAACTGGGTTTATAAATTTTGGTGGAGTTTAACAGCTAATTGCATGCACATCAAAATAAACCTACATTCCCAATGCATTAAGGTTGAGATTTTATTTGTGTGGAAGTCAAGAAATTCAGAGCTGGGGTTCCCACTGCAACCTCAAATCTGCTTCCCTGAACTTTTGTATTACAATGGAGCCTCATTAAATGGTCTCACTACATATGATGTACTGTCTGTAGTAAGAAGTACAGTTTTACAAAATAAAGTACCTTAAGTAAATGGTCTAGATAGGCACCTGCTTTAAGCTTCTCTCCCCACATCCACAGGCTGGTAGAATTGGTTAGAACATCTTGCCCTCCTTTAAGGAGGCATTCTCATTATTTCCAACAGCAGTGAGCCCCAGACCTCCCCATAACTCTAATGTGCAGATAGCACCCAGAAGTGCTCTCAGAACATTTAGAACTTTGATGAGCAAAACTGACTGAAACTGCCAGACATGTGGCATTTGTCTCTGCCAGACTGATGTAGTGAATCCCTCCAAATGAAAGCATGTCTATTCATAAAGAGTTTAAAAAAAAACAAACCTAAAACCTAAATGTGATCTTAAAAACAAGTTAAAAACAGTCATCTAGTAATCTATCCCGCCCCTCCTCTCCCCTTCCTTCCTCCTGCTGTGACCAGTTCCATGACATCAGGGGTTCTCAAAATTTTTTAAAATACATCCCTCCAACTTCTCCTCCCCGACCCCTTTTTTCCCCCGAGTGCCCACCCTTTACAAAATGGGAATTTCCAATGTAATTCCAATGGAACGAGGGCCATTAATATAATTATTCCAATAAATGGGATTCTGCTTTAAGTAAATCAGTCCTTTGATCCTGTTATCTAACTGTGCATAGTTAACCTTTTAAAAACACATTAATTTCTACAATGTTTTCTGGCCAGTATGTCTCAGTTTCAGCATCAAAGAGTGCTAGTGGAGATAATGACTGCACACGCCTGATTGCAATGTCATTCACTGAAATTTGGCTCAGCCACCCCACCATCATGATGGAGGAGTGGTCAGGCCAAATTTGAACGATTTGACAAATCCCTCAGGTTGAGAACTGCAGTTTATCTACCAAGCTTCATAGACTTTATGAAGAGAAAAAAAAGTTCTCTTCATATAAACCACAGCACACGATTCAAGCACTGAGATGTCCCAACTGATTGACCTGGGAACAAGAGTGCTATGAGAACTTTAGCCTCCACTCCTTGTGTTTCATTTATCATGAGTTATCTGTATAGTACATGACATATGAGACCTGAAAACAACATTTAAGAGCCTTACTGATGGCTGAACAACAAATGATCATGATATTGCATGAGGACATCAACAGAACAATCCACCAGCTATAGGATGTTATAGCTAAGAAACACCTGAAATGGATGTGGTCCCTACATTTCCATGCATGTACTAGAGAAATAGGTCCACCAGGAGCTAAGGTGAGTCTTCCTTTCAATCTGGAGAAGCAAATGGCCAGACCTGGGGACAAAAGTATAAATTCTCACCTCCCTCGTTGTCAATTTCATTCTAAACCCAATATCCAGCATGTACTCTGAAAGTGTCATTGTATACAGATTCAACTGTGGTATGGGCTTTTTTTGGTTGCTATTTTATACCACAAAAAATGACAGATTATTATAGTAAAAAAAACTAACATGTCAATATTTTACAAAGTTATAAGCAAGAAAAACACTTTTTTTAAATGCAGCTATCCTGCTGATGCAGCAGCATTCCAGTGTGTAACGAAGATCTAGGACTTCCACTCTCTACATTGCAGGATGCACAGGCAACTCCATTGCTTTTGGGGAAAACAGAACAAGTTCCAACATCACCAGTGCACCCAAATCGTCCATTCCAAGGAGTGGCACTGTGCATAGTTTAAAGAGGGATAAATGTTCCTCTCCCGGTTCAGAAGAAGATAGACACAGAATAAGGAGATAGAAAAAAAGGGTGGTAGAAGACGGAAATGGTATTTTCTGAGTGGAAGATGATCACCACATATGTCTGGATGGCTAAATCAGCTCTAGCAAACTAGTAGATTTTAAAATCTACAAAGAAGCCAAGAAAGAATCAGATAGTAAGCATTATAAGGATGACACAATCAGCACTGAGGAAAACAAATCTTAATTTGAAAAAATAAAAACCACAGCACCATAAGACTTCTACAATAACAGAGACCCAATTGTAAAATTATGCACAATCATCACCATCTAGTGGCAGCCTGAAAAAGTGTCATACATTACAACTACACATAAAATACTGGTATCAGCACATTTGGATATACCACACTTTACAGAAAAAAAGTCTTCTGCCAAAAGCTCCACATTTTATTTTAAAATCTTTCTGGCAACTAGACATGTATGTCCTCTTATGACTTGGGCATTCTGGAACTCAACATTCAGGTCTCCAGAGCCAGGCTCTTACCCTCATGTTGTTACCTTGAGGGAAAACCACTTTACATACAGGAGGTCAACTAGGACTGTCAGTTCAGTACATGCGTCTGACGAAGTGGGTATTCACCCAACTATAAGGTGCCACAGGACTCTGCTGCTTTTTACAGATCCAGACTAACACGGCTACCCTTCTGATACAGTTCAGGGAGAGGTTCTCCAATCATCCTGGCCCTCACATCTGCTTCTATCTCTTTGGCAATTATAAAATAGAATCTAAAACTAAACTAATTTAAGAAACATTTGAGGATTTGTAATACTAGCCGTTGATGAAAACAATGCTACAATGAATTTCTGTGGCCCCTTAGGGCACTCGTTACTGGGCATCTCTCCAAACTAACTGATGAACAGCACTGGACATTTGTTAACGCACACACACAAAACACTCTCGTGGGCAGGTGGTTTCATTCAACATTACTGAATGACAGAAGGAGGGAGAAGGAGGTAGCAGCTCTCAGCCTTAGGCTTTTTTCATTTAGTATTGGTCAGGACCAGCCTTGAAGCCAAAACAAAAAAACAAACAAACAAAAAAAAAAACCACCCAGTTTTGGCCTCTTCAAGTTTTGCAACTCACAGACCAGACCTCTCCCTCTCTCTGGAAGCTGGACCAGATGGGGAAGAAAAAGCTCCCTGCCAGACATTCCTCTACCAGCAACTGCAGAAGAAAAATGAACTCATATGTTGATGTTCCCCTCCAAAAACTGGGCTCTGATCTTAACTTAGATCTTGCAAGTTGGAGAGCCAAAGGCTCTGTGACGTGTGAGATACGTGAATGTAGTACTCCCGCAGCGGTAAAAGCTTTGGGTGTGGTGCAATAAATTAAGTTTTTCTTTTTTAAAACAGAAAAATATGGAATAGCATGAGACTCATGTGATGGAGAGAAGGAGTAAGTGACCAAATCCTGGTGAGGATCATAGAATATTAGGGTTGGAAGGGACCTCAAGAGATCATCTAGTCCAACCCCCTGCTCAAAGCAGGACCAATCCCCAAATGGCCCCCTCAAGGATTGAACTCACAACCCTGGGTTTAGCAGGCCAATGCTCAAACCTCTGAGCTATCCCTCCCCCCTGATCATTGGGCCAACAACTGAGCAAAATTCGAAGAGGGATTGGCCATTTATATGGATAGCAATATCCAGAGTTTTAATAGTAAATACTCACAAACGTAATTTGGAAGTGATAAAACCTAATTATTCAGGGCAAAAACCAATATTTAATTATTAAAGGTAAGAAAGACTTCCCTAGGTCAGAGGTGAGCAGAAATTACCCATATCGGCCTACTGGAAAGTTTTGTGTTCCCTCCTCTGAAACAGCTGGGTGCTGGCCACTACCAGAGAAAAGATACGGGACTAGATGTATCTTTGTATCTTATCCAGTCTGTTAGGTTCTATATTCTTAGGAGAGGAATGGAATGGAGTAGAACGGAGATTGAAAATAATTGGAATTCCCCACCCCAGGCAATTCTTGCACTTCCTTTATGTACTAAAATCTAAACTATAGAAGACCAGCAAGGAGCCCTATACTTTGGGAAGAACAGTGGGGCTTCCAGTTTGGAGTTAAGAAGTTTACCAAATGTTTTTACAAATCTATCAAGGCAACCCACTAACACTTCTTTTATTTATATTACAAACAGATTGCCAAGCAGTTAACTCAAGCAGCCTCAGTACTTCTATTATCAATGCGGTCTTGGGATGCATTAGGCGAGGTATTTCCACTAGAGATAAGGAGGTGTTAGTACTGTTATACAAGGCACTGGTGAGACCTCATCTGTGTGCAGTTCTGGTCTCCCATGTTTAAGAAGGATGAATTCAAAGTGGAACAGCTACAAAGAAGGGCTACTAGGATGATTTGAGGAATGGAAAACTTGTCTTATGAAAGGAGACTCAAAGAGCTCGGCTTGTTTAGCCTAACCAAAAGAAGGCTGAGGGGAGATTGCTCTCTATAAATATATCAGAGGGATAAATACCAGAGAGGTAGAGGAATTATTTAGGTTCAGTACCAATGTGGACATAAAACAAATGGATATAAACTGGCCATCAGGAAGTTTAGACTTGAAATTAGATGAAGGTTTCTAACCATCAGAGGAGTGAAGTTCTGGAACAGCCTTCCAAGGGGAGCAAAAGACATATCTGGCTTCAAGACTAAGCTTGATAAGTTTATGGAGGGGATGGTATGATGGGACAGCCTAATTTTGGCAATTAATTAATCTTTGACTATAAGTATGCCCAATGGCCTGTGATGGGATGTTAGATGGGGTGGGATTTGAGTTACTACAGAGAATTCTTTCCTGGGTGTCTGGCTGGTGAGTCTTGCCCACATGCTCAGGGTTTAGCTCATCACCATATTTGGGGTCGGGAAGGAATTTTCTACCAGGGCAGATTGGCAGAGACCCTGGAGGTTTTTCGCCTTCCTCTGCAGCGTGGGGCACAGGTCACTTGCTGGAGGATTCTCTGCGCCTTGAAGCCTTTCAACCATGATTTGAGGACTTCAATGGCTCAGACACAGGTTAGGGGTTTGTTGCGGGAGTGGGTGGGTGAGATTCTGCCGCCTGCGTTGTGCAGGATGTTAGACTAGACGATCATATTGGTCCTTTCTGATCTTAAAGTCTATGACTATCAAACCTCTAACGCAGGGGTTCTTAGGACAAATTACATCTCTACCCCAAAATAACACTGTCCTCGGGAGCCAAAAAATCTTACCGCGTTATAGGTGAAACCGCATTATATCGAACTTGCTTTGATCCGCCGGAGTGCGCAGCCCTGCCTTCCTGGAGCGCTGCTTTACCACGTTATATCTGAATTCGTGTTATATCGGGGTAGAGGTGTATTTGGTGGCCTCAGAGTGCAGCCACCAACTCTTGCTTGTGGCCACTCACACTTTTTCCTAAAATACTTAATTAGCTTCAGGAAAAATAAATATGCACACCCAAAAAACTGTAATTTATGTATTACTAGCTACTAAGTCTGCTGATATTAACATATATGTGATATTGACATACATACAAGTAGCACTTTTCACAGCAGACTTACTCAGCTCTGCAAGTCTAAGGAAAAATTAAGCCTTGGATTGGGGGAGGCAGTGGGGGGAATGGAGCCTGAAGCCCCACGGGGGACGGAACCAAAAGGCACATGGCTGGAATCTGCCTCCCCGCCACTCCCAGGCGGGAGCCCAAAGCCTGAGCCCCACCACCTCTGAAGAGGCATAGCATTCACCAGCTGCCTGCTCCTTCAGCATTGTGCCCCAAGTGTCTCCAGAGGGGGTTAGGGCCCAACCCCTGCTGGAAGCCCCAGAAACCAACACCAAGGCAGTGCATCCAGGAGGACCAGAAAGGGAAAGGGGCTGCTGCTTCCCTTCTGCACCCCAATCACAGCCCATAAGGCCATAAAAACAATGAGGAGTCCGGTGGCACCTTAAAGACTAACAGATTTATTTGGGCATAAGCTTACGTGGGTAAAAAACCATTTGTATCTGTTCCGTAAATGAAGTAGAGCTTAGAAAGTCCATCTAACATGCCCCGTGCTCCCACTTAAATGACAGCAAGTGTAACCCTTAATTACAGTAGGTGGTAACTGTGACAACTCTTAAAGCAACCTACAAGCTGAGGCTCCTGGACTCCCTCTAGCTAATTCCATAACCCTGCTCACTGGAAAGCTGTTTGCAGTAATGCCTCATTCATGGTCAAGAAAGTCAGAAACATGCTTAAACATGAACCCTGGTTTCTAGCTCATGGAGGAAATAGGGCTTTACTGAAAAATGCCATTCTGAATGTTATTTTCAAGGCAATTAACTGTTGTATCTCGAATTCACAGGGTTATTGTGTTCAAATAAAAAAAGGACAACTTCTAATTACCATACACTTGTGTGATACATTGGGAGATGGTGCGGGGAGAGTAACTCCCTTTGATGGACACCCAGCCAGCCAGTTAGCTGTTAAATCCCTCTTGGTCTATTCTCTGCTTGCTTTACCTGTAAAGGGTTAATAGGCCCACAGGTAAGAGAAGGAGTGGGCACCTGACCAAAAGAGCCAATGGAAAAGTAGAACTTTTTTAAATGGGGAAAGAAACTTTCCCTTTGTCTGTTACTCTCTGGGCTGATGAGACAGGGCAGCAGGAATGCTGTATAAAGCTTGAACCAGATATGAAAATCATCAGATCATATCTATAACTACTTTTAACAATCCAAAGGTGTAAGTAGATCAGAATGTTTAGCTAAACACGATCAGGTTTATTTCTGTTTATTTTTTAAGGCTTGTAGATCTCGTCTGTGCTAACTCCAAATGCTTTTGTTTGCTTGTAACCTTTAAGCTGAACCCCCAAGAAAGCTATTTTGGGTGCTTAATTTTTGGAATTGCTCTTTTAAAATATAGCAAAAGCCTAAGTTCCAAATGTATTTTTTCCTTTTTGTTTTTAATAAAAATTTACCTTTTTTAAGAACAGGATTGGATTATTGATTTCCTAAGAGGTTTGTGCATGTTGTTTGATTGGCTGACAGCCACAGCTAATTTCCTTTGTGTCTTTCTCAGGTGTGTCTGTGTATGTGGCTGTGTGAGAAAGGGCTTGAGGTTACCCCACAGGGAGGAATTGCCAAGTGCTCCTTCCTGGGTTAAAAGGTTTTGGGTTTTTTTGCATTTGGGTGGTGGCAGTGTTTACCAAGCCAAGGTCAGAGAGATGCTATAACCTTGGGAGTGTAATACAAGCCTGGAATGGCAAATATTTTTTAAAATCCTTGCAGACCCCCCACTTCCTACACTCGAAGTGACAGAGTGGGGATTCAGCCTTAACAACTTGAAATCTAGGCAATTCAATAAAAGAAAACAGTTTCAGGTAGCATACCTATCCCTGAGTGCACCTATTATTTTTTTAAATGGATATTCTCTCTCTCATTTTCTTTTTGAGAAAGTCCCAGAGAGAACAGGGGGAACTAACAAACTCCATACAAAGTTCTGTCAAATGCACGAAGAGTAAACAAACCGAAAAAAAATTATTTTTCCCTTCTAATCTTTTCCAGTTATAATAATCTTGGGTATTTCAGCAAAAGTCTGCTTACCAAGTTGACACTGTTCCTTTATTTTCTGCTTGTAATTTCTAGAACTATGCAAAACAGCAACTCTGAAGGAGTAGCAGAGCATTTTCCCAAATTTTACCATCAACTAAAGCAACAAAATAGCTTATTTCTATTATGTAGACCACTACAGCAGGCCAACAGAATTAAGGAATATACTTTAGATAAACAGCTTTTCTAAACACATTAGTCACTGAAAGTATTGGGCTTTCAGTACTCTTCCTTATTGTACCTACCAGTCAACAAAGAATTCAAGGTATCCTTCATTTGGATTCTCCAACTTTGGTGTTCCCATTTCAGCTTTGACTCCTACCAGAATGTCCGTATGTCCCTGTTAAAATACCAGCATCACTCAACCAGAAAAATATTCCACACCACAGCTTGCACAATTTATCCACATAGGGGTCAAGCGGTTATTAATTTTTATCTTTATGTTATCTACACAAACTATTCTGCCAAATAACATTTTGAGCATGACCCAGGATTTTATTTTAATAAATCAAAGCTTTCGAAGAGATAATGTTAAGGTTGAGCACGTTTCCTCAAATAAACCCTGTGTACGTACAACATTTCTCTATGCTAATAGGACAGTCTAAATATCCATGACTTTATACATTCAGTCCTGGAATAAAATACATATGCAGAACTATTCTAATATCTTGAGCGATAGCCACTGTCTGTACATACAACATCCATTAAAGCAGCAGTTTTAATTTGTTGTGATATGAACACCATGAAGAATTATTTCTCTATTTATTAGTCATACTACTGACATTACTTTCACAAGTTTAAATGGTGGATTATTTCAGCTTCCCCTGGCCTCAATGTACTTTGTCAATAGATCTCGCTCGCAGCAAGGGCTTGTCTACACTTACAGCACTGCCGGGGTGAAGCTGCAGCACTTACTGAAGACATTACCTACACCAACAAGAGAGTTTCTCTTGTCACTGTAGGTACTCCACCCCTCTAAGAGGTGGTAGCTATGTTGACAGAAGAAGCCCTCCCATTGACACAGTGCTCTCTACACCGGGAGTTAGATCGGTATGATGCATTGCTCAGTGGTGTGGATTTTCTACATCCCTGAGCGATGAAGCTATACTGACACAAGGTTGTAGAGTAGACCAGGACTGAGTAACCACTCTTTATGGACAGTGTCACAGTTTCAGGCTCACTCCACCTATATTCCCCCGCCCTACACAGTCCCTTGAGGGTACCCACTTAAAAGTTGTTGGCTCTCAGCCAACATCTCTCATGGGCAGCGAACTATGTTGCACTCTCTCCTGACCAGAGTTTTAAGGCTGCACAGCTTCCCAGATTATACTATACTATCCCCAACAAGCCCTAACCAGGCCAGTACCTGGCTTTCTTTCCAAAGGCTATGACCAGTATATTGCCTGCAGTTATAAGTTAGCACACACCTCCTTCTAAGCAAGCATATTTATTCTTAAGGTAAAAGCATTACAGAGAAAACACTTCAAAAAACAATGAGACCCGATATGCATGCTAAAAGCTCAGCAGAGGTTACCTATTAGTCTTATGGGGCCCTAGTAGGACAAGTCCTTCAAACCCTTCTGCAAGGCATGCTGCCCCCAACTCCCCACCCTTCAGGACAGAAGGTCCTGTCCATTTGCTGGATCAGAAAGAAGGCCTCAAGTCAGGCTCTTTATCCAAAAGTCCCTTCTTTGTCTGCTGGTCTCTGGAGAGTCCAGTTTGAACCAGTATACGTTGTCCCCAGGTTGTAAGCCCTGAGAAATTTCCCTTAATCACCCCTTTGTTTTTTAGTTGCTGGAGGAGCAGTGGTAGCCCACCCCCATGGAGCAGAACACAATTATACATAAACAATTAATGAAACCCAAAGACACTGCACAGGGTTGGAATATCTGTCACTGATTGTCAGGAGGTGGTGAAAGGGAACAAACAGGAGCTTCAGTTTGTGCCACATATCATTAAAGTCAAGTTTCTGTTAATACTGCGGTGTATATTTCAAATAGTAATTATACATTAACAGTATTCACTTTTTGTGTGTGTATTTTTACGTTTGTATTAACAAGCAAAAAAAAAACAATAAAAACTTAATACAAATAGTCAAGTGATAAAGTCTGGACTTGACCTACAGCCTCAAAGTCATGATAATTTAGGAGCTTCCACAAGCAATATATAAAAACTCCTCCTATCTGTACTTACAAGCTTCACTCTTGCAGATCCACTTGTGTTTGATACTACATCTGTTTCCACTTCAATACATCTATAGTCTTCACAGCCACGGCCATCTACCCGAAGATCCTCCTAAGCATAGACACCACAAGTTTTAAGTGATATAACTGATCCATATTAATAATAATAAGTCAAATATAAATTTAAAATAATCCCAGATAAAAATGTGCAAGTCATCAAAGCTAAATGGAGAAAAACAGATGGTCTTGTAGTTAAAGTGCTGGAGTACGACTTGAAAGATCTAGGTTTAACTCACAGTTCAGTCACTGACTTCCTGCATGAACTGTAAAATGGAGAGAGAAGGTAATACTATACAATACAAACTAAGCATATAACATGAATATTTCAGTCTTGATCCTGCAACATGCTCCATGTGGGCAGACACCTTTCAGCTTCAGTGCACCTCCTTATGCATAGATGGAAACCTGTGTCCACAGCTCATTCAGGCTCAGGGCCTTAACCTCTTTGAGGCAACAGCTGTGTGTTTGTGTAGCACCTAGCATAATGGGGCTCTGATCTTGGTTGGGGCCTCCAGAGAATACATACATAAATTGATGATGAAGAAAGAATTGGGTAGTTTGAATTGCCAGCCAAAGTTACTGATGCCTTTAAGCAAAATAATAAACTGTCCATACACCTTGTCTTCACCTAAGAGGTTTGTTGGTATAGGTCTACCGGTAAACCCTCCTAATGTAGACAGTTTATACCAGCAAAAAAGTTATTTTGTGGATAAATAAGCTTTAAGGCAAAAAGCATTTTTTTCTTGATATAAATTGTGTCTACTCAAGCTTTTATCAGCATAAATATGCTGGGCAAAGGGAAAAAAAGGAAAAAGAAAACAACAAACACCCCACACAACTATGGGGACAAAACTTTTAAGTGCAGACTAGGCCTAAGATAGCAATTCCAATAAGGAAAAAAAAGTTGGTATAAAATGAAAACATCCTGTAGCAGAAAGGATATATCTAGGATCTTTCATGGCTTTGTTCTATGTGGGATGTTTAGTGTAGACAGGAGATCAAATCTTACTATCTGTTACATAGATATAAATCCCAAATAACTCCACTGCAGTCAATGGAGCTGTATTCGCAGAAAACCCAAGATCAGAATCTTCCCTCACATGGAGCTGTTAAGTCTGTTTATTTAAGGATGCTGGGTCTAAGCCGGTCAGAGGACAAGTATCTAGTTATAAACAATGGCAAAATAAAGAGAACAAAATAACTGGCTCTCCTGCACCATTGGTTCTATCAAGTGCAATCTACACACAGCGCCGGTTGCAAATCTTTCCTTGGCCAAAAGTGCAGAGGGGAACAACGATGGAGAAATCCTGGAGGACACAACCTCTACAGGCTAAAATATTTATTTCCCCTGAAAACAACCGACTGTATTTCATTTTAAACAGCTGGCAATAGCCCCACCCCCGAGCTAACACGTCCCGTGCTGTCTCGCCCGAGCTGTGTCGGCAGCGGCGACCCGGGACACGAAGGGCTCAGCCGCGCCGTGCTCCGCATTACAGGCTCTGCAGGCAGCCGGCTACCAGCAGCGCGGGGGAGGCTGATCGGGGGGAGAGGCCGGGGTGCTGCTGCTGCTGCAGGCAGCGCCGCCCATTCCCCCTCCCCTCACTACCACCACCACCCCTCCCCCCGTTACCTGGATACCGTGCACGATGTAGACCTTCTCCGCCTCGCTCAGCACCACGGACGCCATGCCGCGCGCCGGGTTCCAAACACTACCGCGGCCGCCGCCCGGTGATGCCGTCACCAAAACGCGACGAAAACTAACTCTCGCGACGTTTCCTTTCTCTCCATCACCCGCACGTACTTACATCATCCGCGTGGTGAGGTCTGCGTGAGGCCCGGCGGGCGCGCGAGCACCGCCTCCCCTGCCCTCCGCCCTCAGTGGGTGACTCTGAGTCACGGCCTGGTTGGGGCGCGTGTTACGGACAGAGAGCGGCTGGGCAGCTCCCAGCGTGTGACAAGCCGGGGAGGGAGGAGCTTGAGCCGGGGGAGGGGAAGAAATGTTCCCACGTGCGAATAGTAGCGGTGCAGAGGGGAGTCCCGGATCCCTTGAGTGAACGCGCCTCGTGTGTGCATGTGCGTTCTTGTCTGTGAGCCTGCCGGAGTGCTGCGCTGTGCATGTCTCGGGCACCGCCTGCGTGCATTGGCCGTGGCTGACTGAAATGTTAACTGGCAAAGGACAGAATGGTGGACTGAGTTCTGTGGTATGTCTGGCTTTGGTTTTTCCCATGGTTGCACAGTGTCACGCAGTAAATTGCAAATCTTCAACAGATAGTGCACATAAAAACGATGTTAAATTGCAGAGTCAGGCTGTCAAAAGTTAGGAAATGTCAGAGGTAAGGTTACGTGTGCAACTAGGGTTGCCAGCCCTCCAGGATTGTCCTAGAGTCTCCAGGAATTAAAGATTAATCTTTAATTAAAGATTTCCATGTGATGAAACCTCTAGGAATACAACCAAAATTGGCAACTGCTTTATGACAGTCTTTAATTACACAAGATACCATTTTTCCCAAAGGATGGACCGTCCTCAATGAGTGTTTTAATATTTCATTTTTTCCTTATAATTCAGTGTGTGGCCCCATGGCTTAGTTAATGCATGCCAGTCAATTTTATGTCCCTGCTCCAAAACAAGGGGGTACCTGAGCTGAGCTGCTCAAATAACAGTTTGCCAGAATTTTTTAAGATGGGCAAAGCAACATATATTTCTTTATCTTTGTTCTCTCCGGCATGTAAAATTCTGCCCCAAACAGTTAAAGTTTGACAAAGTTACAAGCAACTGAAAACGGTCAAATAATAGAAAGTGTCCAGCAGCCTTAATAATGGGCTGTGCTACCTGCCCAAACGATAAGGAGTGAGTCAGTGGAAGTGATTATATTTCCAGCTATATTCTGTCATGTTTTATACTAGAGCACTTTGGACACTCACAAGCCACTTGACCTGGCTTAAGCTGTAAACACAAAAGTGCTGAGCACCTGCAACTCCCGTTGCTTACGCATATATATTTGTAGTGACTAGTGTGTACGTATATACACATTCATCTCCAGTATGTGAATACACAAGGTGGATGTAGCACACATCTTTATATGCATGTTATGAAAATGTGTGTTTAACATATAGACCAGGTGAGGTAATATCTTTTATTGGACCAATTTCTGCTGGTGAGAGAGAGAAGCTTTTGAGCTCACATACACACATATGCTATTCTTTTTGTTATTGTTTGCCAGTATCACTGAAAGACCCCAAATCAGGGATCAGAGCCCCATTGTGATTGGCACCAAAGAAACACCATAGGCCCTTTCCCAAACATCTTGCAGTTTAAATAAAACAGAAGAAGGTGGAAGAGGTTGTAACATACAAGCGGAACAATCCAGGTATTGGGTGGGAAATGTCAGGTTATATATATACCATAAATGTAATATGTGTACATATAGACGCATATGCATCCTACATCAGTAAGGTCAGTGGCAGTACCACAAGCCCTGTGTATGGATACAGCGGGTGCTTAGCGAGTGAACATAAACAGTTGTACGAAGCCAATGCATTGCAGTTCTTTGCGTGCCCGGGCTTCCCTCAATCGCGGGATTTCGCTCAGTCAGTGTGGGAGGGACCAGGTCCCGAGGAGGAGATGACGCTGTGCCGAGGAAGTGAAGGGAGAGGGCGTGACAGTTCTCCGCGCTGCTCACTTCCTGGTCTCTCCCCCTCCCAGTAGGAATAGGGGGCAGCACGGATAGCCACTGACGCCGCCTGCTGCAGCAGCAGCCCCGGGGCGTCGCGCGCTTGGCGTCCCTGGCTCGCGAGGCGAATGGAACGTTGCGTTGGGCGACGGAACGTTGACCCGGGTGGCTGCGAGGTTCCGAGCTCGCGCTCGCTGAGCGGGGGCGGCGGCAGCGGACGGGCTGGACCAGCAGCAGCTGCGGGGACCGGCGGCGGCGGCGGCTCTTTATGCGGGTAGGTTGAGCCTCGCGGTGGGTAGCGGGGCAGCGGGCGGTCCTGCAGCGGCCGCACACGCCTAGCCAGGGGCCGGCAGCAGCCGCACCCCCTCTGCAGGGAGATGCGGGCGACAGGCGGGTCAGGAAACTCGAGGTGGAGCTTGGTATTGTCTCGTGCAAGGGTGAGCGGTGTGTTCCTGCAAGGTGAAGCCGGTGTCCCCAAGGGCAGGTGTGGCTCGTGCCGTGCAACGCCTGAGCTCCAGTGGGATCCCTGGCCGCTTGGCTCAGGAGATGTAGCTGGAAGGGGGTGGGGCGGAAGAAGTGATTCAATGCATAGGCTGTTGGGAAGAGACAAATCTTGGGGAGCATGTGGCTAAGAAGAATGCAAAACAAACAGGGTCTCCCCCAAGTGCTTCATAACCATCGAGGGTCCCTTTCCACCCTTTTTGCCGTATGTTCAGAGCATATAAAGAACTCCCCCAGGCGGCCAGGAGCCCATTTCCACGCTCTTTGGGGTCCTCAAATGTCTACTGAAGTCCTTGGAAATGTGCGGAAGTTGGGGTGTGTTCAAACAGCACAGGATCAGGCCCCAACATATCATTTACTAGAGCTGTTTCTGCCAAGGGAACATACATCTGGTATTTGGGTTCTGCACCAGTCAAATATTTTCACACTAGCACTGTTTAAAAGGTAAATTGCATGCAGCTGCCCTGGAAGATGTCTCTTTTTAAATAGACTTTTAACTATTTTTTAATTTTTTATTTTACTACATTTAGGCCTTCAGCATCCCAGCACTGTTTGTGTTAGTGAACAATGCTGTTCACAACAGTATATAAACACATCCTTTAATGAGGTGCCATGGGATTTAAATTCTGCAGCCTCCACAGTTGGACAGTGTCCTGGCAACCTAGGATTGAATTAAAATAAAGAAGTTTGAATGCTGGTGAGATCTTTAACAAGTATTTGAACAGTTAAACATGTGCACTCATCTGAAAAGTGTTTTGTACATCATTTGATGATTAATTGGAGCTTATAACAGCATATTACTGTATAAAAGCTATGATCTCCAGTTTTACGTATAAGCCGTTCTAAAACTATGATGCTATAAGACAGTGGCTCTCAACCTTTCCAGACTATTGTACCCCTTTTAGGGTGACCAGATGTCCTGATTTTATAGGGACCGTCCCGATTTTTGGATTTTTTTCTTATATAGGCTCCTATTACCCTCCACCCCTGTCCTGATTTTTCACATTTGTTGTCGTCACCCTAACCCCTTTCAGGAATCGGATTTGTCTTGCGTACCCCAAGTTTCACCTCACTTAAAAACTACTTGCTTACAAAATCAGACATAAAAATACAAAAGTATCATAGCAGGCTATTACTGAAAAATTGCTTACTTTCTCATGTTTACAATATAATTATAAAATAAATCAATTGAACTATAAATATTGTACTTACATTTCAGTGTAACGTATATAGAGTAGTATAAACAAGCCATTGTATGAAATTTTAGTTTGTACTTACTTCACTAATGCTTTTTATGTTGCCTGTTGTAAAACTAGGTAAATATTTAGGTGAGTTGATGTACCCTTTGGAAGACCTCTGCATACCCCTGGGAGTATATGTACCCCTGGTTGAGAGCCACTGCTATAAGGGGTCTGATAAATTAAAAAGGATAACAGATTTTTTTCTATGTTAATGAAAAGTAATTCCTATTGATTTATTTGTAATACTTTTAAATATTTCTAGTACTCTTTCAACATTATTATAGAATAATTTTTCCATAAATATATAAATTCAGTATTGTTCACTAGAACTCTTCAGCATTTGAGAAAACCTAGGAATAGAAATCACAAATACTCATCTTTCACCTGCAATCACTTTGAATCTGTTCCCAGAAGGCAGATCAGAATTCTGTTAGATTTTTCTTGGCTCCCAATCCAAATAAGGGCAAGTCTCTTTTCAGACACACAAATGAGACTACTGTGCTGGACTTTCAAGGTGATGAAGATGCAAATAAGCCAGGGAGAGAGAGGCTTTCACTCAAATTATGATGGCATATTATTCCATTATGAGGGTAACATAGAAAGTGTGTTGATATTTTACAGCAAATGACTGCCGTCTACAACAGGGGTGGGCAAACTTTTTGGCCCGAGGGCCACATCAGGGTTGTGCAACTGTATGGAGGGTCGGGTAGGGAAGGCTGTGCCTCCCCAAACAGCCTGGCCCCCGCCCCCTGACTGCCCCCCTCAGAACTCCCAACCCATCCAACCCCCCTTGCTCCTTGTCCCCTGACTGCCCTCTCATAGGACCCCCACCCCCCTATCCAACTCCCCTGTCCCCTGACTGCCCCGAACCCTATCCACCCCCCACCCCTTGACAGCAGCCCCGGGACTCCCACCCCCTATCCAACTGCCCTCTGCTCCTCGTCCCCTGACCACCCCTTCCTGGGACCCTCTGCCCCAACTTCTCCCGGGATCCCTCCCCTTATCCAACCCCCGCTCCCTGTCCCATGACCGCCTCCCACCCCTATCCACACCCCCACCCCGGAAAGTCCCCCAGGTCTCCCACCCCTCTCTGTTCCCCATTCCCTGACCGCCCTCCCCAGAACCTCCACCCCGTCCAACCGCCCCCTCCTCCCTGACTGCCCCCCAGGACCCCTGCTCCCTTACGCAACCTTCCTGCCCCCTTACCAGCAGCAGGAGCTCACAGACGTGACACTCGGCCAGAGCCAGCTGCACTCCCCACGCTGCCCAGTGGGAGTGGCAGGCCAGAGCGCGGCCCGCGCAACGGCGAGACTGAGGGAGAGGAGAGGCAGCGGGGGAGGGGCCGGAGACTAGGCTCCCCGGCCAGGAGGTCAGGGGCCGGGCAGGCCAGTCCCGCGGGCCAGATGTGGCCCACGGGCCGTAGTTTGCCCACGTCTGGTCTACGACAAAACAATAGGATCTTGAGGCAGTTTCAGTGAAATTTATGTTTTTCAGTGTTTAATGAAAGCAACAAAAAAGGCTTATTTAAAATAAGGTAATGACTGTCAATGTAGAAACTTTTATGTAAAAGTGAAGCTACATGTTTGTTTCTGTCATTGCCTTTAAAAGTGCATTAAAGAGCCAGTCATACAAACACTACTGCTGTTTGACTGTAGAATGTACTACCATGAGTAGTTCTTATTTCATCTATGGGACTGATCATAATAAGAAGCATTGCTTTTGGACAAAACGTTCATAGAAATTTAGAGACAAGGACCCCAGAAATTTGATGCAATTGCAGATCTTTTTTGTCGTAAAAGAAACTTGATTTTTCCAAATAAATCAAAAGTTTTCAGCATATTAATTCTTACTAGAAATATTTTGCATCATTTTTCATAATAAAGGTTGTATTTCAATTCTTAGTTTTTATTTAAATGCTGCAGTTATAGATAAACTACACATACCTATTTAAAAACGTGCTCAATAAGATAAGTCCCTCACAGAGAGGTTTTCATGACAATATTTGTTTTATTAATCCAGCTTTCTCCCCTTTCCTATGGACTGTTGTCTTTACTCTGATTAGGTTAAGAGAAGAAACTGTGACTACAAATCTTAATAGGTTTCTGTACGAGAGATGTGGGAACTTGTCTTGTGATGACATTTTTGTTCCCTTGTTTGCATTTTTAATGACTAGTTTTTCTTGTCTTAGGGCAGGTCTACACTTAAAATGTTGCGTTGGTGTAGCTGTGCCACTGTAGCGCTTAAGTGAAGACACTCCTGTGCCGATCAGCGTAGTTAATCCACCTCTCCGAGAGGCAATAGCTATGTCGATGGGAGAAGCTCTCCCGTTGACATAGTGTTGCCTACACAGGAGGTTAAGAGCGGTATAACTACATGCTCATTGGGTTATACGACATAGTTATACCGACATAGGTCTGTAGTGTACACTTGGCCTTAGCGTAACAAGAATCTTAGTATAATATCTCGGAATGCTACTTTCCTGCCCTTAATTGTGAAAGAGGTATAGTAATACTATATCACATCTTACTTGAAAATTTTTTCTCTACAAGCTGACCAGGTAAAGTAATCCAGACGTGACTAACAGTAGCTAGTGGATCCTCTTTGTTCTATACTCTAGATCAGGCTAATCTCAAATTTAAGGTAATTTCAGAGACGATTAGAAATTGAAACTATCCTAATTGTAGTTGAATATACTCCAGGGTGCATGAACTCAAGGAACAGAAGGTTGCTTGCAGTCTCATTGATATTGCAGAGCAGTACGTTTTATCAGCAACCCCTTATATATCATCCACTAAGTCTGTGGTTTTCAACTAGGGGTACGCAGAGGTCTTCCAGGGGGTACTCAACTCATCTAGATATTTGCCTAGTTTTACAACATGCTACATAAAAATCACTAGCGAAGTCAGTACAAACTAAAATTTCATACAATGACTTGTTTATACTGTTCATATACTATACACTGAAACGTAAGTAAAATATTTATATTCCAGTTGGTTTATGGTATAATTATATGGTAAAAATGAGAATAAGCAATTTTTCAGTACTAGTGTGCTGTGTCACTTTTGTATTTTTGTAAGTAAGTAGTTTTTAAGTGAGGTGAAAGTTGGGGCTACACAAGACAAATTGGACTCCTAAAAGGTTGAGAACCACTGCAGTAGATAACTAGTCAGAATACTTGCTACTACAGGCTTTGGGATAGCCGAAGTCTCTAGAAAATCCTTAGCATATAGCTGTATCGAGGAGTAGACTAGAGACACAAAAGATTGTGTTAATGCTCCATTCAGATGAATGGAGGAGTGTTGAATGGGGTGCTGTGGGACACTTGTCAGTATTTTCATCAGTGACTGGGGTGATGATGATATGCAGAGTATGATAGTCTTGCAGATAGTGCTAAACTGAGGGGATGAGGTTTAAATGCAGTACAGTCTTCAGAAATAAAACAAATGGGCTGAAATCAGTACACTGAGATTCTGCAAAGGTCAGATAAAGAAGTGCACATAAAGAAGGGATATTCAAATGCACAGATACAGAATGAAGAAATAGTGGGAAGGTAGTAGTACAGTGCCAGAGAGAAGATGATCAAGGTGTTATAATGGGTAATAAATCAAGAGAGCTAGCAATGTGACACTTTTGCAAAACCCTCACCCCAGCTGTGATAGTCATGTTGCTAAAGCGCAATTAACATGCAGAGTAACTACCCTGGTGTACTCCATATTGGTTAAACCTCAGTTGGAGTACAGTGTTCACATTTGGGCACTATACTTTAAAGGATGATGTTCAAAGGATAGCAACAAAAATTATTAAGCTATACAGATATGTAAAGGAACATTAAAATGAGCACAGGGATTAATTATTCTTGGGAGTTAGTCTCAGCGAACAGAAATACTAAGCTTAAACTGCAGTAAAGAAATTCTAGGTTAGAGATGATGTTTTAAAATTAATTTGGGGGTTAATCTGTAGAATTTACCTTACAACTTCAAGGATATCATATTTTTCTATGCTTTCTAGTGGGAAAGTAGATTCTCACAGTCCAACTTGATATAATCAAACAGGCCCCCCTGCTGCAAAATAATAATTGTTACAGCAGCTTCATTCTTTGACTAGAAATGAAGTAATGAAAGGGTATTTCTAAAAGCTGTTTAGAGTTGTTTTTTTTTTTAAATGTGCATGATGTGTCATGCAGTATCTATTTTAGGTACTTATATGGCTTCCATGACTTTAGTATATGAGTGTCTTTAATATATTTATCCTCACAACATCCCTGTGAGGTAAATTTTATTCCCATTTTACAGGTGGGGAAATTGAGGCCTGGAGACACTAAGTGACTTTTCCAACGTCACACAGGAAGTTTGTGGCAGACTAGGGAATTGGGCCCAGGTCTTCCAAGTCCCAGGTTAGAGCCCTAGCTGCTGTATAATTTTCTCTCTGTTCCAGTCTCTTAACTCAGAGTGCCCTTTCTGCCTTAACACTCCTTGTCTTGGACATTATTGGAAATTATAGTTGTAAATTCCAGCTTCTTATTTACGATCAACACTAAACATTTACTACTGTGGTTCTCCGGGTAACACGCTCCTTACAGCAATATGTTTCGCAAAATGGAGACTGAAAACCTTCTTCATCACATAAGCAGGCTTTTTCATGATGACTGTACCTTTGGCGACTGCTGCGGACTGGAGGGATATTGTGAATTACACTGGTGTGAGATCTGGAATTTACTATTTTAAGTCCTGGGCTAGCATCAAAATAGCAAAGCTGGCCTAAAAGACCAGTGATATTTATCCTGTCCAACATCTTGTAAAGCTTTATAGTTAGTAGCTGAAAGCATGATGTCCCCGTTCACTGTTTTGGTCATCAGCTCCTTTGTGTTTATATTTCCAGGATTTATACCTCTCTCTTTATGCAGCTTGAGTAGCTGATGTTTCTTTAGCCCTTTCTAAGCCCACAAAATCTTAAGAAACAAGAAAACTTCTGCCCTCCTTGTTCTGGTGGCAGTTAAAATGTGGTGTGTGTAGGATCCGTTTTCTTAAATGCTACTGCATGTTCTGAAACTGCTGTAGATCTGTTCAGGTGTTTAATCAAATGCCTATTTACGTCAATGAGCTTTGGATCAGGCCCTTAGTCTTTTTTTATGTCCAGTCTCTTGCTATTAGACATGGTTCACCCTGATCCAATGCATCCTTACATTAGACAGGTAGCCCAGCACTAACTTCATCTTTCTTTGTTAGCTTCTTACCGAACAAAGCAAGGTGGAAATGCCCTTAACAGATGGTGATGTGGTTAGTGCTTTAAACAGTGCCAAATGCCATACATTGATTCTTTCTGCAAAATAACTTCTAATGCAAGGTAAACGCATACAGAAATTATATAGATTTCAAACAAAAACTGTTACCATCTGCTCTGAGAAATAGTGTACCACAAACAAAGCTCTTTGCTACTTAGGACAGAAAATATTCATCTCTCTTCATTTGAGAAACCATGGGCCTCATTCTCCTTTCACTTATATTGATGTAACTCCATTGACTAGTGGAGATACTGCTTATTTACACTGTGTAAATGAGAGGAGAATTGGGCTCTGTGTCTCTTAAACAACCATATCTCCTCATTGCCTATTAGATACAGCCCTGCCTGCTGCTGTCAGAACAGTCTCTAGACCTGATTTTCAGCCTCACAGACAAACCAGGCCTGCCTTTGAAGCTGGCTGATTTCTACCTCCCCCTACTCCTCAGGGAAAAGTTCCCTTTACATATTCATAGCCTTGCTCAACTGCTTCCTTCAGAAATATACAACTCCAATTAAACCTCCACCCAAAACCAGAGGCTTCAAATCAAAGAAATACAATTCTGGCCTCTGATGCATTGGCTAAGAAGAGTTGATTTTTTCATAAAGCTGTTAGCTATAGCCCCATATAAACTGCAAAGATAACCACATGAACACTGTTTTGTGAACCATGGGTAAGACCCAGTGATGTTATATTGACTCCAAGAGCTGTAGCTGTAAGAAGAATATCATGTGACTCATGATAAAATCATGGGAGTTTGCAGCACGGTTGTTTGAACATTGATAGGTACCTAAGCTAAACTAGTGTTCCTTAACATGGTTAATATGTTCTTCCCAGAAAAATTGTTTTTATGCTAGACTTTTAAAGAAAACCTCAAACAGTTGTCCTACCACCGACCGGTGCAGCTCCGTTAGTGCTAGCAATGATGGGAATGCTAGTGTAGCCAGAACAACTTTTTCCTATGTGTCATCTGATCTTGCTTCCAGCAAGTTGAAATCAAAGTGTTAAAAATACCTATGTCCAGTCTATACCATTGCTTCCATGTCGCTGGCACTAGAGAAGCACCTAAGGGCTAGACCAAACATGGCTGAACTGCTAAAAATTCTCAGTGTAAACTAGGGCAATGAGTTCCCCTCCTGTTGATCAACTAGAGTGCTAAAGTCTTAACAGAAGCAACTAGAAAACATTAAAGTTTTCTGTCGCTTTATAATTATCCCACAGATCTTTTGGTAGAATTAATTTGGGCAAATTTTGGCAGGCACATCTTAGATACAGAGAAGATTTATGTTGCATAAAATTGGTGCAGCAAGATCACCCTTTCACAGTTACAGGTACACAAATAAACCTCCTTACCAATTTCTGTCACAGTAGATACCCTTATTTGAAAAGATTCATTTAGTTTTCATAGGTATAATCACTGAAGCTTTCAATTGAAGTGGTAAATTCAGATTCCTAAATAGTTATTGTTTGCAGTATATTTAAAAACATATATTTTTGCTCTTTTGTGACATTTTTATTGAGACTAAGTTATTTAAAGATGTATACTTCCTGTCTAGAACACCTTTCTTAGCTGCTGGGGATGTGAGATAAATGATAATGCATTTAATCCCTTTGGTTACTGAAAAAGTATTATTTCAGTACCACATCTGCCTGTTCTTTAAATAGTGTCAATGAATTGGTATAGCTTCTGTGAAACACGCACAACCACAGTGTCTCTTAAATATTTTTAATTAAAAAAAACACTGAAGTGAAAGGAAATGATACAATTATACCTGAGATCATGTTTATGTTTTTAAGTATAACCTAGATTTGCAGATCTTTCAAGAAGTCAGATTCTTTTTCTGTCTCTCTCTCTCTCTCTCTCTGTGTAAGATACTCTGGGTTATGTTATGCATGAAGTCAGATTAGGTGACCATAAATTCCAAGACAAGATGTGAACATTATGATGCTCTAATTTCAGAAAGTGTATATGTACTTCAGAAAGTTAAATGTTGGCAGATTTCAAATAGTAGCAGTGGTAATATTATCTAGCAATTAAGGCCCTGACCTTGCAGAACTTACTCACGTGCTTAACATTATTACCACTGAAATCAATGGGATTAATACTTGATAGTAAAGTTAAGCATGGACCTATTTTGCAGAATCAGAGTCTAAGGGAGTTCACAGCTATTCAGAGGATCAGACCAAGTCAATGAGGACCTTTTCAGTTAAAATGCACATCCTGTGTAATGCAGGTTGATAGTGGGATCCAGTACTGAGATTTCAGATCAGCAGATGCATTAATTTCTCAGTTAGACAATAAATGAAGTTTCTCTGACAGTACGATTTGTTAAGTCCTAAATATTTCTGTATTTCTGACTACTTTTTCTTTAGCACCCATCTCCAGTATCTGAGATGCTGGACAGGTTTTAACAATTAAACTGAAAACTAGGCACAGCACACATTCTGTCTCTAGAAACTCAGCAATTTGACTTTTGATGAACACACAGTCCCTCTCCTCTGTATCGGGATGGAAAAATGCACTTTTCCATTAAATTTTTTTTTTTTGGCAGTACCTTCCAAATAGACAAGTAATCCTAATATTTAAAAGTAGATGCAGAAAGTTAACCACTTGTAGAGGACTATTAAATGCAAAGTAGAAGGAACTGTTAAAATCTCTTTGCTGAAAGGTGGATTTTTATATTGAAGGATGGCAATGGCTCTTTAGGAACACTTATGGTTTGTGTACATATGTATTTTGGCATAATGTAAAATTTTTTTGACATGTCTCTGGATTTAAAAACACACCTGGCATGTTAGGCTTTGAAAAGCAGCCACTGTACACATGCAATAAGTTTTGAAAATATTAAGTCATTAAACCAAATTGATTGCTCCCTTGCCAAGATTTTCTTATCTCAATTTTTAGCTAATATTAAAAAAAAAAAAAAAACCTTGAGTCAATAAAGCTATTCTCTTGTATTTTTTTTTTAAATCAGTGAGTTTAAAATCTTAAAATTAGGGCTATCAGATTAATCACACTGTTAACCAGTAATAGAATACCATTTATTTAAATATTTTTTGATGTTTTCTACATTTTCAAATATATTGATTTCAATTACAATACAGAATATAAAGTGTACAGTGCTCACTTTATTTTTGATTGCAAGTATTTGCACTGTAAAAAAAACACAAAATATTTTTCAATTCACCTAATACAAGTACTGTAGTGCAATCTCTTTATCATGAAAGTTGAACTTACAAATGTAGAATTATGTACAAAAAACTGCATTCAAAAATAAAACAATGTAAAATTTTAGAGTCTGCAAGTGCTCCCAGTCCTAATTCTTGTTTAGCCAATCGCTCAGACAAACAAGTTTGTTTATATGCAAGAGATAATGCTGCCTGTTTCTTGCTTACAATGTCACCTGAAAGTGAGAACAGGCATTCTCATGGCACTGTTATAGCCGTCACAAGATATTTAAGTGCCAGATGTGCTAAAGATTCATATATCCCTTCATGCTTCAACCACCATTCCAGGGGACGTGTGTCCAAGCTGATAACTGGTTTTGCTCGATAACAATCCACAGCAATGCGGACCGATACATGTTCATTTTCATTATCTGAGTCAGATGCTACCAGCAGAAGGTTGATTTTCTTTTTTGGTGGTTCAGGTTCTGCAGTTTTCGCATCAGAGTGTTGCTCTTTTAAGACTTTTGAAAGCATACTCCACACCTTGTCCCTCTCAGTTTTTGGAAGGCACTTCAGATTCTTAAGCCTTGGGTCCAGTGCTGTGGCTATCTTTAGAAATCTCACATTGGTACCTTCTTTGCATTTTGTGAAATCTGCAGTGTGTGTGTTCTTAAAATGAACATGTGCTGCGTCATCATCCGAGACTGCTATAACATGAAATATATGGCAGAATGTGGGTAAAACAGAGCAGGGGACATACAGGGAACTCCCCCAAGGAGTTCAGTCACAAATTTAAGTAACACATTATTTTTTTAATGAGCGTCATCAGCATGGAAGCATGTCCTCTGGAGTGGTTGCTGAAGCATGAAGGGGCATACGGATGTTTAGTATATCTAGCACATAAATACCTTACAAATCCAGCTACAAAAATGCCATGCAAAAATGCCTGTTCTCACTTTGTGTTGGCATTGTAAATAAGAAGAGGGCAGCATTATCTCCTATAAATGTAAACAAACTTGTTTGTCTTAGCGATTGGCCAAACAAGAAGTAGGACTGGGTGAACTTGTAGGCTCTGAAGTTTTACATTGTTTTGGTTTTGAGTACAGTTATGTAACAAAACAAAAAAATCCACATTTGTAAATTGCACTTTCACGACAAAGAGATTGCACTACAGTACTTGTATGAGGTGAATTAAAAAGTACTATTTCTATTGTTTATCATTTTTACAGTGCAAATATTTGTAATAAAAAATAATATACACAGATTTCAATTACAACACAGAATACAGTGTATATGAAAATGTAGGAAAGCATCCAAAATATTTAATAAATTTCAATTGGTATTCTATTGTTTAACAGTGCAATTAAAATTGCGATTAATTGTGATTAATTTTTTTTAATTAACTGCAATTAATCGACAACCCTACTTTAAATATATATTTCCAGACTAAGATATTGACTTCTAATGGGAAACAGTAATATAGATCCTTTTTAAAAGGGAGATAAAATCCTAGAAATAGTGGTTTATAATGGAAGCCAGATAAACATGCTATAGTTCAGAAACTACCAGATACCTTAGCAGTTGTTTTGATACTGTTTTATCTGCACTAGAATACATGTTCTTTATGAAAAAAAGGAATCCTTTCCATTGAGGAATTCATTCCTACTCAAGGGTTTGTTAGTGACAGTCATCCTCACCTGTTGGTCCATGTTGTCTATATGCATCAAACATAGCAATCATGTATACAACGGACCTTGCTAAATTTTGGCAAAAGTGACCCATTTCAACCAAGTGAGAAAAATCATTTTCTTCTGAATGTTAAAAATCTCCCAATGTAGCTTTCTGTAGGAAGATTTTTCCAGTTTGATATTGAAGAAGAAGGTATAAATACAGAAAAGAAAAGATTAGGAAATTGCAACCAACGGTCTAGGGAAAAAATTGCCTACCACAGAGGATGTATTTGTGTTGCTATGGCTGAATGTAGTTTGCTTATTAATACCATGTGTTCAGTTACACACAATTTATAGGGCAACGTATATGATCATCAGCCTTTTGGATGAGATGTGAAACTGGGGAGCTGTTCTCCCGTGGTAATTAAAAAATCTAATGACATTTTTGTGCAAGTGTTGTTAAAGCTGGTAACATTGGAACATGGTCAGATTTCAGTTTGAGTAAGAAGGTTCTACAGTGTTAAATTCACCTGCTGTTTCAGTTGGATATGATCCTCACTTCCTATTTTATTATTATTAATCATGGTAGTATTATTATTAATTATGGTAGTGCATAAAGACCAACTGCATTGGGCCCCATTGTGCTAGGTGCTGTACAGACATGGAGTACTGTAGTAGACAGCCCCTGCCCTGAAGAGCTTACAATCTACATATACAAGACAGGCACCACGTGAAGGAAATGGGTGTTAACATGAAAGCAGAGTGAACAATATGATGGTAGCTAACATCTTTGGGGAAATTTTTTTTTTTGGTGGGTTGAGTTAGGAGGGGATAACGTAAATGGAAAGGAAAAAGGGAAGAGGGGACATCAAGGGGGTGAAGTGGATAAGAGGGGCAGGTGGCGGTGTAAAGCTTAAGGGTGAAGAGACAGTGAAGGAGAGGGCTGGAGCAAACAGTCAGTCAATCAGCACAGGGCAGAGAAAGTCCAGTCAGAACTATGCAAAGTTCTGTGAATGCCCAAACATTTGGCTGCTGCTCCAGCTGGAGTCTCTGGCTGCTTTTTCTCTGCAGGTTTTCCCCAAGACCAGGTGTGGAGGGAAGGAACCACCTGGGCAGTAGTTTCCTCAGAGTGTGGGGGAATCTCGCACTTGTGCATCTGAGGGGATGCCAGGGGGAGGAGCAGCCCTGGCTGGACCCATTTTACCCACTTCTCTCCCAGTGCTGCAGTCCCTGGTTTGGCTGCTTCTGCAGCTGCTCCTACCAGCTCCTACCTAACTGCTGTGTTGTGTTTTGTTAAATAGTTGAAGCATTTCTCCCCAGCAGTGGATGCGTTGCAGTGGTGGGTTAAGGGATTCCTATGTATAATTTATAAGTCTTCTGATAAAGTTTGAAAAGCACTTGGGCTCCTTCTGGACAAGAAGTTCTGTATAAACGTTAGATTATCTCTAAAACACAGTTTTATATTTATTGACTTTTTGTATTTCAGCTCCCATTCTGCAGCCTGGAATCTTCTACATGCTTCTCATACCGTTATGTAGAAGGAGCTTTCTGAGTTTCATTTGTAAAGCAGAAGACGACTATTTTTGATTTTTTTCACATGCAAGTATGGACATTATAATCTATGATGATTACTCCAATCCACCGCTTCAGAGATATTGAGAGGAAACCTGAATACCTCCAGCCAGACAAGTGTGTTCCACCTCCTAGCCATAGTTCCTTGGGAACAATGTGGTTTATTCGAGACGGCTGTGGTATTGCATGTGCTGTTGTTACCTGGATGCTTGTCTTCTATGCAGACTTTGTAGTCCTTCTTGTTATGTTAGTTCCATCAAGAGACTATATTTATAGCGTGATCAATGGGATATTGTTCAACATGTTGGCTTTCCTGGCTTTGGCTTCACATTTTCGAGCTATGCTATCAGATCCGGTAAGTATACTGTTCCGTTTTTCTTGCCTGCCAGATATAGGGTAACTTGGGCCCTTGGTGCATAGCAAATTTAAATAACTTGTCTGTGTCATCATGATGAGTAAGCTTGGTATTGTGGTATGCTAATATATCATTCTGTTGTGTCAGATTGACTCGCCAAATGTAAAGGACCAAATCTCAGATTCTCTTGTGTCTGGTATGAACAGCTTTCTATTGGTGTGAAAAGGGGAAGAGAGAGAGAGAGACTACCACCCTTTTACTCACTAGTACTAGATATAATGTTTGTGGCTTGTCATGACCTGACAAGCCGGAAAGCTAGAAAAACTTGTTTCTATTGTATGTCTCATCAAATGTCACTACAGCAGACTGGGGTAGGAAAAAAATTACGAGGACTTCTCTAATAAAAAAGTTACGATTCTTTTTCACATTAACGATTTAGCTGAAATTATTGGATTATACCTACTAATTTGGTTGTCTGTTTTAGCATTAAATCTCCCTAATAATATCAGCCCATATCTCTGTGGCTTAAAAAATGTATCAGACTCTTTGTAACTGGAAGGCTAAACATTCTAAGGTTAGATTTGAAACACAAGATGGATAGTGCAATATCCAGGGACTTTGCCCTGATCAGAAACACAGTCCTACCCTCCTTTCTCCTCACATCTCTGAACGGTTGGGAAGGGGATTTTTATCAGAGTGCTATCCCTAAATCTTCTTTGATATCTGTCTAGTAGATTAAATTTAAAATTCTTGTTCTTCTAGCTGACGGAAAGGAGAGTAAGTTTTGTCTCTTCTGCCTTCAGAGTCTAGTCGCTGGTGTTGGGAATGTTGAAAGGGTCTCTGCCACTCTGATCCCTCCCCCAAGCTCCACTTTGTGGGTGAAACCCACGACCATGAAAACTCGAATGCCTGTATTTATTGCTTAGCTTGCATCTTATTCAGGCACGTCAGCAGGAAACTGACCTAGCAGTGAAATTGTTAATATTAAGGTTAGAGATCTTTAATTTCTTGTCTTTTGAGAGTTAAGATTCCTTCAGCAACATTAACTCAGCAATAGTAAAGATGCATATTTAAGGGGAGACTTAAAAAACTGCACCATCATAGTGAATGCAAGAATGTTACCTAATCTGATTTTTTTCTGGGCCTTTTTTTTTTTTAAGTGGTATTTGTATACTTAACATCTCTCTAAAAGTTCTCATTTAAAAAACCCAAAACAAATTGGACGTTTATGAACACACACAAAATATGTTTTAATGTAAGCAAAAACATTTCAGTTGTGTAACTTTTATGAGCACACATGCATATGTCCAAGTTGCTGTGACACAAGGTCAGATGATACGTCCAAGTAAACAGATAAGGATTACACCCTGCTTATTATTTATGTACTATAGTGTGGCCTTACAATAGTGTCCTTTCTGTATCTTTCTCTTGTTCAATCAAATTGTGAAATATTGTGGTTTATGTTAGGGAAACTTGTATCTCTCTTCCCTTCCAAGAGCTTGAACTGGGTCTCTTGATGTTATTGACAAACGCTGTGGGTACTGAAATCTTTGTTTTCATTTCCAGGGTGCTGTGCCCAAAGGTAATGCCACAAAAGAATTCATTGAGAGTTTACAGCTGAAGCCGGGACAGGTCGTTTATAAGTGTCCAAAATGCTGTAGCATCAAACCAGACAGAGCACATCACTGCAGGTATAGTCACTTGTGTGGTGTGATTTAATGATGTGATGCTGTGGTTCAGGATTAAAAGAAAGTACTTATGTGGTGGACCAGTGTACTGTTGTAGGATGGAATTTCCAAGGGGGCTTAAAGAATTTATCCACCTAACTCCCATTGAACCCTAATGTGAGTTGGGTGCCTAACTCTCTTAAGTTCCTCTGAAAATCCCAGTGCTTAACGAAAACCATAAAATGTAGCATGTCCCAGAATGCTTCGATATTGTACCTTTTGACATTATGACGCTTTCTGATTGTGAAGCACTTTGCTACCTGCCTTTGTCTGTGGCTTGCTTGGGGTCAGCTCCTTGACCCTCCTGGCAACACAAGCACTCCCCTCCAAGTCTTGTGCTATATTTACAGGTTAGCAGTAGGGACACACCAACCCCTGAGTCCTGCGAGAATCCCCTTTAGTGTCCAGCCCCTGTTTCACTGGACACTCACAGAATTACCAGGCCTGCTGTTCCCAAAGGAACAGTACACCACAGCTTACTAATTCTTACTTAGACTTAGAACACAGCTCCACTTCACACACAGCCAGAGTCAGGGATGGGCCACGAGGGCGACTGCCCAGAGTGCCAGGGGGTGGGGGGGAACGAGGGGTGGTCTGAGGCAGTGCAGAGGTGTGTGCTGCCAGCTGGCAGCGGAGCGCTGCAAACTCGCAGAGGTAACACATGGGGGGTGCCGGCGGGGGTGTGAGCGGTGATGCACAGATACTACTCGTCCCCTCCCCACAACGTTCCTCCGCGCCACCTTAGGAGGCTATGATCGGGGGAGTGAGGAGCAACAGCAGGACTCCCTGCATCCAGGTCACTTTCCCCACCTGGACTGTGCTGTGAGGCGAGCATCAGAAGCTGATACTCTCCTCTCCTCCCCTCCCCTTACACAGCCCAAGTAAGTTCATAGAGGAGTTAGGTAACTTCATGGAGGATAGGTCCATCAGTGGCTATTAGCTAATATGGTCATGGATGCAACCCTATGCTCTGGGTGTGCCTAAAACTCTGGTGGCCAGAAGCTCGGACTGATGATGGGATGGGTCCCTCGATAAATTGCCCTGTTCTGTTAACTTCTTCTGAAACATCTGGTAACAGTCAGATTTTAAGCTGTCATGGGAGAAGAGGAAAGGTCCTCTCATGGATTGGTAACTGGTTAAAAGATAGGAAACAAAGGATAGGAATAAATGGTCAGCTCTCAGAATGGAGGTAAAAGGTGGTGCCCCACCCCCCAGGGGTCTGTACTGGGACTAGTCCTATTCAACATATTCATAAATAATCTGGATAAAGGGGTAAACAGTGAGGTGGCAAAATTTGCAGATGATACAAAACTACTCAAGGTAGTTAAGTCCCAGGCAGACTGCAAAGAGCTACAAAGGGATTTCTCAAAACTGGGTGCTGGGGCAACAAAATGGCAGATGAAATTCAGTGTTAATAAATGCAAAGTAATGCACATTGGAAAACGTAATCCCAACTATACATATAAAGAGATGGGCTCTAAATTAGCTGTTACCACTCAAGCAAGAGATCTTGGAGTCATTGTGGCTAGTTCTCTGAAAACATCCACTCAACGTGCATCGGCAGTCAAAAAAGCAAACAGAATGTTGGGAATCATTAAGAAGGGATAGATAATAAGACAGAAAATATCATATTGCCTCTTTATAAATCCATGGTACGCCCGCATCTTGAAAACTGCATGCAGATGTGGTTGCCCCATCTCAAAAAAGGTAGATTGGAATTGGAAAAGGTTCAGAAAAGGGCAACAAAAATTATTAGGGGTATGGAACAGCTTCCGTATGAGGAGAGATTAATAAGACTGGGACTTTTCAGCTTGGAAAAGAGATGACTAAGGGGGGATATGATAGAGGTCTATAAAATCATGACTGGTGTGAAGAAAGTAAATAAGGAAGTGTTGCTTACTCCTTCTCAGAACACAAGAACTAGGGGTCACCAAATGAAATTAATAGGCAGCAGGTTTAAAACAAACAAAAGGAAGTATTTCTTCACACAGTGCGCAGTCAACCTGTGGAAATCATTGCCAGGGGATTTTGTGAAGGCAAGGGGATCCCTCTAACCCGTATATACCCCTGTCTGGTACAAAAAGATCTCTGGGTCACAGACAGATTTGAACCAGAATTATTCACCAGTGGTTAAAAGCAGTTGAAAATGACATGTGAGTCATGAATAGTACTTTCTTTGTCATGGTTTATTTGTGGACCAAATTTCTTCAAGCATGTCAGTCACTTGTCCATGACAAGTGTGAAGTTTTAAAAGGCATAAAAAATTCTTAATGATTTTTAAATCACTTTTCACAGTTATGAAATATAATATTATTTAAAATAAAGTATTTTTTTCTGGGAAAATGGTGTATAAATACAGGGAAGGCTGTTGCACACAGCTCAACGGTGAGCACATGAAAGTTATAGTTGCAGTTATAAGTAGCAAGACTGCATAAGGTTGATATAGCTCTGATTGTATTAAATCTTACTTTGCTAGTCTGTCACTGGGTCCTCTGTCAAGATAATCAATGATATACAATATGGGTAAGTGGGAATGAAACAGGAAGAGAAATGGGTGAAAGAGTGAACTGAGAGGAAGAAGACCCAGAGAGGACATATAAATATAAAGTCACAGAAGTCAGAAATCAAAATGTGTGTAAGTCCATAAAAAGTGGCATGTCTCAAAATACTAGTGTCTTCATTCACGGACCTGATGGCATTTGTGACTTTGGCTTTAATTAGCCTTTTTTATTACTACTAAATTAATTTAAAACTTGCTTTAAATACAGGTAGTTTAATTTCAGATTTCCATATTTTGATTTACAAAGACAAACCAAAATTATGGGACCTAAATTATACCTGTGGTGGGGAGTTGGGGGCTTCCCTCCCCTCTCCCCACTTTCCTTCTCTCTTTTTGATGAGACAAACATCCTTGGGGGAGTTATTCACAATAAGCTTTTAGTATTAAAACCGTTATTTAGGTCATTAATTTCTGATGATTCTTTTATACTTACAAAAAAAAAATAGAAAAACTTTTTGTTTCAGTAAGTAGTTAAAGGATCTGTATGAGCTTCATCATTCCCCTTCCCCCCAGTATATTCCTAGAGGATTTGCATGAAGGGACTGCAGTTACTTTCAGTCTGGGGTGGGTTATGACTATTGAATCTGGGGGCAAATATTGACCTGAGTAACTTTGTTTGCTTGAGGAGAAAAAATCTTAGGACCCAGTCATGCAAAGCGTGCTGGTCCTGAGCCTGCACAGTCTGACATCCAAGATCAAGATCTTAGTTGCTTATTTGCATCATGGGAATTTTATTTCTTGCTTTTGGGGACTACTTCCTTCCAGGATCTGTAATAAATACTCGACTATTTCAAAATAGGGATGTTAATATTTATTAACTTACTTTTTTTTGTTTTATTATCAGTACATTCTTGTAATTAGTTTCTTTAAGTGTTTGAGTTTTTTCTTTAAGGTCAAAACAGTTTAACTTTATAATAAGAAAAATATAATAAGCAGAACCCTCCATTTCTGTTTAAATCCTGTGAGGGTTGTTGTGAAACCACTATTTTTTTGTGTGTGCATTTTAGTGCCAGGAGACTGGCTTCCTTCACTGATGTATCATATGATAGAAGAGCAAAAAGGCTTTTATGATGATAGTTGGAGATTTAAAATGCCAGTGAAGCAGCAGTGACTAATAAACTAAGAGAAACTAACATGACAATGAATTAATCATCTTTGATTGTTTGACTCCTAAGCACAGTATGCGTTTGCAGGACTTTTGTTTATTAAAATTTGTAATTAGAATTGTTACACTTTAGTGCTTCTGCCCACTTTTGCTGAGTGCTTAAAATCTAATTTTGTAATTGTGGTGGTGGTGTCTCAGTGACTCCCACTGGTAAATTAATCCAGTGCCTGATTGACTTCATTGTCAGATATTTTTCTGAAAAAATAATTAGAATTTTCCATTATTATTTTTTTAAAGTAAATCTCCTGTGAGAGTAAATTTAATAAATAGGAACAATTTCAGTAATTTGTTACAAAGGTTATTCTGAGAAGTTTATCCATTGCTGTATCCTATGATTTTATTTTTTATTCTACTACTTTGAAACTCTCTCAGAGCCTGGAGGTCAAACCCAGACTAGATTAAATATATTTAATTTCATTTGCTTAAATTTAATGTTCAATCTCTGCATATTAGTGGAACCATTAATCATAATGTCACTTTGTTGTGATCTGACATTTACATTTTGCACAACTGCAATTAGGGACAATTTAGGTTGACAACTTTGAACAGAAGAAGCCGTGTGTGTATGTGTGTGTGTGTGTGTGTATTTATTTATTTATTTATTTATTTTCAGGTTCAAATTGTATTTCAGGATTCTCTCCTTTTATCTTTCCAGATGCCCGATATTTTCTTTGTACTCTTGCTGTATTTTCTGAAAACCACACACTATAAAGATTTTTGTTCTTTATTTCAGTGTTTGCAAGAGGTGTATTCGGAAGATGGATCATCACTGTCCATGGGTTAATAACTGTGTGGGAGAGAATAACCAGAAGTACTTTGTACTGTTTACAGTAAGTTGTTTGAGTAAATTTTTCTGTCTAACCAGAGACAATGAAATTCCAAGCATGACTGTTAAACGGCTGTGAAGATTTTTTTTTTAATTTTTTTTAATTTTTTTTTTAAGTAGAACTGGGAAATATGTTACAAATTAGCAAAATTAAATAATTAGGAAGCAAATGTAATAAAAGAACAGGAATAAGTCATCACAAAAGGTACTTTGCCATTTATTTTGTCAATTGTGTAGCATTGATTGATACGCTAATACATAGCGTAGCAGTAAATATACCTCACAAAATACTCCACAGTAATAATAGTGAAGTCTCAATCAGCTTTTTGGGGTAGGGGCTGACTTTTTATTCTGTATTAATATTTTATTTATACAGTACTTTGCACAGTGGAGTTCAGGTCCATGACTAGGGTTCCAAGATGCTACAATAATACAAATAATAATAATGATTGTGCCTCATTATTGCATCTGCTGTTACCTCTTTGCTGCAAGAGTGGAGAGAAACCTCATATTTTTGGCAAGGATTACAAGGGTTCTACTTGTAAGTAGTCAATGTTGGCACTCAAAAATCAGGCAGAAATGCTTCTGATTTTCTGACTGTGTGCTGTATCTACTGTATATAGAGCAGAAGTATGGGAGTGCAAACTTAATTACAATATTTTCCATGTAAACAGTGAAATCTGGGCTCCATTGAAGTCCATGACAAAAATCCTAGGATTTCACCCAAAAAATTCATGTCAAGAGAATATTACAGCTGCACAATTGACTTCCAGTGTTGTTCCATTTTATCAGTAATCTTTTATGGTAAGTCTCTAGGTGGAAGATGGTCTGTTACAATATTAGGAAATAGGTGCAAGTCTTCAGTCAGGCTTGAAGTAAGAATTGAAAATAAATGTATGAACCCTTTAATTTGCTTCTCACTGTATGGTGTATTGTGCTATTGCCAGAGGCACACCTTGTCATCTTTCTTTTTGCTGCACAATTCCTGGTTTAGTTGGGAAAACAGGAAAATATTTACACCGGGTACTTTTCCACCAGACTACTCTCTCCTCCGTCTGATTAAGCCTGTACTAGCTTAAGAGGGAGGAATGGGAAATATATTTATATCTCTCCTTTCAGTATACAGATTGGAATACTATTCCTAGCTGGCTCATTCTGAATGTGGGATGTTGGATTTCAGGTTCAGCTAAAATTGACAAGTCTCTATTTCAAAATGGACCATATTTTAAACCTAATCTGAGGAAAAGATGCAACAAGTTTTTCTATTAATCTCTTTTTAAGGGTTCAGGAGGAGGAAGGATGGTAGCACATAAAATCATCAAAAGAAAAATATTTTTCCATTGTCTTTCACTTGCACCTCATTTGGAAGATATTATGTTCCCATATTTGTTAATATTTGTCTCATTCTGTACCACTACAATGAAAACCTTCCTACGTATATGTGTGTGTGGTGCAAGTGGTGGGGGTAGCAATGCCTATAGGTAACAATATAAAATTTTCCGTGCTAAATGTCTGCCTCATGTTTAAATTTTATTTATTTATTTATTAAATTTAAGTGAAAATGGTTTAGCTGTTTTTCAGAATGAGATCAAGGAAAAACACATTTTGCCAATAGTAAAAATAAAACCAAAAACTCAATGAAAACTTACAGCTGTTATACTGAAAAGCCCTAGCGCCTCCATGCTTTGGAACAGTGACTTGAAATTTGACAGTGTTGCCCTGGTATCAGGGGTGTGCCATTTGCTGTCTCCCTGAAGATCCACCCAATTTTGGCCTCTAAAAATCTCATTTTGCACATTATCAGTAGAGACTATATTGTGCAGTAGAGACTACAAATAGTATATGATAGGCAACATGGCCTTGTGGCTAGATAGCTGAACTGGAATTAAGGAAACCTGGGTTCTGTTCTCAGCTGTGCTGTTGTCCTGCTGGGTGACCTTGGGCAACTCACTGCATCTCTCTGCCTCAGTTTCCCTATCTGTGAAATGGGAATAATGATACTGACCTCCTTTGTATGACCATCCTTTAATTGATGAAAAGTGCTATATAAGGGCTAGGTGTTATCATCATATAACAAGATTGCATCAGAATGCATATGCACAAGGGGGCCAAATTAAGGCTGTCTACCTGAGTTTTGGCACTTCCTAATTTTTGAGTGCTCGACTTTGCAGCCTTAACACTTTTAATGTAGTTTATTTGGACATATGTGTATAAGCAGCTTTTACAGCTATGCTTAAATATTTTAAATACATTGTGTTTCAGATGTATATAGCACTAATTTCCATGCATGCCCTAATCATGGTGGGATTTCACTTCCTGTATTGCTTTGAAGAAGACTGGACAAGTGAGTATTGACAAAGTATTCCTTTCAAATACCAAATTAACCTGTAGAGAAAGCATTGTGATATAGTTTAGGGGAAGGGCAGCTTTTTTTTACTGCTAGTTGCCAGAGAATGCTGTTAATGTTATGAGCTACTTTTTATTTTTGTGACCATTCCTGGGGTTTTAAAATTCCACCTATCCTGTTAGGAATCTGTTGTTACTGCTGCCTCTGGACCCTATTGATGGGGTCCTCATCTTTTGTATTGGCCTCTGGGTATTAGGTGTCTGGTAAAATTTAGAATCCTTGGTCAGGGCAATATCTGCAAGTGGCTTTCTTGTGGGTAGAGAACTGTTTTTAAGCAGTTCTCATTATTGGATTTCACAGAACTTTGAGAATATATTAGAATTAATTCATAAGCTAGTAATTAAATTTTGTTTGTTGTATCATTTTTCTTATTTCCCCCTCACTTTCCTAGACTCATAGAAATGCAGGGCTGGATGAGACCTCAGGAGGTCATCAGGTCCAGCCCCCTGCACTGAGGCAGGACCAAATAAATCTAGACCATCCCTGACAGGTGTTTGTCCAACCTGTTCCAGAGCTTAATTACACTTATAATTAGAAGGTTTTTCCTAATATCTAATCTAAATTTCTTTTGCTGAAGATTAAGCCCATTTCTTCTTGTTCTACCTTCAGTGGACATGGAGAACAATTGATCACGTTCCTCTTTATAGTGGCCCTAGCATATTTGAAGATTATCTGGTCCCCTCTTTGTCTTCTTTTCTCAAGACTAAACATGCCCAGTATTTTAAATCTTTCCTCATAGATCAGGTTTTCTAAACCTTTTACCAATTTTGTTGCTTTTCTCTTGATTCTCTCCAGTTTATCAATATCTTTCCTACACTGTAATGCCCAGAATTGGATGCACTACTCCAGCTGAGGGCTCGCCAGTGCCAAGTAGAGCAGGACAATGCTATTAGTCTTTTTTGCAACTGTATTACATTATTGACTCATTCAGTTTGTGATCCACTGTCGCGCTCAGAGCCTTTTCAGCAGTGCTACCACCTAGCCAGTTATTCTCCATTTTGTAATTGAGCATTTGATTTTTCCTCTTTAAGTACTTTGCACTTATCTTTATTATATTTAATCTTGTTCAATTCAGAGCAATTCTCCAATTTGTGAAGTTTTGTTTTTGAATTCTAATCCAGTCCTACAAAGTGCTTGCAACCCCTCCCAGCGTGGTATCTTCTGCAAATGTTCTAAGCGTACATTCCTCCGTTATCAAAATACTGAATAATACCAGATCCGGGACTGACCCTGCACGACCCCCTAGATATGTCTTCCCAGTTTGATATCAAAGCACTGATAACTATTCTTTGAGTACGGTGTCTCACCCACCTTTATAGTAAAATAATCTAGACTGCATTTCCCTAGTTTGCTTATGAGAATGTCATGTGGGACTATGTCAAAGACTTACTAAAATCAGGATATCATGTCTACAACTTCCCCATATCCATTAGGCTAGTAACCCTGTCGAAGAAGGAAATTAGGTTATTTTGGCATGACTTGTTCTTGACAAATCCATGCTGGCTATTCCTTATAACCCTGTTATTCTCCAGGTGTTCACAAATTGATTGTTTAATAGTTTGTATCAGTATCTTTCCAGGTATTGAAGTTAGGGTGACTGGTCTATAATTCCCCCTGGTCCTCATTGTTCCTCTTTTAAAGATAGGTGCTATGTTTGCCCTTCGCAGTTGTCTGGGACCTCACCCAACCCCCATGAATTCTCAAAGATAATTCCAATAGTTCCAAGATTGCTTCAGCTAGTTCCTTAAGTATGCTAGGATTAATTTCACCAGGCCCTGCTGACTTGAATACAACTAACTTAACTAAATCTTCTTTAACCTTTTCTTTCCCTACTCGGCTTGCATGCCTTCCCATTGTTGTTAGTATTACTTGTGTTCGGTATCTGCTCATCATTACCCTTTTTAGTGGAGACTGAAGCAAAATAGGCATTAAACACCTCCGCCTTCTTGGTGTCATCAGTTATTAGCTCTCCTTCCCTACTAAATAGAGGACCTGCACTTTCATTCATTTTTTCTCTTGCTCCTAATGTATTTAAAGAACCTCTTCTTTGCCTTTTATGTCCCTCACTAGGTGTAACTCATTTTGTGCCTTAGACTTTCTGATTTTGTCCCTACATTCTTATGCTGCTCTTTTGTACTTCTCCTTAGCAATTGGTTCATGTTTCATCTTTTTGTAGGATTCCTTTTTGATTTCCAGGTCATTAAAGAACTCCTGATGGAGCCATATTGGCCTCTTACTATTCATCCTGTTTTTCCTTTGGATCAGGATAGTTTGCAGTTGTATCTTTAATAATATATCCTTGAGAAACTGCCAGCTCTCCTGAACTCCTTTTTCTCCTTAGATTTTTTTCCCCCATGGGACCTTATATACTACTACTCTGAGTTTAACAACATCTACATTTTTGAAGTCCATTTTCCTTATTTTGCTCCTCTGACTCCTTCCTTTCCTTAGTATCATAAAACTTTTCATTTCATGATCACTTTCACCCAAATTGCCTTCCACCTTCAGATTTGTTACCAATTCCTTCCTGTTAGTCAGAATCAATCAAAAATGCCCCCTTCTCTCCCCTCTCCCCCCGCCTCCCCCCGATTACTTCCTCCTCTATCTGAAACAAAAAGTTGTCCCCAGTACACTTCAAAACTTTATAGGACATTTTGTGTTTTGCTGTATTAGTTTTCCAACAGGTGTCTGGGTAGTTAAAGTCCCCCATTACTACAAGGTCCCGTGTTTTGCATATTTCTGTTGTTTGTTCAGGAAATGCCTCATCGATATTTGTCTTCCTGATTTGGAAGTCTGTAGTAGACCCTTACTATGACATCACTCCTACTTTTTTACCCCTTTTATCTTTACCCAGAGACTTTCTGCTGCTCATCTCCTTGTGAACCTCAGAACAGGTTTATATAGTTTTGATATATAATGCAACACCACTTCCCTGTTTCTCTTGCCAGTTCTTCCTGAACAAGCTATATCCCTCTATACCAATATTCCAGTCATAAGACTTTCACAGCTACCCTTTTAAACCCTGCTTAACCTTGCAGGGACATTGCAGTATAGATAAACCTCATGGGGGGGAAAAAAGGGATGGGTTTGAGAGAACCAAGAATATAGTTATGAAAGGAACATGCTATGCTTTTTATAATGGACGATTGGTGCTACAGAAGTAATCTTCTCTGGTTTCCTCTGTGTCCTTACCATTAACTTGAGGCGCCACTTCCTAATGGACTTCATCATAGAGAAAATTAGTAAAAACTCCACAGATAGAATGTGCAAGTGGTAGGGTCCAGGTGAGAGAACTGGAGGGGGGCTTAGTTGGAAAAGAAAATTGCATGCCATACACATCACAGCACAGGTTGCTTTTTCTTCATATTAACAGTACTAATTATCTCAGTATCCCACTTCCTTTCTGTAGGCCTGTGATTATGGCGGTCATGTCAGTTTTTTATTTTGATAGGAGAATTTTGTTTGACGAACTGTTGAGAACTTGAGATAATCTGATACGTAATATCAGTGGCAGAATTTACTGCTTAGTAACACCTGTTTGTAGTTTTACGTGTGGGCTTTGTTCCTTAGTCCCTTATTTTTGAGTATTCACTGTTTTGTCATATGTTTTCACAGAATGCAGCTCCTTCTCTCCACCAACGACAGTGATCCTTCTTATCCTCTTGTGTTTTGAGGCTCTCTTGTTTCTCATCTTCACATCTGTAATGTTTGGGACCCAGGTTCACTCCATCTGCACTGATGAAACGGTGAGTTCTCCATGGTCTTGCGTTTCCCTGCTGCTCACAGTTGTAAGATCTGTGAAATGTCATGTGGTTCTGCTTCACTGCTCTAGCATGCGTTGGATCGCTTGAGGCTGATATAAAACAAACTAAGCCTGCACAGTGGCTGAGGTCACTCCTGGATGGCTAGCATAAGAAGTTGGGTAGTGTGGGGATGTTGCAACTACGGCAACAATGAGTGATATTTTTATCTTAACAAGCACAAGTAACTGGGATTACTCTGCACTGAGTTTCATCCCAGTGGAATGGAGAGTCTTAGACAACAGACTCCCTGTGGAGTGTTTGCTGCTAAGGAATCATTAAAGATTCCAGTGAGTAGTACCTAATGTTACTATTTACAGCTTCAAGTGCTGAAAAGCAAAGATGAAACCAGTGAGGTGGAAAAAAGAATTTTGTTCAGTAAATTTCCAGTTTAGACTTTTCTATAATTGACTTAATCGGGAGCTGTCTGCAGCTACACAGAAATCCAGCACCCTTGCTGTGCTCCGCAGCCATGAAAGTTATCCAGGATGCTAAGGCAACAAGGTGGCTCTTACACAGAGACGCTGGAGTCCCTTGTTCAGCACTGCATCCTGCCCTCTTCTTCAAAGGTGAAGTCCCTGACTTGTAATAGTACTTTTACCCTTGAGAATGGTATCAGACTTCACCAGTCCTGCTCAGGGTATCTGTCATAGCTTAACAGAAGTCCTAGCTCTTCCCTAATTGGGTAGGTTGGGGGAAGTGACGACCTTAAAGGGGCCACAGCTGAGTGTCTTAGTGCAGGGGTTTCCCAACCTTTTTTCCCTGAGGTCCACCTGGGCAGCTGCAATGGGCACTGCGGCCCTCTGTTAACACATATCTGTCAGAGAGAGGGGTACCGCAGGGTCCCTCGCCTCAGCAGGGACCAGGACCAGCAAGAGGGTGAAGGGGCCACTGCCAGCTCCTGCCGATGCCCTCTGCCTCAGCAGCCTGCTGAGTGCCTTGAGCTCATCACCTGGCAGCCCCGCCCCATCACCCACCCAACACCCTGGCGTGCCTCATAGGCAACCCCTGCCCGGGAACAAGGGAAGGGCTCGGGGGCTGCCTGTGTCGGGCAGAGGCAAAAGCTCAGGCTGGGCCCAGCCATTACCTGATGGTCCCAATCACAGCATTGTCCAAGTGGGAACAGAGCAGCACTGCCAAGATTCTTCAGGGGGCCCGACAGTGACGGAACCATCCAGCCGCCTGGGGAGCCGGTCGCGTTTCAGAGCTGGCTCCTTCTGCTCACCCTCTGCCCATCGCCTGGTGGCTCTGCTTCGCCCTCTGCCACCCACCAGCAGCATTGGGCTCTTCCACCACTCCACCAACGTATACAGTTTGCAGGGCAATGCCCTCCCAAACTCTGCCCATGGCAGACCCCCCAGGACTGTCGGTGGGCCACAGGAACCCCTGTGTTTAGTGGGCAAGTCTAAGGAGAGTTTAAACAAAGTTAGAATCTGGCATTCAGGACCATGCGAGAGCAGTCTGCTTCTCTCAGCTCTTCATTCCTCAGCTAGCTCCATGACACTTGCATTCAGGTCTACTTTGTTCCAGGGAAAGTTGCAGATATTTTCTGCCGAGTGGGGTCCCAGGAGAGTATATTGCTGAACAACTAGCTCCTACCAAGGTTAAAATTTATCAGCTTATATAAATTAATGGTGGTGTCTGTGAAGTCATTACTGAATTTTCAACAAATACAGGCAGAAATTTTCAAACTTGGGTCCCTAAAGCTAGGCACTTAAAGAAGTGCCCGGATTTTCATACATGCTGGGCATCTTTAGAAATAGTCACTTATATCGTTTTTGCACATATGGATATAGGTTCCTGAATATAGGGTCCTGAGTTTTTAAAGGTAGCTGGAGGGCTTTTATTCTTTTACAACTTCCTTCCGTGTTACACATCATTGTCAATTTGTTAGCATCAAGGCTGCGTCTATCTGGCATGTGATTCTTATGTTGACGAACACTTAGAAATGAAATGCTATTAAATGTGGTCTTTTTTACTTCTTTCATCTTGCATCTTGTTGGGGTGGAGCAGGTTTCCTCCAATGCAGACTCGAGCTCTGAGAATCTCCTCTCCTCACCCCCACCCTCTCATATATACCCCCAGTGGTGATTCTCCTCTGCTAGAAAAGGACTAGATCAGTTTCTGACAGAGCCTGAAATTTTGCTCCTTGTGTTACCTATGGAGATGGCATCACAAGTGAGCAGTGCAAAGTGCTTATTCCCTCTTTGGAGCTGCCCACACTCCTGCTTGCACATAACTTCCAGGACTTGGAGTTCAAGACACACACTTGTTCTGCAATGCACTGAGTTGCAGTGCAGGGGATGCATGTATTGACAATAGACAGGAAGAAGATGATTTTGTGAAAAGGCCCTAAATTAAAGACTGGAACGGTCTGCCCATTACAGATAGCCAGAATCAAGGATTATCATTCTCTACTGAAATCAAAACCAAACAATGTATTTATAGCAACAAGAGCTGTATGTTTAAGACCTAATTTATTTTATGGATTGCAAATATTATAAGGATTTTTTTTACCTGATTGATTAAGGACTGTTTCAACTGATTGCTTGAAAGCCTATTTTTGCTCTCCCTCTAATCTTTACTAAACCAATATCCATTTTTTCTCTCCATTCAGTATACTTATTTAACTCTTTCGCCCTGCTGCCTGCCCATGCATGTTTTGGCAGCAGTTTTAAGAGGCACTGGGTACGTTCAGCCATGCTGAACATAGGCCATTTCCTGAACTTGCATGGTGACTCTGGGAGCGTTATAGGGATTATCTTGGTTTTTTTTTGTCTGCAAACATATAAATGGGTTCATATAAAACTTTCCCTTATCCAACTTAGGCATATGTAATGCTTTCATCCAATAAAAGTACATATTGTATTTCTGTTTTAAAATTGACGTATGTGACAATTGCAGGGTATTTTTTTAAAGGTTTGAGCATATTTTGAAATGTGATTTAAAAAATTGCAATAATTTTGTTTTCCAAGGAATATTTCCTATCCTTTTTTTAAAGGAAAGGCTCTCTATAGGTAAATTGGTATTTTCTTACTCCATCCCTGTGATTAGGGGTAATTGAGAGATCCTTTTCCTGAAAGCAGAACCACAGCAATTAAGTGCTTGACTGAAAGTGTGATATTTCTGTTTTCAGGGAATAGAACAATTGAAAAAGGAAGAGAGAAGATGGGCTAAAAAAACAAAATGGATGAACATGAAAGCAGTATTTGGCCATCCGTTCTCTATAGCATGGCTTAGCCCATTCGCTACTCCAGACCAAGGAAAGGCAGACCCATACCAGTATGTGGTCTGAAGAATTCTTGACCAGAATTTCCACTAAAATAAAACCACATTTCAGCACTACTGTTATATAATTTTTATATGAATGTTTAAAACAAAACGCAAAACAGAAACTCTTTTTATGTCTATTAAAGGCTGTTCGTTGCAGAGAAAAAAAAAAGCCCTGTATTCTGCAATTTTAGATAATACTATGTCTCTGGTGGCTGAAGTGTCTTCTTTTTTCTATTTTTTTTAACTTGTTAACTTTACTGGCCTTTGTTTCTATCTGCTTTCTGTATGGCATAATTAATGTGAGGGAGACCCTCTTTCTCTGTTGTGCCTGTCTCTGCTAACCGAGTAGACTGTAATGCTGTCTCTAGACTGTGAGGGTATCTGTGTAAGTGCCAGCAGTGCCATCTTCCTACACAGACATCTTTGGACCTCCTAATGGTGTGTACAGCTCTGACTGGGCAGTGAGTTTCTCTCATAAAAGAGGATGGTAGCTGGGAAATAGACACTTTGCTTACTGAACACTGAAAGGTGGAAGATGAGGTTGTGATGCTGTGCAAGAGCCAATTAATAATGTGGTCACATGCAGTTAAAGTATTTAAAACAAATGTTGCCAATATCACCTTTTTTGTTTCCAGAGACAAAATTGATTCCATCTTTCTGGCATGTTTTTGACTGCTCCCTCCCTTGTAAGCAGGAAATGTTGCCCCTCTAGGGAAAATACGGCAGTTTTGGTGGAAGACTTTCTCAATTAAATGCCTTACAGTTAGAGGAAAAAAGAAATTTCATTTTAAAACTCTTAGGATCATCTTGTTTGTGTATGTCTGTCTTCGATAAATAAGCTGTTGAAGTGAACATGTAGAACATGACAACTTGCCATAAAAGCTTAGCACTGATGGTTTGTGTAGGGTCTACCGGATCGATTAATTTTCTGTTCTTAGGACTACTCATCTTTATAACTTTGTAAATCTCTTATGTTTATACATATAAATATTTTAAATTGGGAAATGTCAGTGTTAAGGAGTATGCATGCCTACTGTCATGATTGTGTGGATAGTAAACTATGTGCAGTAAATGGTGGACAGAGGGAGGGACAGAGGGCATTCCAGCAAAAACAAATTCAGGTAAAACTAAATCTTATGTGACTGAAACTAATGTTTTTGTATCTGGGCAGGAATTTTATTATATTCTGAATCATTTTGAAAAGGGGCAGTTAGCATAGTGCCAGTGGGACTCATCAATCAATCATAAACAAAGGAAAAAATGTAAATAAGCTGTAGCCATGGATTCCAGTGTAACCTTTTCATTTTTTGAAAACACTTTTATTTTGGAAAATGACCAATTAGACTGAATCAAAGCCATGGGGGAGGAAGGAGGGAAATACGGGGAGGAAAAGGCTAGTGGATCTGTCTCACTTTGAAAGTAATGTGAATGCTGCATCTTTTCAATTCTGTCAATGCTTCCATATGGAAAACAAATGCAATAAAACTTTTCCAAAAACTGTTTCTGCTACTTTCTTACTCTAAATGTATGCATAGTTTGTAGTGCCTCTTTAAATTTTCATCTGCAGCCAAGCTGGGAGAAGCATGAAGGTTAAGTAACTTTGGTGCTCAGTTTTAAAGTTTAAAAATTAATCAGTAATGCACTGTTAGCCATTTAACTACTTTTAGGTGGTTAAATTGCTATCATTGACTGCATCCAGAGGGCAATCAGTCCCCATATTTTCCTCTTGCTTGCTGAGGAGTAAATCCACAGTAGTGTGTTCATATCATCTCAGTTAGTTGCTATAGGAATGCACACAGGATTATATGATCTCATTGTATGCTTCAATAGGAGACATAGGTGGAAGAAAGATGCCTTTAGCATGCACACAGTTCTTGTAAGGGACAGTTGCAGGAGCAGAAAGACTTTTTTTTATTTTTCTTTATGATCCATCTCTACTGGGAAAGCCATTGTCCTATGTGTGTTTGAAAACCCCAGAATATGTTTACTTTAATTCTAATTTGTGGTATGATAGGAGATTTAATTAGTGATGCTGTCTGGTTAAAAATAATGGGCCAGATCCTCAGCTGGTATAAATTGGCTTCGCCAGTGGGAGCATGGAGCTAAGCTGATTTACACCTGCTAAGACTCTGGCCCTGTAACATTTTAAAAACACAATCAACTATGTTAATCCAAATTATTAAAACTGAAAATTAAAACACTTATTTTTGCTATATTAGTTTCTTTTAACATTTCTCTGACTGGCAAGTTCCAGTTTGAATTCATTTCTGCCTTTCTCATGCATTTATAGAAATATTTACATGCCACAGGGTTGTTTACATGAGCAGCTAAAATGCCAGAACATTTTATTGGTCTTAAATTTGGTAAACTTTTTTTCTCACAAATCCAAATGTTGTCAGACAATGGTTATTTTGAGGATAACTGTTGTAATTACATATAATAATTTAAATATTACATTGTATATTTTTTCTAATATAGTACACTTTTCTTTTAAGTGAAATTTCAAAACAGCTTTGAGGAATACCCGTGGTTTTCTCTATTTCCAGAACTGTGTACATCTGACAGTGACTAGTGGTCTGTCATTTTACTGATACTTCCTAGCAGGAGGTACAGTTTAATGCAGTTTACCCCATAGGAGATGCAGCCCAGTATTTGAATGTGTGAGAGGCAGACATACCAAGTTGTTTCAAAGTAAGTCCTTTTTTTTTTTAATTCCCAGAAGTGATTCGTTACTTGACTTTATTTTTGAAATTCTCCTGCCTTTCTCATGCATTCAAATTGTAAGCAGCATTTTCTGAGTTTTCATTTGAGAACTAACTTTAAATGAGTACTCATGAATCAATTAATTTGGAATATTACTAACTAAGCTTTGTGTAAGGTGCTGTTTTTTCCTAGTTTTGTATCACTATTTCTCTTCTTTCTAGAGTCTTTTTTTAATGCATCTTAGGCACATTTCCTTCTTCAGCCATCCCCTCTCTAGACCATCTCTTTAGACCAGTGGTTCCCAAACTTGTTCTGTCACTTGTGCAGGAAAAGCCTCTGGCAGGCCAGGCCGGTTTGTGTACCTGCCAAGTCCACAGGTTCGGCCGATCGCGGCTCCCAGTACCTGTGGTTTGCTGCTCCAGGCCAATGGGAGCTGCTGGAAGCGGCGCAGCCTGTCGGGGCTTTCTCTGCACAAGCGGCGGAACAAGTTTGGGAACCATTGCTTTAGACATCCTGACAGCAGCACAGCTGACACCATATTAGACCAGGACACAGAGTTTTAATAGTCAGTGATCTCCATGTCTTGAATGCACGTTAAGTGGATTGCTGGGCACTGCACAATATGATTATCTGATTAACTGCACTCTAATTAGCACAACCCCATGTTGACCTTGTGTACTGTACGACAGCCTAAATTACTAGATAATGCATGGGATCTAAAATTAAAAATGCTACCGAAAAGTTATAGGGCTGTTACTCCAGTTCACCATAGAAACTGTGAAAAAGGAATTAACACAACGGTGAATCAGGCCTATAGGCTCTGCTGTTTGGGAATCAGTTTAAGCAGTAGAAAAAGAACTTGGTTTCCCATCTCTTCCCTTCCTGTTACACACACTTGCACTAGTTCTTAAAAATAAATGCTATAAACAGCGGTGAGGATAGGAACGGTTTGGTTCTAACTCTGCAGATGATAAACCCAGAAGCTAGCAAACTGCAGAGAACCTAAACCTGCTTCTGTGCTTTAAACTGAAAAGTGCTTCAGCTCACCACCCCAAGAGCGCAATTGCAGAACTCTGAAGCAGACTTGCTTAGTTTCTCACAGGGACATGAACAGTAGTTTTAAATGGGGCTAGAAAGGCATTGCTATTCTGTGTTAATATTGCCTGTCTCCTCCCGTACTGCTTGACAGAAGAACAGAAGCTGAGCACCATACTCGCCAAGCAGCAATAATAGTAATGGTGCCTACGTTTGCAAGGGCTTCCTGTTAGAATGTATAATATGTTGTCAAAGCCGTATATTTCCTCATCCCTTCTGCAAGCTGTTTAGGCCATGGGCATTCTTAAAAGTCTCTCTTAAAATTCTGGCTTCTGGACTTGTGTCAACCAATGGAAAACTTCTCTAAATGAACTCTGCAAAAGGTTCCAGTTTAATGCACAGAATTGCATGGTGCTCTTTCTCTTCTGCCTGCCTATACCAAATCTCTATTTTGAAACTACAACTGCTACTATCTGAAAACCTATACAGTAACTCCTCACTTAACATTGTAGTTATGTTCCTAAAAAATCTGACTTTTAAGTGAAACGATGTTAAGCTAATCCAATTTCCCCATAAGAATGAATGTAAATGGGGGGGGGGTTAGGTTCTGGGGAATTTTTTTTTGCCATACAGTACAGTCCTATGATTGGGAGGTGCCCCTGCCTTACCCCACAACGGCACAGCCCACTGGCACTGGAGACAATGAGGCAGGCAAGGAGGCTGAAGGTGCTGTAGGCTAGGAGAAGCACATTGTGCAGCAGTAGCAGCAGCTTCCCCTACTCTGAAGCACCAGGGGCGGGGGGGCTCAACCCTCGGCCTGCCCACTCCATCCTTTCCCTCAAGCCCCCACCTCTTCTTCCCCCCCCTTTACTCCACATGCTGCATCCTCGCTCCTCCCCCCTCTCTCTCCTGCCCATGGCAATCAGCTGGCTTGCAGTCTGCAGGAGGCAGGAGCGAGGACTCGGGGTGCAGACTCTCCCTCCCTCCTGCACACCACAAGCCAGCTGATTGCTGGAGGGAGGGGGGAGGTGTGCTGCATCCTCGCTCCTCCCCCATCCCTCCTGCCAGTGGCAATCAGCTGGCTTGCAACATTCAGGGGGCAGGAGGAGCGAGGACACGGCGCACCTCCCCTGCCTCCTGCCGGCCGCAATCAGGTGGTTTGTGGAGTGCGTGAGGGAGGGGGAGCCTGCACACCGAGTTCTCGCTCCTTCCCCGTCCCTCCTGAATGCCGCAAGCCAGCTCATTGCCATGGGCAGGAGGCGGGGGGAGGAGGGGAAAGGCGCTGATCTGTGGGGTCTGCTGGTGGGCGGGAGGCGCTGGGGGAGGGTGTAGAAGAGCTGATGGGGGCTGCCAGCTCTGGACAAAGGCAGCCAAACGACATTATAGTGAAGCATTGCACAACTTTAAATGGAGCATGTTCTGTAATTGAGCAGGGACATAAGATCGAAATAACGTTAAGCAAGAGGACGTCGTACTCCTGAGTGCTCTTTTAGCCAACCTGGGTGAGGTCGGTCAGGGGCTCCTGGGCAGACATGGGACTGACTCAGCCAGGTCATTCCCCAGTCATACTGCACCATCTTCTGGCGAGCACCCAGGAGATGACGATGGCTAGTAATCATACTGCACCATCTGCTGCTAGCCTAAGATGTATAAGATAGATGGAGTGGATCAAAACAAGAAATAGACCCGATTTGTTTTGTATTCATTTGCTCCCCCCTCCCTCCGTGAAATCAACGGCCTGCTAAACCCAGTGTTTTGAGTTCAATCCTTGAGGGGGCCATTCTGTGTGACAGTTGTTTGTGTTTCTCCTTGATGCAAAGCCACCTCCTTTGTTGATTTTAATTCCCTGTAAGCCATGTCGTCAGTCGCCGCTCCCTCCGTCAGACCAATGGCAGACAATCATTTTGTGCCTTTTTTCAGCCCAGACGCCATAGCACTGGAAACATGGAGCCCACTCAGATCACGGTGGCAATTATGAGCACTGTAAACACCATGCGCAAGCATTATCTTGCAGTATATGCAGAACCAGAACATGCAAAAGCGAAACCAGGCAAGGAGGTGATGGCAGTGTGGTGATGAGGACATAGACATGGACATAGACTTCTCACAAAGTACGGGCCCCGGCAATGTGCACATCATGGTGTTAATGGGGCAGGCTCATGCTGTGGAACGCCGATTCTGGGCCCGGGAAACAAGCACAGACTGGTGGGCCCGCATAGTGTTGCAGGTCTGGGACAATTTCCAGTGGCTGCAAAACGTTCACATGTGTAAGGGAACTTTCATGGAACTTTGTGACTTGCTTTCCCCTGCCCTGAAGCGCCAGAATACCAAGATGAGAGCAGCCCTCACAGTTGAGAAGCGAGTGGCGATAGCCCTGTGGAAGCTTGCAACGCCAGACAGCTACCGGTCAGTCGGGCATCAATTTGGAGTGGGCAAATCTACTGTAGGGCTGCTGTGATCCAAGTAGCCAACGCAATCACTGAGCTGCTGCTATCAAGGGTAGTGACTTCCATAGTGGATGGCTTTGCTGCAGTGGAATTCCTTAACTGTGGTGGGTCGATAGACGGTACCCATATCTCTATCTTGGCACCGGAGCACCAAGCCAGCGAGTACATAAACTGAAAGGGGTACTTTTCAATGGTGCTGCAAGCACTGGTGGATCACAAGAGATGTTTCACCAACATCAACATGTGATGGCTGGGAAAGGTACATGATGCTCACATCTTCAGGAACTCTGGTCTGTTTCAAAAGCTGCAGGAAGGGACTTTCTTCCCAGACCAGAAAATAACCGTTGGGGATGTTGAAATGCCTACAGTTATCCTTGGGGACCCAGCCTACCCCTTAATGCCATGGCTCATGAAGCCATACACAGGCAGCCTGGACAGTAGTCAGGAGCTGTTCAACTATAGGCTGAGCAAGTGCAGAATGGTGGTAGAATGTGCCTTTGGACATTTAAAAGTGTGCTGGCGCAGTTTACTGACTCGGATAGACCTCAGTGAAACCAATATTCCCATTGTTATTACTGCTTGCTGTGCACTCCACAATATCTGTGAGAGTAAGGGGGAGACGTTTATGGTGGGATGGGAGGTTGAGGCAAATTGCCTGGCTGCTGATTACACGCAGCCAGCCACCAGGGCAATTAGAAGAGTACAGGAGGTTGCAGTGCACATCAGAGAAGTTTTGAAAACCAGTTTCATGACTGGCCAGGCTACAGTGTGAAAGTTCTGTTTGTTTCTACTTAATGAACCCTCCTTTCCCTTGGCTCACTCTACTTCCCTGTAAGCTAACCACCCTCCCCTCCCTCCTTCAGTCACCGCTTGCAGGTGTGAAAGTAGAATGAATTATATTGTAAAAATAAGAATGGATTAAAGAAATGTTGTATGTACCTTTAAGCAGAAATAAAATAATAAATGTTGAAATACAGGTGCCAGGAAAAGAAACATTAGGCATAAACAATGGTGCTAATGGCAAAACATTAACAGAAGATGGGTAATAGTAAGGAAATAAGATATGCATGCCTAGCCCAGGTAAACTTATCTGATTCTGCTTCCTTTGTTATCTTGTTAAGTTCTCACCCTTTTATCTGTATAAATAAGATAGTTTGTGTCTTGCATGGTGCTCACATTATCTGGGTGTTATTAGCAGAGCGCTGTGCTAATAAAACAGAGTTGTCTGACATACTGTGAGTCCTGAGTCTAACTTTGACACAGGCAATAAAGTCATTTTTGCTTCACATTCATGCATTCTTTATTAATTCATCACACAAATAGGGGGATAACTGCCAAGGTAGCCTGGGAGGGTTGGGGAGGAGGGAAGCACTGGATGGGGTGCAAGGGAGGGAAGGACAAGGCCACACTGCACTTTAAAACTTAAACTTTATAACTTATGGAATGCCAGCCTTCTGTTGCTTGGGCAATCCTCTGGGGTGGAGTGGCTGGGGGGCCAGAGGCCCCACAACTGCGTACTTGGGCATCTGGGTGAGAAGGCTATGGAACTTGGGGAGGAGGGCAGTTGGTTACACAGGGGCTGTAGCGGCGGTCTGTGCTCCTGCTGCCTTTCCTGCAGCTCAACCATACGCTGGAGCATATGAGTTTGATGCTCCAGCAGCCTGAGCATTGACTCCTGCCTTCTGTCAGCAAGCTGACGCCACCTATCATCTTCAGCCCGCCACTTACTCTCTTCAACCCGCCACCTCTCCTCACGTTCATACTGTGCTTTCCTGCACTCTGACATTGTCTGCCTCCACGCATTCTGCTGTGCCCTGTCAGTGTGGGAGGACAGCATGAGCTCAGAGAACATTTCATCCTGAGTGTGTTTATTTCCCTTTCTAATCTTCGCTAGCCTCTGGGAAGGAGAAACATATGCAACTATTGGAGGAAAAAAAAGGGAGCGTGGTAGTTAAAAAGATACATTTTATAGAACAATGGGTACACTCTTTCACAGTAAACCTTGCTGTTAACATTACATAGCACGTGCTTTCATTACAAGGTCGCATTTTGATGGCTTCACCCCTCCCACCACTGCGTGGCTAACAGCGGAGAACATTTCTGTTTAGCCACAGGCAAACAGCCCAGCAGGAACGGGCACCTCTGAATGTCCGCTTAATAAAACCACCCTATTTCAACCAGGTGACCATGAATGATATCACTCTCCTGAGGATAACACAGCGCGATAAAGAACAGATGTTGTTTGAATGCCAGCAAACACCGGGACCATACTCTGCAATGCTTTGTTCTGCAATGATTCCCGACTACGTGCTACTGGCCTGGCGTGGTAAATTGTCCTACCATGGAGGACAGAATATGGCCGCCCTCCCCAGAAACCTTTTGCAAAGGCTTTAGGAGTACATCCAGGAGAGCTTTATGGAGATGTCACTGGAGGATTTCCGCTCCATCCCCAGACACGTCAACTGACTTTTCCGGTAGCTGTACTGGACGCGAATGCCAGGGCAAATTAATCATTAAACACGCTTGCTTTTAAACCATATATAATATTTACAAAGGTTCACACACCAGAAGTCCCTTCTCCACCTGCAGGGTCTGGGACCATGCCTTGGGTGTGTTCGGGGGTTACTGGCTCCAGGTCCAGGGTGAGAAACAGATCCTGACTGTTGGGGAAACCAGTTTCTCCGCTTCCTTGCTGTGAGCTATCTTCAACCTCCTCCTCATCATCTTCCTCGTGCCCAAAACCCGCTTCCGTGTTGCGTCCTACTCCATTGACAGAGTCAAAGCACAGGGCTGGGGTACTGGTGGCTGCACCCCCTAGAATGGCATGCAACTCACCATAGAAGCGGCATGTTTGGGGCTGTTTGCCTCTCTGTTTTTTTGGTAGGCTTGCTTGAGCTTCTTAATTTTCACGCGGAACTGCTGCGAGTCCCTGTTATAGCCTCTGTCCTTCATGCCCTTGGAGATTTTTTCAAATGTTTTGGCATTTTGTTTACTGGAACGGAGTTCAACTAGCACAGATTCGTCTCCCCATACAGCAATCAGATCCCGTACCTCCTGTTCAGTCCATGCTGGAGCTCTTTTGCGATTCTGGGACTCCATGGTCACCTCTGCTGATGAGCTCTGCATGGTCACCTATGCTGATCAGCTCGCCACACTGGCCAAACAGGAAATGAAATTCAAAAGTTCGCGGGACTTTTCCTGTCTACCTGGCGAGTGCATCTGAGTTGACAGAGCGAGTGCATCTGAGTTGACAGAGCGGTCACAATGGAGCACCCTGGGCTAGCTCCCAGAGGCCAATACCATTGAATTGCATCCACACTACCCCAAATTCGACCTGGCAAGGCCGATTTCAGCGCTAATCCCCTCGTCGGAGGTGGAGTCAAGAAATTGATTTTAAGAGCCCTTTAAGTCGAAAAAAAAGGGCTTCGTCGTGTGGACGAGTGCAGGGTTAAATCGAGGTAACGCTGCTAAATTCGACCTAAACTTGTAGTGTAGACCAGGCCTTAGTCAGTCTCTGTTCCTATTTAACTTTAGCAGAGTTCTGAGAGAAGATCTTTAATAAAGACCCAATATCTTTAATTAAGGAAGGGGGAAGTTCTTACTCTAGATTTATTATTTGTTTCAGTAAGCCTAGGCTGCCCATTTATGGACCAGAGCCCTGTTGTGATAGGCACTAAACAAACACACAACAAAAAGACAGTTTGTGGCCCAAAGAACTCACAATTTAAGGCTATGTCTACACTAGAGAGCTTGCAGCGGTACAGCTGTACTGCTGCAGCTGCGCCACTCTAAAGTCGCCTGTGTAGCCGCTCCATGCTGACGGGAGAGTGCTCAAAAAATTAAGAATCTTTTACTGAAACATTGCATAGAAAATTGTTCTTCTCTGAAAATTTGTGTGTGCGCGCACGCGCCAAACTTGGAAACTGAATTCAATCAGTAAAATATAAAAAACAAAACATTTTGCCCTGCCTTAAATGGAGATTGCAACACAATCAGTAGTATGGATATAGATGGATAGATATGCATGAGCCCACCCACCCCCCGATAGTAATGGGTGCTGTATAATTGCCAGTAATAAATTATAAAAATCTCTTCTTTTTTTGTCTACAGGGTATCGAGCGCCTTAAGAATCAGACGCCTACTTGGGAAAAAGTCACAAGCTGGGAAGGGATGAAACTGGCTTTTGGTGGCGATTTCTCCCTGAGCTGGTTCAATCCTTTTTCAGGCCTGAGTTGCAAAAAGGCTCCACCCTCTGGGGTGGCAGCAGTTCCTCCACCTGAAATAGTGACTGAAGAGGCTCTTGAGCAATTCTTGGAACAAGAGGCTGCTGTCCAAGTGGTAAATGAATAAGCAAAATGCTCTCCAAAATGTCAACAAGCTCTCCGTTTTAATGAAATGTTTGCACCCCAGATTTAGCTTTAAGGGGCCATGGTGCAGAAAACATCTGGACATATTTGTCCAGAAGTTAGGTGCAGTCCTAGTAGAAGCAATGCAAATCTCTATTGAATGCCCACCCAATGATGTAACGTATAAGCGCTATTTCCACCATTGGAATGGTTTTATTAAGTAACGAGCAACTGCCCAGCTTTGCACAGTTCCCAAATGTTTGTTCAAAGATTGACTCCTTTTTTGGCTCACCAGGCACTGATGCTGCCTTTCACTCAGTTCAGGTTTCAGCTATCTTAAAGTTCAGGGCAGATGCAACAGATGGGTAAATTCATCCTGGTGTAACTCCACTGACATCACTGGAATTGTGCTGGGAATAAATTTAGCCCAGTGTAACTCCAGCTACTGCCTGAGATTCTTCCATTTGAGGGCCTGATCCAATGCCCATTCAAGTCAACAGGGGCCATTCCACTGACTTGAATGGGCTTTGAATCAGGCCCTAAGTCTGCAACAGTGGCAGACACAATAGGTGAATCTGGTATATTGCTACTGTTTGGTAAATACAACAGATGAATATATGAATCTTGGCAGCACGGTAAATCTGCCAGATCAAGTCTTCATCAGTGTGTCATGAAATTGTACTCTACTGTTAATAGCAGGATTGCTTTTAAGAAGGAAACCTGCTTAGTTACAATAGCTTCCATTAAAGAGTGTATCTGACATGCTGTAATATTGTCTTAAATGTCAATATCTTAAATATTCAGCTGTCAATTCTTGGTAGAAGTTGACTTTTTAAAGGTGACCACTATGGAATACTTTAGATAGTTACACATTTGTAGTTAGTAAATGTTTACATGAGAATACATGCTAGATATAAAAGTTTTATTACCATGAGTTGAAATGGTTAAACAGCTCATGAGTGGCAAAGTGATAAATGAGTTGTATGAGCCATCCTAAAAGTAGGCCAATAAAATCTTCTATATCAAATTACATTGTCCTACACAGATTCTATATTGCAAATGAATATGAATGAAGAAAAGTTTATTTTAGGAATATTTTAGCCTTTTTTTTAAATGGTCTTTTTCTGTCATCTTTTCCTTGTAAAAACAGATACTTTAGTTACTGTCAATGTAATTCTATAGAACCTGGGGAAGCCATATTTTGGCCCTGCCACTGGCCTGTCAGGTGACCTTGGGCAAGTTGCTTTCCCTCTCAGTGCCTCAGTTTTTCTCTCTAAAACAGGGATAATGAAACATACCACCTCTCTGAAGTGCATAGAAATCTATGGATGAAAGGAATTATGATGTAAGAGGTAGGTGATATTTGTATTTATTAAAGACACACCAGATGGAACCTGTACCAACGAACCTGATTTGAAAAATGTTCAGAATTTAAAATAAAACAAAATCCCATGGCCTTAGTGTGTAATAACTTGACACACTAGGGAGTACTGAAAAGAGACTGTCTTTGTTCCAGTCCTCTGCCATGGGTGAGGGTCACAATAAGTTAATCCCCTTATTATCTGATGTGGGTGAGTATGCCCAGACTCTGGCAGCTGCTACAGGCAGTTCGTTGAAAAACAGGAAAACTTTTTGAGCAAATATTTCAGAAAAGTCCCCCCCCCCTTTTTTTTTTAAAAATTGAGAAAATCTGAAACTTTTCTAGGTGCTCTAGTCAACAGGAATTAAGAATCAGGTTTGTTCCTAAATCTATAGCTTAGTTTAAAAGAAAATCTGCCCTTCTGTATACTAAGCTGTTGTTTGTCATTAGAAACAAACAGAATGTCTCTTCTGTAAACTGATCAGGATGTAGTTGTATCTGACTATAGTAAAGTGAGCAACTGTCACTCTTCTGCACCCAAAGTGCACTTGTATCTAACAGGGCTTCAAAGCGAGAGGGCAAATAGGGACACTTAAGAAGCTACATAGGGGAGTTAGTATTGAGGGGGAATATTTAAGGAGGGAAAATAAGACTGGACCTTCTAACTCGTGTATTCTAGTTCTGGCTTGGTGTTTGGCCTGAGGTAAGACATTTAACTTCTCTGTCTTAGGCCATGTCCACACTTACAAGCGTACAGCTGTACCGATACAGCTGTGCTGCTGTAAGAGTGCTCATGTAGCCGCTCTATGCTGTCGGAAGAGAGCTCCCCTGTCAGCATAATAAAACCAGCTCCATGAGCAGCGATAGCAATGGCGATGGGAGAGTGTCTCCTGGTGACATAGCGCTCTTCATACCAGCACTTATGCTGGCAACATTTATGTCACTCAGGGGTGGTTTTTTTCACACTCCTTAGTGACAAAAGTTTTGCCGACATAAGTGCTAGTGTAGACATGGCCTTAGTTGCCCTAGCTGTAAAAAGGCCATAGCAACACTGGGTTATCTGAGGACTAATTAATGTTTGCAATGTAAATTACTTTGAAATGCTAAATCAGGGCTAATGAGGATTATTAGAATGGGAAATAGTATCTGTTTTGCTTGGGGAAAAATAGGAACAACTGGCACACGTGTGTTACGTATTTGCTGAAATAAAATGGTTGCAGGGACTGTACATTAATTGTTAAAATAATTTTTTTTGGATACACCTCTGACTGTTCTGATACAAGCCATTCAGCTTTTTGAAGTCAGAGCGGTCATCATATAAAAACAGGCTTTAGTATGAGATTTCAGCTACTGTTTCTGACCTGCCTGAGAATACCGGGGGAAGTAAAACGTCCATTGACTTCAATGGAGCGAGGACTTCACCATGTGAGACAAAACTATTTTTTGTTGCGTTCTGATGGTGCTGCTGCTTCTTGGACATGAGCACAATCACAGTTTCTTTGAGAGTGGTGACCATTTGAAGGGAATCTATTTCTTCCTGCCTTTTTTTTTTAACCTGTTCCTGCTCAATATGAATACAGGACTCCTGTATTTTACTAGGGCTGTCAAGCAATTACAAAAAATAATTGATATTAATTGCACAATTAAAAAAATTAATCATGATTAATCACACTGTAAATAATATAATACCATTTATTTAAATATTTTTGATGTTTTCTACATTTTCAGAAATTTATTTCAATTACAACAGAATACACTGCTCACTTTATATTTATTTTTAGTAGAAATATTTGTGTTGTAAAAAACAAAAGAAATAGTATTTTTCAATTCACCTAATACAAGTGCTGTAGTGCAATCTCTTTATTATGAAAGTTGAACTTACAAATGTAGAATTATATACAAAAAAACCCTGCATTCAAAAATAAAACAATGTAAAACTTTAGACCCTACAAGTCCAATCAGTCCTACTTCTTCTTCAGCCAATTGCTCAGACAAACAAATTTGTTTACATTTCATAGAATCATAGGGTTGGAAGGGACCTCAGGAGGTCATCTATTCCAACCCCCTGCTCAAAGCAGGACCAATCCCCAGACAGATTTTTACCTGAGATCCCTAAATGGCCCCCTCAAGGATTGAACTCACAACGCTGGGTTTAGCAGGCCAATGCTCAAGCTACTGAGCTATCCCTCCCCCCAAAACAATAGCAGAGCCAGGAATAGAACCAAGGTTTCCAATCTCTGGTGCAGTGCTTTAGCCACTAGACCATGCTACCTCAAGCCAAGCAGATAATGCTCCCAGCTTGTTATTTACAATGTCACCTGAAAGTGAAAACAGGCGTTCAAATGGCACTGTTGTAGTCAGTGTTGCAAGGTATTTGTGTGCCAGATGCGCTAAAGATTCATATATCCCTTCATCCTTCAACCACAATTCCAGAGGACATGCGTCCATGCTGATGATGGGTTCTGCTCGATAATAATCCAAAGCAGTGCGGACCACTGACACATGTTAATTTTCATTATCTGAGTCAGATGCCACCAGCAGAAGGTTGATTTTCTTTTTTGGTGGTTCGGGTTCTGTAGTTTCCACATCGGAGTGTTGCTTTTTTAAGACTTCTGAAAGCATGCTCCACACCTTGTCCCTCTCAGATTTTGGAAGGCACTTCAGATTCTTTAAGCCTTGGGTCCAGTGCTGTGGCTATCTTTAGAAATCTCACATTGGTACCTTCTTTGTGTTCTGTCAAATCTGCAGTGAAAGTGTTCTTCTTTGAGTGCTTGTTCATGTTGATTCCAATCAGGTGTGCGCGCGTGCACGATGGCTGGAAGATTTTTCCCCTAGCAGCATCCGTCGGGTCGGCCTGGGCGCCCCCTGGAGTCGCACCCCCATGGCGCCTAATATATAGCCCTGCCGACCCGCCACCCCTTCAGTTCCTTCTTACCACCAGTGACGGTGGCTGGAACTTCCCTTGGCTCCTGCTCAGCCAGTTTTCTATTCCATGTATATAGTTAGTTAGTTCCTAGTAGTACTCCAGTTAATAGTTTAGTAGTTGGGAGGTTTTCCCCCACACTCTGGCCCCGGCGCCGTGGCATGCCGTGGTTCCCGGGCTTTAAGAACTGCGTGGCTTGCGCCAAGCAGTGACCCGCACTCGTCGTGTCTTTGGTGCCTGGGGGAAACCCATCAGAAAGATCGTTGTAAGATCTGCCACAAGTTCCACCCAAGAACACTTAAAGAAAGGGAACAGCAGCTGAAGGTGATCCTCATGGAGGCAGCCTTACACCCCCACTCCAACCCGGGCTCGAGAGACCTGACACCTATGGTGGCGTCCTCGATGCGGAGCACCCGGCGCTGAGGAAGGACTCCTCGAGAGACACTCGGCACCACCACGGCTCCTCACGGGGTCCATCTGATAGTAGGCACGGCTCCCACTCGCCAGTGCCTCAAAAGAAGAAAAAGCCAGATGACCATTCTCCTCTGGCTAAGCCTCGAGACGTGCGACCCCAGGTGGACGACTCCTCGGTGTCTCTTTCCAGGGCTGTGTCGACTCCTGTCCTGGCCCTACCTCAATCACTGGCGCCTACGCAACAGCTCCAGCTCCCGTCCACGCCGGAAGCGTACTAGGCCGCCAGAGATCTACTCCACCTGACAGCACCATTCTTGCCTGCCAGGGAGAAACCCTCAGCGCCGACAGAGCCCCGTCCTCCAGTGCACTCTAAGGGAAAGCTGGCTATGAAGTTGAGGCGCTCCCCTTCGCCTTGTCCATTGGCACCTACACGCTCCGACAGAGAGCCTTCCCGCTCCCCGAGCTCTCGACATTCGAGGCACCAAGGATCGGCTCCTCCGTGGTCTTCAGTGTCTGAGACCTCTGAGTCAGAGCCCGACTCCTATCGCTTGAGTAGGAGCAGAAGCCGTAGAGCAAGGTCAGGCAGAGACAGAAGGGAGCATCAGGCATGGCCTCCGCAGTGGCAGAATCTCCCTCAGTGACCCTTCTGGACTCCCTGGGCTTATCACCAGGGCCAGGGAGGAACCCAGGACCCACGCTCAGTCACGTCTTCAGTCACTTCTGCCACTTCCATGCAACCTTCCGCTGTGAATCTGCCCCCGGCGCCTACAGTTCCAACGCCTTTGCCTCCGGCCCCTGTCATCGACTCCGGCACTGTGCTTGGTTCGAACTTCAGCACCAGCCTTCACGACGTCGATGCACTCGTCTCCCATGCCTGCACCATTGTCAACGTCGACCTTGATACAGGCACCTATGGCCCCGGTGCCAATGTCAGCACAGGGCCCCCCAACTCCGGCGGCTCCTGTAAGCGTGCTGATGCAGCTGCCTCTGGTGAGACTGATGCTGACGCCCGACATTTGCTACGACACCTACGGGCCCAGCACCAGATGCGCTAACAAACCTCCTCCAACGCTGCCCCAGGAGTCACGGACTCTCAGTCAGAATTCACCCCCTTGGTGGAAGAAGGGAAATTGGTCTCCTGCGCTTCATTGCAGGCAGCTTTAGACCCTGCAGACGCTGCTACAAGAGCCATGGTGACAGGAGTGACTATGCAGCAGGGGGCCTGGTTGCAAGTCTCAGGGTTACCCTACAAGGTCCAACAAACAATTCAGGACCTCCTGTTTGAGGGTGAGACTCTGTTTTCAGAGAAGATGGACAAATGGCTCTATGGACTAAAAAATTCCCAAGCCACCCTCAAATCCTTGGGCTAGCATATCCCTGCCATACAGCGGAGACACTTCCCCCCAACCTCATCAAAGGTTCCAGTAGCAGAACCGCCGCGACAATTCTAGGAGGAGGAACCAGAGCAGTAGGAGAAGGCAACGTCCCTCTGCTAATCAAGGCCAGCCCAAACCACCCTCTGGCCCTAAACCGGCCTTTTGAAGGTACGGTCAAGGACAGCGCACCAAATCAGAGACTGGATTCACCTCTCCTTACCTTTTCCTCCCGACTATTCCCTTTCTACCATGCATGACCCCATATAACTTCAGACTGCTGGATGCTTCACATGGTAGAGGGATACTCCATCCAATTCTGTGCCCTCCCACCCTTTCACCCCCCTTGCCCGTCCCTCTTCAGGGACCTTTCTCACAAGCAACTTCTCATTCAGGAGTTGCAGTCACTCCTAGCACTGGGGGCGGTGGAGGAGATTCCACTGGAGCACAGAGGTGAGGGTTTTTATTCCCGTTATTTCCTAATACTGAAGGCCAAAGGCGGCCTCAGGCTTATCCTGGACCTGTGTGACCTCAACAAGTTTATGAGGAAACTCAAGTTCTGCAAGGTCTCCCTGACTTCCATTATCCCTTCACTGGATCCAGCAGACTGGTATGCCGCCCTCAACTTGAAGGTCACATATTTTCACATAGCAATCGCGCACAACCACAAAAAGTTCCTCAGGTTTGTGGTCAATGGTTCCCATTACCAATTTACTGTCCTCCCTTTTGGCCTGTCAGCAGCACCTCGAGTCTTCACCAAGTGCATGGCAGTTGTCGCCGCCTTTCTGCAGAGACATCAGGTACAGGTGTTCTCATACCTCAACGACTGGCTGATAAAAGACTTTTCCTCACGGTTTTCTACCCCAAGCCTCATGCGAGTAGCAGGGAGCAGAGGCTCCACACTCTCGACTGGCCTTTTACATTGAAAGGACGAAACCTTAGGAAGTCGGTACAGCTCTTTGTCGCAGTAGCGGACAGGATGAAGGGCTAGCCTGTTTCGACACAGCGCATTTCATCATGGATTGTGGCCTGCATTACCGAGTGCTACAATCTAGCAGGAATACCAGTGCCCCCAATAATGGTGCACTCTACAAGGGTGCAAGCTTCATTAACAGCTTTCCTGGCTCAAGTCCCCACACAGGAAATCTGCAGGGTGGCGACGTGGTCCTCAATACACACTTTGGCCACACACTATGCAGTTACTAGGCAGGCCAGAGATGATGCGGCCTTTGGTAGAGCAGTACTCCAGTCAGTGGACAGCTCCGACCTCACCTCCTAATTTTGCTTGGGAGTCATCTGATTGGAATCGACACGAACAAGCACTCGAAGAAGAAAAAACGGCTACTCACCTTCTCGTAACTGTTGTTCTTCAAGATGTGTTGTTCATGTCCATTCCAATACCCACCCTCCTTCCCCCCTGTCGGAGTAGCCAGCAAGAAGGAACTGAAGGGGTGGTGGGTTGGCAGGGCTATATATTAGGTGCCATGAAGGCGCGACTCCAGGAGTGCCCAGGCCGACCCGACGGATGCTGCTAAGGGAAAAATCTTCCAGCCATCGCGCACACACCTGATTGGAATGGACATGAACAACACATCTCAAAGAACAACAGTTACGAGAAGGTGAGTAACTGTTTTTTCTTAAAACAAACAACATATGCTGGGTCATCATCCAAGACTGCTATTACATGAAATATATGGTAGAATACAGGTAAAACCAAGCAGGAGACATACAGTTCTCCCCCACGGAGTTTAGTCACAAATTTAATTAATGCATTATTTTTTTAACAAGCGTCATCAGTATGGAAGCATGTCCTCTGGAATGGTGACTGAAGCATGAAGAGGCATATGAATGTTTAGCATATCTGGCACATAAATACCTTGCAATGCCGGCTACAAAATTGCCATGCAAAAGTCTGTTCTCACTTTCAGGTGACGTAAATAAGAAGTGGGCAGCATTACCTCCCACTAAATGTAAACAAACTTGTTTGTCTTAGTCATTGGCTGAACAAAAAGTAGGACTGTGTGGGCTTGTAGGTGCTAAAGTTTTACATTGTTTTGTTTTTGAGTGCAGTTATGTAACAACAAAAAATCTACATTTTTAAGTTGCACTTTCACGATAAAGAGATTGCACTACAGTACTTGTATGCAGTTAATTGAAAAATACTATTTCTTTTATCATTTTTACAGTGCAAATATTTGTAATAAAAATAATATAAAGTGTACACTTTGTATTCTGTGTTGTAATTGAAATCAATATATTTGAAAATGTAGAAAAACATCCAAAAATATTTAATAAATTTCAGCTGGAATTTGTGATTAAAACCGCAATTAATTTTTTTAATTGCATTAATTTTTTTAGTTAATCGTGTGAGTTAGCTGCGATTAATCAACAGCCCTAATTTTTACTTCCCCTTATTATTTTTATGTGGTTGTGTCTCTGCTTTTGGGCCTACCTGAAACTAAGAAGCAAAACGAAGAGGCACACAAAAGCAAATACAGTAACTCCTCACTTAAAATCGTCCTGGTTAATGTTGTTTTGTTGTTATATTGCTGATCAATTAGGGAACATGCTCGTTTAAAGTTGTGCAATGCTCCCTTATAACGTTGTTTGGCAGACGCCTGCTTTGTCCACTGCTTGCAGGAAGAGCAGCCTGTTGGAGCGAGCTAGTGGGGGCTTGGAACCAGGGTGGATCGGCAACCCCACTATCAGCTCCCCACTCCCCTAAATTTCCTGTGCAGCAACTGTCCAGCAGGCTACCAATTGCCAGCAGTTCAGCTGTTCCTCCCCACCACTGCCTGTGCTGCTTCTGCCCTCTGCCTTGGAGCTGCTCCCGGGAGCTTCCTGCTTGCTGTGCAGGGGAGAGGGGTAGTTGGGGGCTAATGTCAGGGTGTCCCCCTTCCCCCTACTCCTGTCCCCCACTTACCCCTTCTCCATATAGAGCAGAGTGGGAACATGACAGGGCTCAGGACAGAGAGAGCTTGCTGGCCGCAGCTGCTTTCTCAATTTCCTGATCTTTTTAAACTTAGAGTGGGGTCAGCGTACGTAAAGGGGCAATGCGCATCTCTCTCTCTCTCCCACACACACAGGGGGTGTGTCTCTGTCTTCCATGCTGTCTCCCCTCCCTCCATTCGTACTGCCTTGTAGAGTGTGAGGCTACATTAACAACAATGTGTTAACCTTGAAGGCTCAGCCGAATGCTAATTCACCATTTAGCAGTAAGGCATTCCCTGGGAAATATCCCTCCCTCTTCCACCTTCTAACTTCACAACCTCAACCAAGCTTCACAATCATCATTGCTGTGTACAGTATTAAATTGTTTGTTTAAAACTTATACTGTCTGTGTGTGTGTGTGTGTATATATATATATATATATAAAATATAATTTTTTGTCTGATGAAAAAAAATTCCCTGGAACCTAACTCCCCCCATTTACATTATGGGAAAATTGGATTCGCTTATATCATTTCACTTAAAGTCACATTTTTCAGGAACATAACTACAACGTTAAGCGAGGAGTTACTGTAACCCAAATGGAAGGTGATGTAAGTGTTTTCAAAGCCAGCTGAGATTCTGTTGAAGAAGACAGCTAGTGATAGAATATCTTCATGGAATCAGTCTCCTACAATGAATAGGAAAGTCTTGTTTTGCCTCAGCCTGTACTTTCATTATTATCTGGCAATCTGAGACAAATGTTTTTGTTGTTTTTACCAAATTGTCCAGACACAGTCACGGTTAACCAAAAAAACCACAGGCTCTTATCACTGTAACACTTTTCTCCTTCCCCTTCCAATGTGTATTACCATCCCTTGTCAAGTTGTGTCTTAACTTGGTGCCTGATCCTTCAAACTGAGCATATTGACTGCTACTGAGAGTAGTCCCCTTATAATCAACAGGTCTACTCTCCACAAGAAAGCACTATGCCCAGTGGTAAGCATATGCAGGATCTGTCCCTTAAATTGTAAGGTCTTTGGAGTAGGGATGTTGTCTTTTTTCTGAACAGCCCTACCATATGTTTACAGTGTTATAAAAATACCGCATCCGACGAAGTGGGCATTCACCCACGAAAGCTCATGCTGCAAAACATCTGTTAGTCTATAAGGTGCCACAGGATTCTTTGCTGCTTTTATAAAAATACTGATTAGCCTATGGTAGTGAGCTATTCCACCAACAATGTGTTTTTAAATGAATGAGTTATACAGCTTTCTGGGTACATGATACAGTGAAAAATGTTAGATCTTTCAGCACAAAAGTTTAATATATCAGGGATAGGGATAAGAGAGCTGGGTAAAGTACTCCTATGTTTTATATACATCTGTGGGTCTTGTTAGACAGCTGTTCTATGCAGCTAAGGAATTTATGCATTGAAAAATGTTCTGTTTTGCTATTTGTAACTCCATGTTGTGCCTTCAATAGATGTTATACTTATTAAAGAATTAAATATTTCCATCCACCTCAGATTTGTGTTTTCAAATATTCTAAACCATTCAGATGCTGCCTAGATAACCTACCCGCTCTCTGTGTCTGGGGAGGCACCTCCTAGGCAATAGTTTGGATTGCAGAAGTGGAAGTGATCTTTCAACTAGAGCTCTCAGTTCACAATACAGAAGTGGTTTGCAAAAAATAAATTTTTTTCTTTTCAAAATTGACAATTTTTTCCATGGAAACTACTCAGCATTTTTCACCCCAGGGGCAGCTCCAGGCCCCAGCACGCCAAGCGCGTGCTTGGGGCGGCATGCCGCGGGGGGCTCTCTGCCGGTCGCCGGGAGGGCGGCAGGCAGGCAGCCTTCAGCGGCATGCCTGCGGAGGGTCCGCTGGTCCCGCCGCTCTAGTGGAGCCGCCCTCCCAGCGACTGGCAGAGCGCTCCCCGCGGCATGCCGCCGTGCTTGGGGCGGCAAAATGTCTAGAGCCGCCCCTGTTTCACCCATTTCTATACACAATTTAGATTCAGTGTATCATTCCTTCAGCAAGGCTGAACAGACAAACAGAGATGCCAAGCTTGCTCTGACACTTCTAGGGACAGGGACGTATGCAGGAATTTAAATTTTACTACTTTTCAGGGAGCACATTAAATACACACATTACACCCTGTCAACACATGCACGTACATCTTATACAAAGAAATAAACAGCAGTATATTCACCATATCAATGAACTGTACCTTTAATGCACCTGGAATACAGGTTCCTTAACCTTATGGGGAGAACATATGCAAACCAAGTTGCCACACGTGTATCTGTAACCTCATGTAATGGGGTTACATGTATGACCTCACTGAGTTTGCACACTGCATGTTAAGAGAAAAAAACATAGTAGAAAATGGTGGTGTGGGGGGGAGAGAGCTCCTCCAGACACAGGGCCCAGGTGCAGAGCCCAGAACACCTCCCACCCTGGGACTGCAGCAGGGAGAGTGAGCTCGGCATCAGGGCCCAGTGGAGAACGCAGAAATTCTCCACCCCCAAGGCCCCGGCTAGGGGTGCAGAACTCCTCCAGCCCCAGGGCTGCGGTGGGCAGAGCTCTCTCGCTCTCCCCGCCACAGCCCTGGGCAGGAGGAGTTCTGCGTCCACTGCCGATTATTGGTGGGGCTGTGCCCCTGCTTGCCTTCCCCTTGCGCATGCCCCCGTCTAGGGATGTCTATGAGGAAAATTAGGGAGGTTGCATGGACCTCTCTCAACACATCTCCCCTCCTCCTGGAGAAATGGGAACCTCTTGCTCCTCCGCTCCCCATCTGTGGCACCCTCAAACAGGGACACGGGGATGAGCAGCCCTGGGAAAGCTGCCCTTCTATGCCACTGAGGGCCCTTAATTACCATGGCCGGGCCTGGGCCCTCCTTCCTGGGATGATCCATCTCTTCTCCCTCCTCTGTTTTGTTCCCGCTCTTCGCTGCCGCCACTCCTCCTGCCCCTCCAGCTTCTCCTCCTCCACACTGCAGTCTGTGCAGTGTGAGCTGAGCCAGAGGCAAACTGGTGAGCGTCAGCAGGAGTTGGGGCACTTGGTACCTATAGTGTGTTAACATAGTCCAGCAGGGTCCACCTGGGGCAGTTAGAGCGCAACACACAGCTGAATGAGTTGTGGTTCCTCTTGAGTCTGCAGGAGGCAAGGACCAGCTGGGTGAAGACCTTCTGCACCCATACACCTTCCAACAGCTCCTGTCCTCCACTCCTTGGCAGTCCAGCCTCATTGGAGCTGCTCTAACAGACCCACGTCTGATTGTAGTTCTCCTTGGATCCCCTTTTAAAGGAAGTGTTCTGCAGTGCAGAGGGTTGCTACAGCAAAAGAAAAGAGCTCTCCTGCTTTTACTGGGTAATCCTCACAAAACTGATGGGGGAACAATGCCCCTTCTCCCCTTTCAGCCTCAGCATGGAGAGCGGATAACTGAGCTCCATTTCAATGGAAGAGCCATTACATCTGCACACAGGGGAGAATTTCTGTTTTGAGAGGTAGGGAAATTAGCTGGGGCTACATTTTTGTTTTAGACCTCCACAAAATTGACTACGGTTATTCTGGCCAGTAAACCTACCACCTCAAGTTGTCATCCTCTCATTTTGCAAGCTAAACAGAGCGGGACCTTGTCAGTCGCTCTCCAGGAAAAATTCAGTGCTGCAGGGAAGTAGGTAGGTGGTGCTCTTTGCTTGCCTTGTGCTGCTGAAGTTGTCACTTTTTGCACTAGCTGTTAAACCAATATCATAATGACTTGTGGTCAGTAAAGACTTCCTTGTGCTTTTCATAAGGGTATAATCTTACCTTCAGTGTCCTGGGATGGCCCAGGAAGGTAGATGGGCTAGATGAGCTTAATTGGTCTTTCCTATGTCTAATGTCGATGCATGGCTGAAAGGGCTCCATGTATATAAAAAGAAAAAAAAATTATAGCAACATGCAAACAAGCCACACACAAAAAAGCATTGGGGTGTATTAAACGTGGCCTATGAATGAGTACTATTAGGCCATTACCACTGCCTTCCAGGCATAACTTGATGCACTGGGAAACAATTCTGGAATATGTGTGATGGTCCTTATTTACAACAGCAACACTCTATGTTCGACAGTGCCAATGGAAGCTCACAAAGGGAGCATGACCAAGACTGATCATTGGCCATCAGGCCACAGCAGCCACTGAACACAGATTTGTCACGTTAGCAGAGTCTTCATAAAGCAAACTAGACTGGAAGTGGTCCAGAACCAGATTGTCTCATTATGACTCAAGTTGAAAAGCCACCAATACTTTTTCCTATAACCTTCCCTAGAAAGGTCCAGGCTAGAATTAGTGAGCATAGTGTCAGCCAAGGTAGGTTGGACTGCTCTTAAGTGAGGTATTTATTTTCCTCATCAGTAGGGCTCCGTGACTTCTGCAGGGGCCAGTGTGGCTGACCCCAGAGCCACCCTAGCAGCTGGCCCTGGGGCCAGCCACATCTGCCGCTGCTGGAGTGGCTCTGCAGCCAGATGCTCTGGCGGCCCTGCAGCTAGCCGCATCGGTGGCTGCTTGGGCAGTCCCCAGGGCTAGCTGCCAGGAGCCGCCTGAGCAGTGGCCAGTGCGGTTGGCCCCAGGGACTGCCTGAGCAGCATCCCCGGGCCACCGGTGCAGCTGCTGTGGCAGCCCCCAGCAGCCGGTGCCATGGCTGGGTTCCCCCGCAGCAACCCCCTTAAGATTTAGTCAGGGATACTTTTAGTAAAAGTCATGGACGGGTCACAGCACCTGAATTTTTGTGTATTGCCCATAACCTGTCTATGACTTTTACTAAAGATATCCCGACTAAATCATAGCCTTACTCATCAGTAATGAAATGATCCAGCTCCTCCGGGACCTGTACAACCCCTGATGAGAAAGGACTGAGGACACATCTTTCAAAGCTGGGCCCCCCCGGAGTGCTATCCTACTTGACAAAAGCTGGTTGGAACTATCTCAGATCAGCCACAGGTACAGACCCTGCATCAGCAGTAGGTAGCAAGCCCCCAGGCCTCTGACAGGATTAACCGTAGCCACCCGTGTGAGGAAGCATGGCGTGCTCCTTCCCGCCCAGAGGAGCTCTTGCTGGAGAAGGGCAGAGCTCCCCCGCGCCTGGTCAGGCAGACAGGCGGGGCCAGCAGCCTCCCACCCGACCAGGGCTTTAGCGCGTGGGCCCCACAGGCAGCCGCGAGTGTTACGGGGCGGGTGCAGGGGACGCCCCCCGACAAGGAAGCAGAGGCTCGGGGGGCGGCGCTCGATGCAGCCAGCTCCTCCCGCTAGCCCTGGCTTCCGCCAGCACCGACCCCGCCAGGGGAGCTCGCCGCCGGGGCGAGCCGTCACGTGAGCTCGTCAGAGATCCGGAAGAGCGGCCGGCGGCCTCACCGCGCGGCTTCGGCTCCTGCGGGGCCGGCGGGCTCGGCTTGCAGCGATGCTGGCCGCCTGGGGCGCCGCGTACTCGGCCGCGGCTGGCCTGCTGGGGGCGCTGGCCGCCTGCTCCGCTAAACTGGCTCTGGGCGCCGATTACCTGCGGGAGGCGTGTGCGGCTGCGGCCGGAGGGGAGGAGGCGGCCGCCGGCGCCTGTGTCTGGGTAAGAGCCGGGCAGCTGCTCTTTGCCTTGGCTGGCCACTGAGCGTCGCTTCCCCCATTAAGGGAGGCGGAGAAACCAGCCCCTGTGTGATCTGCCTTGGAAGAGACACGCATCGGGTGACCAGACAGCAAGTGTGACAAATCAGGACCGGGGTTTGGGGGGGGGGGGCGTAATAGGAGCCTATATAAGAAAAAGACCCAACAATCTTGACTGTCTCTATAAAATCGGGACATCTGGTCACTTGAGATGCACAGTCAGTGCCTGCAACCCCCTCCCCCAGCCGATCTCACTCCCAGGTAGGGTGACCAGACAGCAAGTGTGAAAAATCGGGACAGGGGGTGGGGGGTAATAGGAGCCTATATAAGAAAAAGACCCCAAAATCAGGACTGTCCCAATAAAATCGGGACATCTGGTCATCCTACTCCCAGGGCCCCAGCACAGCTGTCGTTGCTCTCCTAGCTACGCAGAGCCACGCCGGTGCACACCCATCTCTGCGCAATCAACCCCACAGTCAGAGCCACTCACTCTTCCTTGTGTCTCTGGGGAGCTCAGGCAAAGTTCCGATAAGACGTTAACATACTACACCAACCCTTGGGTATGGCTTTGTCAGGAGCAGGTTAATATCCAAAGATCCTGGCTGGGAGTACGTACACTAAGAAGGGTTACTAAATTTCTAAATACTGGTCCCCTCTCCTGTGTATGTGCTTAGGGGGGAAGTTTTTCCACTACAAGGACAGGCCATGTTTTGAATGAAGCTGTGAGCCATCCTTTCAGAGAGAAAAGAAGGACATTGGAAGGCCCTGCAGTGTGCACCCTGTGTCCTGTATTGCTGCCCCAGCAGTTCTAGTCTGCATCCCTCTTCCCTTGTGAAAATGAAACTGAATTTAAGTCTTTTAAGAATTTAAGTCTTAAAACATACATCTCAGTGGCTGCTGTCCAGGGAGAGCAGGTAGTGGAGATCCAGGTCAAGACTTGGTGTTGACTAATATGAAATAATCATGTGCATTTTTAAAATGGCTATTTTAAAGAATTGGAAAAGAACTGTTCCTGCATTAAGTATCAAGGGGTAGCCGTGTTAGTCTGTATCCACAAAAACAACAAGGAGTCCGGTGGCACCTTAAGGGCTAACAGATTTATTGGGCATAAACCTTTAAGGTGGCACCGGACTCCTTGTTGTTTTTGTTCCTGCATTAAGTCATCCGGAGATGTCAGTGGGAGACTGGGCAGAGTCTACATTACATACTGTGTGATGAACAGGGGAAGGTTTGGAAGAAATGATGGTTAGTGTTACTTAGAACTTGTAACATACTTTCCAGAGGCGTAGAAGACATTTCACCAGGTGATGATTCTTAGTTTTTGTCACAGAGCCATCATCAGTGGCTGCATGGTACGTGTCCTGTTTTGTGAGAGCAGACAGTTAACAAAAAAGCACTGCTGTGGCTCCTCATTACCTCTTGTGGCTGATTTGACACAACAGCTTACTAGCTCTGTACTGCAGAGGGGTTGTGGTTTGAATTTAATCTGAGGCAAGAGATTATAAATAGCCCCCCTACCCCATTTTCATTGTATTTTACCTCTGTTGGGACAGGAGAGAGATCCTGGAATATTTAAAGTATAAATTCAAATGAGGTTCAGCTCTTAAGAACTTTCTATCCAGTAACTCTTGATTTATTAGGCTGAATATTCAAAACAGTTCTTAGAAACAAGATAAGATCGCTCAATTTTTAGAAACAAGGAAATGCTTTGGTCCTTTCCTGTGAAAATAAATAGTAATAACAATGAAACAATGATTTCTATAGCAGCACAGGCATACATAGCATTTTAGAGACTTATTACAGGAGTGGGTGGGTGAGATTCTGTGGCCTGCGTTGTGCAGGAGGTCAGACTACACAATCATGATGGTCCCTTCTGACCTTAAAGTCTGTGACTCTAAAGTCTATGACTTCAGTGCGCCTGATTCTGCAAAGAGTCATTTCCATATACATGCTTACTCCAGAGCATAGTTCATTTGATTTCATTGGGCTGCCTGTGGAAATAACTCTCTACAGCATTGAGACCCATGTTAGACAAAGGTTAGCAAGGGAAACTGGACAACAAGGGTAAGCCTGGGAGGCAAGTGTGGCTGGAAAAGGTAGATGATTTAAGACCAAAAAGGGACCATTATGATCACCTAGCCTGGTAATGAGAAGTACTTTTGTTACAGGCACATCTTGTTGGGCCCTTTTAAAATATAAAAATAATATGTTGAATTTAGTTAAAATGTAGAGGTTGGGTTTTTATTTCTAAATCCCCACATCCCCCCACCCAACAGTAACACTATATGGAAATGTAACACCACCCTGAGAAAGCGGAGACTGTCCGATACAAAAGGGACAGAGGGCCAGGCTATGAAGAAGGGGTTAGCACAAAGGGAAGCAAATACGGCACCGTCAGGCCCACCCCAGCACTCACTGACCCAGGACAGAGCAGAGAAGCCCCAAGAGGCAGGTGGTGTCTGAACACAATCCCTGCTCGGGACAAGGTTCACCAAAGAAGTGGTGAGTATGGAGTGGGAGGGCTCATCCCGTTAAGGACTTTAAGGGAAGTAATTTCAAAAGTGCTCAGCCTTAGCCTAACTCGGCTTCTGTTGAAGTCAGGGGAGCTTTACCACTAACTTCAGTGGGAACAGAGTTAGGCCAGTGCTGAGTCTTTTCAAAATCTCACCCTAATCGCCTACAGTCAGCCCACTAGGGGACAGTGTAAACAATGGAGCAGAGGTATAAACTGGCTCATTGGGGTTGAGTAGACGTGACCAATGTGAAGTTCTATTCCCAACAAGCTGCATTCAAAGACCTGCTGTAAAGTCAAATCAGGGCCCTAATAAGAAAAACTTGAAGAATTAAGAGTCTCTGAATTTACTATGTGGGCCATTGTCTTTAATCTTGACCACCAGGTATTGTGTCACAAATCCAATTGCCTCCCCAGGCTGGCAGTAAACAGTTTGTCCCTGCCATGAACAAAGGCCTCCTTTGCTATTAAGGCACCTGAGGGTGAGGCAAAGCATAGTTAATCCCCATGGAGAAGGCAACACCTTCAGGTGTGTTTGTTCAAAGGCTCATGTACTGATATCAATTGAAGATTGATGTCTTTTAGGTATTTAGTTGGATCTAGCATAAAGATATATACGATGAAGACTTGGCCATTAATCTAATGCACAGGAAAAAAATGTTTTTTCCTGCTCTCAGGCACTCATGAGATGTTTGCAGGGCTTTTTTGCCATTTCAGTTTCCTCCCTCACCTCTCCATATCCTTACTTCAAGGACATAACATAGAGCAGATCATGGCATGAAACCCGGGTATATTAATGGGGGAAGTGGGAGATTTGCAAATAACAAAACAAAACTGCAGCCTTTTTCCAGACCGAGGCCCTGATCCTACAACGAGCTGTACACAGACAGAAGGGCCTGTTCACCCACAGCTCATGGCAGGATCACACCCTGGATTCTATTTCTAATTAGACCTGCAGGTTCATTTTGTCTTAGAAACTTGCTAGTGCTGGAAGATGCTTGAATTCAGCAGCCGCCGGATTGCACTTGGCTGTTTGCCTTGCAGCGCAGAGCTCTCCCTGGAGTGTGCAGAACCATTTACAATAGAACTTAGTTCTCTCAAATGCCTCTCAGCAGAAACATGATTTGCCCCTGCTCTAACGTCTCCCTACAAACGCTGTGTCAAAATAGCTAGCAGGAGGGTAGTAGGGAGCATTGGTTTCTATCTGATTTTCATATCATGCTTTGGACAGATTCTGGATCAGATTTAGCCTTTCCTTAAACAAGCACAACTGCAGGGTTCAGTGCGCTCTCTTATGCCAGGGCTGAATGTGGCCCATTGTGTGCTGCAGGAAATAAGTGGTTTAGATGCATTGAAGCCTGAATCAGAGGGCTTTCTAGATAGTTTTGTCTTCCTTACCAGTATAGGACTGTTCGCGTATGTCTTCCATACGGTTTGTAGTCTGAGATAGCCAGAGGGGCTGGATTTTATTGCATAATCTATCAGTTAGTTGTTACCGAAATGTCAGGTCCGCCTAGCTGAGAGCCAGTGACAGCCAGACAGGGATAAGGAAAGGTTGCTTTATTCTGCAGAAGAAGGAGAGTTTTGCACCTTGGTACAAAGACTACTCCATACAAAAACCAAGAATCTTTTATACACAATCACACACAGGCTTCGGTCGTGTTAGCATTTGATTAGTGGTTAGCAAACCCTGCACTTCTGCAATCTGCTCAGCAAAACCGGCTTAGGACCAGCTTCAACTGCCTCAAGACCGATAAGGGAAGACAGTTCAAAAGTTCAGGCTACTGTGTTCGTGAGGTGTCCAATTTCCCCTAATGGTTGCCAGCTATTATAAGGCTACTAGCTGTTAGGGGGTCACTGCTGATTGTCAGAGTCCCCCCTTCTGGCCTGATAATCCAAATTGTCAGGCCCGTTACGCAATTTGCGATCAAGCTGGAGGGAGAGATATTGTGTTCTCCTATGGACCGTAGAGCCCTTAGTAACAGCACTACACAAACATTTTGCACATTGCAACATTACCCAAACGACACATAGAAGGAAAAGAGAGAAAATAATCCATTTGACAATTTTACGGAAAAGGCCAGTAAACTATGACCCAAGGTCTGGGAGGAGGTCCTCAAAATTAAGGGTATGATCAAGAGATACAGTGTGAAAAACAACAGCTTCATCCTTGATGGCCTGCAAATCCTCCTCAATTAAACCAGAGTGATTAATATAAAAACAGCATCTTTCCCCAATGCGAGCACAGGCCCCCCCTACTTCAGCATTCATGGCATCTAGCACACGCCTATTTTGCAGTGTTACTTCTGCTATGTCATCGATTTCTCGTTGTAACTTTTGGAAAGCGTCCAAGGAGGCATTAGCTGCTTTTTAAGTTCTGCAGAAATGTTTACCACTGCCCTTTCCAGCTCCGCTACCCCCAGTCCAGGAATATGTCCATGTATAAAGGAATGAAATCCCATTTGCCTGATTACTAGGGGGGTTTCGGCACGTTTAACCCGAGCCCCTTTCAAGGGTGTGAAGAGCTTGTGAGAATAAGTCCCCAGGTTTGGCGTGAGTCCAGTGTGGTGTTTACTTGAATGTCTGGTAATACTCTGGCCACACCACACCGGCCATGCCAACATGGCGGGAGGGCTTTATAAGCATTATGGCCACAAATAAAATACAGACCAGGGCTCTGTAAATAAAGGGTGAGGGAGCTTCCTGCTACTCGGTGGCGCCAATCTACCCTAACATCTCGATGTTTGGAGTTGCCAAATATCCAGCCCCGGCACCGCCAATGGGATGCATTCAAATGTCCCATGGTGTGGGTGTTGTTTAAGATACCCCCACAGTATGTAACAGCAAACAAGTGTGATGTAAAGCTTACTAGCGCCCCATGGCATTCAGAGATTTTTACAAGGGATGAGTGAGGTGATAAAATGCCAGAGGAGACGTCCATATAATATGCCTGGGTCTCATTTATGGGACCCAAGGGAAGGAATGAAGGAAACCACTCCCCTTGATAACGTTCACCTGTCAATTTCGCAATATAGACCTTTTGAAACTGGCAGGGAGGTCTCTGGGTGTCTACACCAATTTTTAAGGGGTAAAAGGTTCCATTTCTAACACTAAACCTAAGGGTTTGATTGCAGGCTTCTAAGGGGATGTAACCCAGTTCCCTCCCAGTCCCGTCAACAGCCTCAAAACATAGGGCCAGCTTATGCCCAAACCCAAGGATATCGAAGAGAGGGACCCCTTGGGCCTCCCAACTATGATGCCAAACCTCAGACGTTTTCCCATACTTATCGGACTGGTATTCTCCTTTCCACCACCACTCAGCTTTCCGCACCACTTGTAGGGAGAGAGTTTCAGAGAGGTTTAAAGGTACAGCCCACAGTCCTATTCCTTCCTCAGAATGGGTTCGGTGACACAACCAACAGTCAGACAAGTGTCCCAACGTGGCCAGTCGCTGAAGAGGTTTAGCCGCTGGGTGCGGGTTAGCTTGTACAAGGGGCAGGCTCAGAAATAATAGCCACCGCAGCACCGTCTGAGAACCCATAGTCACAAAGTCTCAGGATTTTGTTCGTCAGAACAAAAGCCTTAGTCCCTTGAGAGGTTCAGCTTTCCAGGTATCGACTGCTTCTGGCTCTTCCGGGTCGCGATGGGAAGAGCTGGCGGTGCTCCCTCGAAGTCTGATGTCGTCTGCTTCTGGCCCTGGCCTAGGGGCTAGCTTGATTCGGGTGTGGTGGATCCAGGTATCCCGTTCCCTTACTTGAATTGCAGTGTGGGAGGTAAGAAGGACTTGAAAAGGGCCAACCCACCGGGGTTGGAGAGGCTCGATTTTCCACTCTTTTACATAGACATTCTCCATCTGTGATTGTTACATCCACATTCCAGTTGCTTCCTTCTATGGTGGCGTTGGTTGTCCTCTGCAATTTAGTATGCCAGTTTAGTATGTTCTTTTACTCGTTTGTTTAGTTTGAGACACACAATTATATGCGGCTCATTTCCCTTTTCTATTTTAATGTAACATAAAGTGGGGAGTTATTCAGTGGTCATGTAAAGTGTTGATTGACAGCCACAAAGGTAGAAGTCCTTGTGTAGTACAGCACTACAGGTAGCAGCAGTGTAAGCTCCCCTACAACCACGCCTCCTCAGTATTGTTCTGCAGGATCCACTGCTAGCAAGGCAGAAGTTCACTCTGCGGGACCATTCAATCCTTTTGGCTGTTCTGCTGAGGATTCAGGTTGTGGGGGAGATTTGGTGGAGCAGCCTTCTGTTCTCTAGGAATTGTGGGAGACCAGCTCATTTCAGCTTGGTAACTGAGCAAATGATCAGAAGTTAATAACTTATACTCACTGTAGGCCTGAACTGAAATGATGTCCTGAACAGCTGCTGAATACTGCTGATTCCCATGAACAATCCCATGAACAATGAGCTATCTAGTCTTCTTACAGCTTCCTTCATTATCACTTGTGCAACAGCAGTAAAGAACGAGCATCTCCATATGCCAATATCCCACTGCCTCTGCTCCAGTGACACCCCCTACACCCACATACAGCAGCAGCAGCAACTGGTAGATGGGCACAGGCACTCGGTTTCCTTTCTTCTCCTCACAGCCCAGAACAGTCAATCCGGGGACTGAGATTTTGCAGAACTTTGGCCTCTGGCTCCTCTTTGGTAGCCTAAGCTCAAAGGCTGAGAGCAGATCTCTCAGATAATGCATTTCTAAGGATGTTCCAGCAAGGATGGATCCACTTCTTAGGGAATTTTCCTCCATAAAGCAGTTTCCAGTCCGTCCGTCCCCAACTCCCACCCCAGGAACTAGAGTCTGACCACAAGATAAAGAACATGTGGAGCTTGGATGCAGTTGGAGGGTAGGCGATTTTACTTCTCCGGGAATGTAGGCCAAGGAAATTGAGAAACTGACATTCTCTGAAGCCCCAAGTCTGTTCAGAAGCTCAACATCTCCTATAGGGTTATGTGCTCCATCAAATGATTTTGAAGCTAATAGTAGTGGAGGGCGCTTGGTATCTTGTAGGATCAAGCACTTACTGAGGGATTCTCCTTCATTCAGTGGTAGGTGGTAAAGAGAAGAGCAACCGTTCTGTTTTCCCACGTGTCTTTTTTTTTTTCCTCCCTCCAGATTTTCTTTCTTTAGTGGTGAGGGAAAAAACAGGGCATCGGTTCCTCTAATGTATCATCCGTTTAAAATGTCAGAACAGTCTTCATAATTTGCCTCCTTTTTATACGGCATATTAGTAAATGTAGAAACACAAGAGTTGAGATTTCACAAAATAATGTTTGTAATTCAGGTCTAGGCCATTTCACAGCTTGTGACATTTTATTTTGCATAACGTGTTTGCAAAATAATTGGGAGAGTCAACTGTCAGTGAAAAAACATCTGTATTTCCACCACCACCCCCCTTCTGCAGTTACACGTGGTGCTCAGAGTAGGATGCGTCGGTCTGGTGTTTGCGTGCAATGCTGTCATGTGGACCTTCTTTGCAAAAGCCCTCCACCACTCCTCTTCCTCAGCGACCGCCACAGTGACAACAACAGCCTCCAACTTCATCTCTTCGGTGAGTAGAACTGATGTCATAGATTTGAAGGCCAGAAGGGATCTCTGTGACGCTGGAATTGCCAGACTGGATCAGACCCCCGGGAGTCCATCTAGCCTAGTATTCTGTCTAACTGTGGCCAGCACCAGATACTCCGGAGGAAAATGTAAGAACGCCATATTAGGCAGATGTGGGATAATCACACCAATGATCATCTTGTCTGATCTCCTACATGACACAGGCTGTAGAATTTCTCCTAGTAATTACTGTAAGGGAATTATTCTTCCCTAACTACATAAGCGAATGCTATCTTGCTCAATGGCTTGTGATTGGTTTAGTGTTTATCATAATTTTCTGATAGGTTGAAACAGCCTGGCCTTGTCTTTGTGCATGCTTAAGAATGCACAATGTCTCCAGGGGGACTGGAGAGGAGACAAACTGCTTTTTACTTTGCACCACTTTTTAGCAAGCCCCAAGCCAAAACCATCATGCCTTTAGGAATATGAGGTGTTTTACACTTGCCCCTGCTTACCTGTAACTCTTCAACTGACATATTGATCTCTTTTCCCCTACTGTAGATCACTCTTGTCCAGTTTTTAGCACTATGGGCTTGATCCAAAGTCCAGTGAAGTCTTTCCATTGACTTTAGTGAACTTTAGATCAGTCCCCTTGTTTCCAGAAAGATATTGACCATAGAAGATATTCAGAGATTACAGAGATGACCAGCAAAAAAGATCAGGGTCTGCAGCACTGATTTGCAAGGAAGGTTTAAAACCGCTTGTTTGGCCAAGAGATGACTTAAATCAGGGATCGGCCAATGGGGGCTGCAGGAAACAACCAGGGCCGAGGGATATGCTGGCCACCGCTTCCTGCAGCCCCCATTGGCCTGGAGCGGCGAACCACGGCCAGTGGGAGCCGCGATCGGCCAAACCTGCGAGCGCGGCAAGTAAACAAACCAACCCGGCCCACCAGGGTGCTTACCCTGGTGAGCCGCATGCCAAAGATTGCCCATCCCTGAGTTAAATATTAGAGGTAACATTCTGGGCCCACTGAACAAAATGGGAATTTTGCCAAGGATAGAGAGGAATTTAGGGACTATAAGTAAGAGTAATGGGATAAAATTAAGAAAGAGAAAATTAAAATCAAATATGAAGAAGACATTCCCATCTTAATCTGCAGAATAGTGTTTCAGGGTAGTCACATCACTTGGGACACTTAAGAGAAGGCTTGGAAGGATTCGATTTTTATCAGTAAATGTCGGTAAATGTCAATTTCACCATACACACACAAACCACTGAAACATATTTCCATCAGGGATCATTAAAAGTTACAGCTAGGCAAAGTAAGAAGAATGCTGCTTGAGAACATATTAGAGTTTGATGGAAAGATATTTATTTTGTATATTTTGACGTGATATTGACAGTTGTGTGTTTTAATAATTATAAAACTTTAACTGTTTGAATCTCAATATCTGTTTTCATTAAATAATTGTCTGATGCCCCTTAATTTCCCTCAGCTGTGAATATTTAAATTGGAAAAAAATGCTTAAAAGTCAACATTATCATCTGTCAAAATTATATAAAAAAAACAAAAATCAGCATCTGCCAAGCCTCTTTTTTACTGGGCTGGACAGAGCAACAGGGACTAATCCTGTGTTGGCTGTAAAATGGATTGGGTGACCTGGTAGGTCTTTTCCAACTTTAACTCCGGTGATTCTAAGTAACAGTAGATGTTCCTGTTGGTGATGGTTGCAGTAGTTTCGTTAGGCAGGCTTTATACTAGGAATCACAGGTCAGATCATCTAGTGGTGTAATTCAGCGTAGCTCCACTGACTTCAATGGAACTAGGCCATTGTACACGCCAGCTGAGGATCTGCCCCTGGTTTTGTACTGGAGAAGATTTTTTTTTTTTTTTTGGCAACTCTGCCTTGTGAATGTATTTCTCTTTCCTTCCCTCAGGCTTTCCTGGGCAAGCTGCTCTTTGGAGAGACTCGTGCACTCTTGTGGTGGGTAGGGATCAGCGTGACACTCTGTGGACTCCTGCTGCTGCACACAGCTTCACCTCACACAGAACAGCAGCATTCTGAGAAGAAGGACAAATAGAAACTAAACCCACTGGATTAGTTTGTGTCAACAATCTAATGACAAAATCAGCCTTCAGGCCTTTCTGCTGTAGGTGGGTGATGCTCCTGCAGACTTGCTCCTTGGATGATTCTCCCCATATGTTGCTGTCATGGTTACAGGGCGAACTGTGCTTTGTTTTTTGTTTTTTTGTTTTTTTTACTCCCTCCTCTTAAGTGATAGGCCTGACTGCCTGCTCCTCACTCCGGGCGGAACTATGCAGTTCAACCACTCTGGCTCTGGGTCTCAGAATTCTTGTTTCTCAACCACGTGATCTGAGGCCCAGCTGAGTGAGGCATCTGTAAGCCTTTTCGCTCTGGGGACCTGTGACCAGCAAATTGGTTAAAAGTGACTCAAAACAGCTTCTTCAAAACAATGCATCATGTATTCCTTCCCACAGAGCAAAGGGTACAAACATTAAAGGGCTACATGCAGATTTCCCTTAGCCTAAGCCTTAATCTTTCCTTGCCAGCTTTCATGTGTCTCAGCCAGGCCTGTCGTCTCTGTCTACATTGGGAAAAGCTGACTGCCCCTGCTGCAATTGCTGTGTCTCTGTGTCCCTTTGCCAGCCTGTCAGCTCTCACTAATACTCCCAGGGCAGCCTCTTGCCACTCCTGCAGCCCTCACCCTTTTCTAGGCCAAGGGTCCTCTAATGTTTAGTATCCTCCTCTTGATCCTAGGCTTAGCCTTAGGAAGAGCAATCTAGCCTGGCTGGAGTCTACTAGGAGTTATTTCCCCAATAAACAGCTTCTCCGTTGCTTCCTCAGAACCCTCATCTATGTTATTGTGTTACCTTTCCTGCTTGGGTCCTCTAACAACCCTTTTGCTCTACCTCCATGGTAAGTGACCCATCATAAACACACACAGCCATGCACCATATTTATAGAAAATAGTACAGCTATTTCCTGGTTGCATTGTCTGTTTAGGACCTCAGAGACAGTGACAACCGGGCTGGATTAAGGTGAACTAAAGCATTTGTACTGTACCATGAAGTAGAACAACACAAACGGTTTCATTTCTGTACGCTGTGAGGCACCTAGCACTCTGTTCTTGGTAAATAATATGTGCCACAGTGTTGGCAGGTGGCTATTCAAGGAGTCAGGTGGGAACTCTTGTCTTTCCAAGCCAGTGGTACAATTCTTGGAGCAATTCCTATTTTACATTTCAGCAGGCAAAGGTATGATACTATGTATCGAATCATTGGCCCAAACTCTGCTCCTGTTTATTCCTAAGGATGTACTTGAAAGCAAGATTTGGCTAAGAGTCTGTAGAGATGGAAGAGACCTGTTAATTCATCTGCTGCAGTCTGTTTACTGACCGGGGTGGGGTTGTTCCCTTGTCTAGTTCTAAATGTCCCAAACAATGTGTGTTCCACCGCTTCCCTTAGAAGCTCAGCACAGGATCCCTCACTGCTAGGAAGTTTTTTCTGTATCTTTCGCCTAAATATTCCTTGCATTCTACGAGCCCCAGTCATATCTCTGTCCTATTCAACACACTAAAAAAAATTCCTCCCCCTCCAAGGTGTTTACATTCTTCACGTATTTATAGCCTGTTATGTCTCCTTCATTTTGTCAATGCTTAACCAAGTTATATGCATTTAAATCTTTCTTTGTAAACCAATCCCACTAGACTCCACATCAGTTTTGTTGTTGAACTTCCTCAAATATGTCAATACTGTATCTGTCTCATAAGATGCCCTGATCTGAGAACGATATTCCAGGTGTAGGGACATCAGAGCCTTATGGACCGTGACTGTTTTTCCTTTCCTCTGACAATAGAGCTGTTTTGGAAAGAATGTTAAATGTTAACAGTGGTGTCCAGGTCCATTTTCTATGGGTCAATAAGTTTACTTTGCCACTGGAGTGGATTGCATACAGGTCAGAAACAAAAAAATGGAAAACAAAAGGGATGAAATGAAGAAACTTGGATTCCTTAGTATTTCAGTAAATATTCATAGACTCATAAGAGTCTATGGTCCCTGTAAGGGTAGGCCATAATCCTTCAGAAAGGAAGGAGTCAATGGAAAGTCAGAGGAGTCATTGGAGCCAGTGCTTACGGGATATGAAATTGATACAGCAACTGCCTTTTGGCATAGTCTCTGGACCAAAATTCTGCACTCAGTTATACCAGTGTAAATCTAAAGTAACTTCACTGACCTCCATAGTCTGGATTCATGCCAGTATTGCTGAGTATGGACTTTGGTCCTCTAGGTTTCTGAATGTGTATAGGTTCAGTACATTACATACTGGAGAAAGTGTGACTTATAAGGTAGGTAGATTCTTTTTTCACCACATCTTTTATGAAGGCAATTTTTAACAACAATCCTAATTCAGAGAAACAAAGGTACATAAGGATTTGCTCCTCTGTGCTGGATATTTCACCAATTTGTTCTGGGATCACCAGTATCTTCTTGTAACTATGGGTACTGAGGCCTTTAGCCATAATTTTAGCATTCTGCATGTTCATAAGAGATGGGAGGCACCACTTTGGCCAAACATTAGGGTTACCAAGTTTATCTGGTCTTCTAGATCTTCTAAACATATATTCTGCCGGTCTTGAGAGGCCTGACTCTAACTAACATTTAAAATGATTTTGGTAGTTGTCCGCAAATTCAGAGAGCCAGTTCTCACCTAGGGCCCATCTAAGTCATATTCATTATCAGAACCCTGGCCAGTGAGTATCCTTGGCTTGTCACCACTGGCAAATCTGCTAAGTATCTGCTAGACATCTAAACGTAACCTGCAAAGGAGGGGTGGGGGTAGAGGTTATGCTTGCACCATTTTTCTCTTCTTGCTGGTGTATAAAATAGAACTGATTTGTTTTTGTTTTTTTTAAATGGATTTTGGGTGTGTGTGTTTGTGTTTTTAACATTGGAAATTCAAGTCTTTTGTGGAACCTGAAGACTCTCTTGATAACTGCAGAGCTAGCAGGATTCTGACGCACAGAGACCTAGACTGGCTGAGAGGGAAATGATTCTTGTTTGCTTACACTGGTTAAAAACTAGTGAATAGACTAGGTCCAACCTATTTAACTCAGACATGCGGAGAACGTAGGAATTGCTGGGCTGCATCACACCAATGCTGCCTATAAAAAGGGCCAGCAACAGCTCTTTCAGAAGAAGTTGTAAGAACTGAGCGGTACTCAGATTGGAACCCTAACCCAACCTCCAAGTGCCCTACCCATACGAACCCTAACCCTAGCGCCAAGTACTCTACCCATAGGAACCCTAACTCTAGCTCCAAGAGCCCTACCCATAGGAACCCTAACCCTAGGGCAGGAAGCCCTACCCATAGGAACCCTAACCCTAGTTCGGGAAGCCCTATTCATAGGAACCCTAACCCTAGCTCCAAGTGCCCTACCCATAGGTACATGAACCCTTGGTCCAAGTGCCCTGCCCATAGGAACCCTAACCCTAGTTCGGGAAGCCCTATTCATAGGAACCCTAACCCTAGCTCCAAGTGCCCTACCCATAGGTACATGAACCCTTGGTCCAAGTGCCCTAATCATAGGAACCCTAACACTAGGTATGGAATCCCTACCCATAGGAACCCTAACACTAGGTAGGGGTGGCCTACCCATAGGAACCCTAACTCTAGCTCCAAGTGGCTTACCCATGGGAACCCTAACACTAGGTCGGGAAGCGCTACCCATAGGAACCCTTACCCTAGCTGCAACTGCCCTACGCATAGGAACCACAATCCTAGCTCGGGAAGCCATACCCAGAGGAACCCTAACCCTAGGTCGGGAAGCCCTAATCATAGGAACCCTAACACTAGGTATGGAATCCCTACCCATAGGAACCCTAACCCTAGCTGCAACTGCCCTACCCATAGGAACCCTAACCCTAGCTTCAAGTGCCCTACAAATAGGAATCCTAACCCTAGGTTGGGAAGCCCTGCCCATAGGAACCCAAATATGTCATCTGGGTGGCCGACCCATAGGAACCCTAATTGTAGCTCCAAGTGCCCTACCCATAGGAACCCTAACCCTAGCTCCAAGTGCCCTACCCATAGGAACCGAAACCCTAGCTCGGGAAGCCCTACCCGTAGGAACCCTAACATTAGTTCGGGAAGCGCTACCCTTAGGAACCCTTACCCTAGCTCAAAGTGCCCTACCCATAGGAACCCAAACCCTACCTCCAAGTGCCCTACCCATAGGAACCTGAACCCTAGCTCCAAGTCCCTTGCCCTTAGGAACCCCAACCCTGGGTCGGGGTGCCCTACCCATAGCAACCATAACTCTAGCTCCAAGTTGCCTACCCATGTGAACCCTAACACTAGATGGGAAGACCTACCCATACTAACCCTAACCCTAGGTCGGGAAGCCCCACCATTAGGAACCCTAACCCTAGCTGCAAGTGCCCTGCCCATAGCAACCCTAACCCTAGCTCCAAGTCCCCTACCCATAGGAAGTCTAACCCTAGCTCCAAGAACCCTACCCGTAGGAACCCTAACCAAAAGTCAGGAAGCCCTACCCATAGGAGCCCTGACTCTAGCTGCAAGTGCCCTACCCATAGGAACCCTAACCCTAGATCGGAAAGCCCTACCCATAGGAACACTAACCCTAGCTCCAAGTGCACTACGCATAGGAACCCGAACCCTAGCTCCAAGTGCCCTATCCATAGGAACCCGAATCCTAGCTCCAAGTGCCCTGCCCATACGAACCCTAACCCTCGGTCGGGAAGCCCTACCCATAGGAAGCCTAAGACTAGGTTGGGGTGGCCCACCCACAGGAACCCTAACTCTAGATCTAAGTGGCCTACCCATGGGAACCCTAACACTAGGTTGGGAAGCCCTACCCATAGGAACCCTAACCCTAGGTCGGGAAGCCCTACTCATGGGAACCCTAACGCTAGGTCAGAAAGCCCTATTCATAGGAACCCTAACCCTAGCTCCAAGTGCCCTACCAATAGGATCCCGAACTCTAGCTCCAAGTGCCCTACTCATAGGAACCCAAACCCTACCTTCAAGTGCCCTGCGCATAGGAACACTAACCCTAGGTCGGGATGCCCTACCCATATGATCCCTAACCCTAGGTCGGGAAGCCCTACCCATACAAACCCTAACACTAGGTCGGGGTGGCCTACCCATTGGTACCCTAACCCTAGCTCCAAGTGCCCTACCCATAGGAAACCGAACCCTAACTACATGTGCCCTACCCATAGGAACCTGAACCCTAGCTCCAATGGCCCTGGCCATAGGAACCCTAAGCCTAGGTCAGGAAGCCCTACCCATAGGAACCCTAAGCCTAGGTCAGGAAGCCCTACCCATAGGAACCCAAACAGTAGGTCGGGGTGGTCTACCCATAGGAACACTAACCCTAGCTCCAAGTGCCCTATCCATAGGAACCCTAACCCTAGCTTCAAGTGCCCTACCCATAGGAACCCTAACCGTAGGTCAGGAAGCCCTACCCATAGGAACCCAAACTCTAGCTCCAAGTGGCCTACCCATGGGAACCCTAACACTACGTCGGGAAGCCCTACACCAAGGAACCCTTACCCTAGGTCGGAAAGCCCTATTCATAGGAACCCTGAGCCTAGCTCCAAGTGCCCTACCCATAGGAACCCTAACCCTAGCTCAGGAAGCCCTACCCGTAGGAACCATAACCCTAGCTCAGGAAGCTCTACCTTTAGGTCGGGGCGGCCTACCCATAGGAACAATAACTCTAGCACCAAGTGGCCAACCCATAGGAACACTAACACTAGGTCAAGAAGCCCTACCCATAGGAACCCTAACCCTAGCTTCAAGTGCCCTTCCCCTAGGAACCCTAACCCTAGCTGCAAGTGCCCTAACCATTGGAATGCTAACCCTAGGTCTGGAAGCCCAACCCATAGAAACCCTAAACCTAGCTGCAAGTGCCCTACCCATATGAACCCTAACCCTAGGTCGGGAAGCCCTAAACACTGGAACCCTAACCCTAGCTGGAAGTACCATACACATAGGAACCCTAACCCTAGCTCCAAGTGCCCTACTCGTTGGCACCCTAACCCTAGGTTGGGAATCCCTACCCATAGGAACACAAATCCTAGCTCCAAGTGCCCTACCCATAGGAACCCTAACCCTAGCTTCAAGTGCCCTACCCATAGGAACCCTAACCCTAGGTCGTGAAGCCGTACCCATAGGAACGCTAACCCTAGGTCGTGAAGCCCTACTTATAGCAACCCTAACCCGAGGTTGGGATAGCGTACCCATAGCAACCCTTACCCAAGCTCCAAGTGGCCTGTCCATGGCAATCCTAACCCTAGGTCGGGAAGCCCTACCCATAGGAACCCTAACACTAGCTCGAAGTGCCATACCCATAGGAACCCTAATCCTAGATCAGGAAGCCCTACCCATAGGACCTGTAACTCTAGCTCCAAGTGCCCTGCCCATAGGAACCCTAAGCCTAGCTCCAAGTGCCCTACCCATAGAAACCCTAATTCTAGCTGAAAATGCCCTACCTATAGGAACCGTAACCCTAGCTCCCAGTGCCCTACCCGTAGGAACTGTAACCCTAGGTCGGGAAGTGCTACTCGTGGGAATCCTAACCCTAGCTCCAAGTGACCTGCCCATAGGAAGCCTAACTCTAGATCTGGAAGGCCTACCCATAGGAACCCTAACCCTAGCTCTGGAAGTCCTACCCATTGGAACCCTAACCCTAGCTCGGGAAACCCTTCCCATAGGAACCGTAACTGTAGGTCGGGAAGCCCTACCCATAGGAAACCTAACTCTAGGTCGTGCTGGCCTACCCATAGGAACCCAAACGCTAGCTCCAAGTGCCCTACCCATAGGAACCCTATCTTAGTTCGGGAATCCCTACGCATAGGAACCCTAACCCTAGCTCCAAGTGCCCTACCCATAGGAACGTGAACCCTAACTCCAAGTGCCCTACCCATAGGAACCCTGACCCTAGTTGGGGGTGTCCTACCCATAGGAACCCTAACCCTAGCAACAAGTGCTCTACCAATAGGAACCATAACCCTAGCTCCAAATGCCCTACCCATAGGAATCCTAACACTAGGTCAGGAAGCCCTACCCATAGGAACCCTAAACCTACCTCCATGTGCTCTGCCCATAGGAACCTGAACCTTAGCTCCAAATGCCCTACCCATAGGAATCCTAACACTAGGTCAGGAAGCCCTACCCATAGGAACCCTAAACCTACCTCCATGTGCTCTTCCCATAGGAACCCGAACCCTAGTTCCAACTATCCTACCCATAGGAACCCTAACCCTAGGTCGGGAAGCCCTACCCATAGGAACTCTAACCCTAACTGCAAGAACCCTACCCGTAGCAACCCTAACCCTAAGTCGGGAACCCCTACCCATAGGAACCCTGACTCTAACTGCAAGTGCCCTAACCGTAGGAACCCGAACACTAGGTTGGGAAGCCATACCCATAGGAGCCCTAACCCTAGGTCTGGAAACCCTACCCATAGGAACCGATAACTAGGTCGGGGTGGCCTACCCACAGGAACCCTGACTCTAGCTGAAAATTCCCTACCCATAGCTACCCTAACACAAGCTCAGGAAGCCCTACCCGTAGGAACCCTAACCCTATGTCGGGAAGCCCTATTCATAGAAATCCTAACACTATGTCAGGGTGGCCTACCCATAGGAACCCTAACTCTAGCTCCAAGTGGCCTACCCATGGGAACCCTAACCCTAGCTCGGGAAGCCCTACCCATAGGAACCCTATCCCTAGCTCAACGTGCCCTACCCATAGGAGTCCAAACTCTAGATCCAAGTTCCCTACCCATAGGAACCCGAACACTAGCTCCAAGTGCCCTGCCCATTGGAACCCTATCCCTAGGTCGGGAAGCCCTACGCATAGGAACCCTATCCCTAGGTCAGGAAGCCCTACCCATAGGAACTAGAACCCTAGGGTTAGGGTTCCTACGGGTAGGGCTTCCCGACCTAGGGTGAGGGTTCCTATTGGTAGGGCTTCCCAACCTAGGGTTAGGGTTCATACGGGTAGGGCTTCCCTACCCCGGGTTTAAGTTTCTATGGGTGGGGCATTTGGAGCTAGGGTTAGCGTTCCTATGGGTTGGGCTTCCTGACCTAGGGTTAGGGTTCCTCTGGGTAGGGCTTTCCAACCTAGAGTTAGGGTTCCTATGGGTAGGGCACTTGCAGCTAGGGTTAGCGTACCTATAGGTAGGGCACTTGGAACTAGGGTTAGTGTTCCTATGGGCAGGGCGCTTGGAGCTAGGGTTAGGGTTCCTATAGGTAGGGCTTCCCGATCTAGGGTTAGGGTTCCTAAGGGTAGGGCACTTGCAGCAAGGGTTAGCGTTCCTATGGGTAGGGCACTTGGAACTAGGGGTAGTATTCCTATGGGTAAGGCACTTGGAGCTGGGGTTAGTGTTCCGATTGGCAGGGCACTTGGAGGTAGGGTTAGTGTTTCTATGGGCAGGGCCCCTGACCTAGGGTTCGGGTTCCTATGGGTAGTGCACCTCGAGCTAGGGATAGGGTTCCTAAGGGTAGGGCTTCCCCACATTGGGTTAGGGTTCGTATGGGTAGGGCACTTACATCTATATTAGGGTTCCTTTGGGCAGGGCACTTGTAGCTAGGCTTCTGGTTCCTGTGGGTCGTGCACTTGGAGTTAGGCTTAGGTTTCCTATGGGTAGGGCTTCCCGACCTAGGTTTAGGGTTCCTATGGGTAGGACTTCCTGACCTAGGGTTTGGGTTCCTATGCGTAGGGCACCTGGAGCTAGGGTTAGGGCTCCTATGGGTAGGGCTTTTCAACCTAGGGTTAGTGTTCCTATGGGTAGGGCACTTGCAGCTAGGGTTAGGGTTCCTGTAGGTAGTGTTTCCCGACCTAGGGTTAGGGTTGCTATGGATAGGGCTTACCGTCCTAGGGTTAGGGTTCCTACGGGTAGACCACTTGGAGCTAGGGTTGGGATTCATATGCATAGGGCTTCCTGACCTAGGATTAGGGTTCCTATGGTTAGGGCACTTCGAGCTAGTGTTAGTGTTCCTATGGGTAAGGCTTCCCGTCCTAGGGTTAGGGTTACTCTGGGAAGGGCACTTGAAGCTAGGGTTTGGGTTCCTATGGGTAGGGCTTCCCGACCTAGGGTTAGGGTTCCTATGGGCAGGGCACTTGGAGCTCAGGTTTAGGTTCCTATGGGTAGGGCACTTGTAGCTAGGTTTAGTGTTCCTATGGGTAGGGCTTTCTTACCTAGGGTTAGGGTTCCTAACGGTAGAGCTTCCAGACTTAGGATTAGGGTTCCTATGCGTAGCACACTTGGAGCTAGGGTTTGGGTTCAAATGGACAGGGCACTTGGAGCTAGGTTTAGAGTTCCTATGGTTAGGATTCCCGACGTAATGATAGTGTTCCTATGGGTAGGGCTTCCCGACCTAGGGTTAATATTCCTATGGGTAGGGCACTTGCAGCTAGGCTTAGGGTTCCTATGGGTAGGCATTCCCGATCTAGGGTCAGGGTTCCTATGTGTAGGACTTCCCGACCTAGGGCTAGGGTTCCTATAGGTAGGGCACTTGCAGCAAGGATTAGGCTTCGTATGGATAGGGCACTTGCAGCTAGGGTTTGGGTTCCTATGGATAGGGCACTTGCAACTAGGGTTAGGGTTCCTATGGGTATTGCTTCCCGACCTAAGGTTAAGGTTTCTTCATGTAGCGCACTTGGAGCTATTGTTAGGGTTCCTATGCATAGGGCACTTTCAGCTAGGGTTAGGGTTCCAATGGGCAGGGCACTTCGAGGTAGTGTCAGTATTCCTATGGGTAGGGCTTCCCGACCTAGGTTTCGGGTTCCTATGCGCAGGGCACGTGGAGCTGTGGTTTGGGTTCCTATGAGCAGGGCTCTTGGAGCTAAGTTGAGGGTTCCTATGCGCAGGTCACTTGGAGCTAGGGTTAGGGTTCCTAAGGGTAGGCCTTCCCAACCTAGGGTTAGGGTTCCTATGGGTAGGACACTTGCTTCTAGGGTTAGGGTTCCTATGGGTATGGCTTCCCGACCTTGGGTTAGGGTTACTATCGGTAGTGCACTTGCAGCTAGGGTTAGGTTTCCTATGGGTAGAGTTTTCCGACGTAGGGTTAGGGTTCCTAAGGGTAGGGCTTCCCAACCTAGAGTTAGGGTTCCTATGGGTAGGGTGCATGCAGCTAGGATTAGGGTTCCTATGGATAGGTCACTTGCAGCTAGGGTTAGGGTTCCTATGGGTAGGGCACTTGCAGCTAGGGTTAGGGTTCCTGTAGGTAGTGTTTCCCGACCTAGGGTTAGGGTTGCTATGGATAGGGCTGACCGTCCTAGGGTTAGGGTTCCTACGGGTAGACCACTTGGAGCTAGGGTTGGGATTCCTATGCATAGGGCTTCCTGACCTAGGATTAGGGTTCCTATGGTTAGGGCACTTCGAGCTAGTGTTAGTGTTCCTATGGGTAAGGCTTCCCGTCCTAGGGTTAGGGTTACTCTGGGAAGGGCACTTGAAGCTAGGGTTCGGGTGCCTATGGGTAGGGCTTCCCGACCTAGGGTTAGGGTTCCTATGGGCAGGGCACTTGGAGCTCAGGTTTAGGTTCCTATGGGCAGGGTACTTGGAGCTAGGTTTAGTGTTCCTATGGGTAGGACTTCCTGACCTAGGCTTAGGGTTCCTATGGTTAGGGCACTTCGAGCTAGTGTTAGTGTTCCTATGGGTAAGGCTTCCCGTCCTAGGGTTAGGGTTACTCTGGGAAGGGCACTTGAAGCTGGGGTTCTGGTTCCTATGGGTAGGGCTTCCCGACCTAGGGTTAGGGTTCCTATGGGCAGGGCACTTGGAGCTATGGTTAAGGTTCCTATGGGTAGGGCTTCCCGAACAGGGTTAGGGTTCCTATGGGCAGGGCACTTGTAGCTAGGTTTAGTGTTCCTATGGGTAGGGCTTCCCGACCTAGGGTTAGGGTTTTAATGGGAAGGGCTTCTCAACCTAGGGTTGGGTTTCCTACGGGCAGGGCACTTGGAGCTAGGGTTCGGGTTCCTATCGGTAGGGCACTTGGAGCTAGGGTTTGGATTCCTATGGGTAGGGCTCCTCTACCTAGGGTTAATATTCCTATGGGTAGGGCACTTGCAGCTAGGCTTAGGGTTCCTGTGGGTAGGACTTCCCAACCTAGGGCTAGGGTTCCTATAGGTAGGGCACTTGCAGCAAGGATTAGGCTTCCTATGGATAGGGCACTTGCAGCTAGGGTTTGGGTTCCTATGGATAGGGCACTTGCAACTAGGGTTAGGGTTCCTATGGGTAGGGCTTCCCGACCTAGTGTTAGGATACCTATGGATAAGGCTTTCATACCTAGGGTTAGGGTTCCTATGGGTAGGGCCCTTGCAGCTAGGCTTAGGGTTCCTGTGGGTAGGACTTCCCAACCTAGGGCTAGGGTTCCTATAGGTAGGGCACTTGCAGCAAGGATTAGGCTTCCTATGGATAGGGCACTTGCAGCTAGGGTTTGGGTTCCTATGGATAGGGCACTTTCAACTAGGGTTAGGGTTCCTATGGGTATTGCTTCCCGACCTAAGGTTAAGATTTCTTCATGTAGGGCACTTGGAGCTATTGTTAGGGTTCCTATGCGTGGGGCACTTTCAGCTAGGGTTAGGGTTCCAATGGTCAGGGCACTTCGAGCTAGGGTTAGGGTTCCTATGGGTAGGGCTTCCCGACCTAGGGTTAGGGTTCTTATGGGTAGGGCACGTCGAGGTAGTGTCAGTGTTCCTATGGGTAGGGCGTCCTGACCTAGGTTTCAGGTTCCTATCATGAGTCACTTGGAGCTAGGGTTAGGGTTCCTAAGGGTAGGTCTTCCCAACCTAGGGTTAGGGTTCCTATGGGTAGGACACTTGCAGCTAGGGTTAGGGTTCCTATGGGTAGGGCTTCCCGACCTTGGGTTAGGGTTATTATCGGTAGTGCACTTGCAGCTAGGGCTAGGTTTCCTATGGGTAGAGTTTTCCGACATAGGGTTAGGGTTCCTAAGGGTAGTGCTTCCCAACCTAGGGTTAGGGTTCCTCTGGGTAGGGCACGTGCAGCTAGGATTAGGGTTCCTATGGATAGGTCACTTGCAGCTAGGGTTAGGGTTCCTATGGATAGGGCACTTGCAGCTAGGGTTAGGGTTCCTATGGGTAGGGCACTTCGAGCTAGTGTTAGTGTTCCTATTGGTAGAGGTCCCCGACCTAGGTTTCGCATTCCTATGCACAGGGGACTTGGAGCTAGGGTTCGGGTTCTGATGGGCAGGGCACTTGGAGCTAGGGTTAGGGTTCCTATGAGTAGGGCTTCCCGACCTAGCGTTAGGGTTCCTATGGGTAGGGCACTTGCAGCTAGGGTTAGGGTTCCTGTAGGTAGTGTTTCCCGACCTAGGATTAGGGTTGCTATGGATAGGGCTTACCGTCCTAGGGTTAGGGTTCCTACGGGTAGACCACTTGGAGCTAGGGTTGGGATTCCTATGCATAGGGCTTCCTGACCTAGGATTAGGGTTCCTATGGTTAGGGCACTTCGAGCTAGTGTTAGTGTTCCTATGGGTAAGGCTTCCCGTCCTAGGGTTAGGGTTACTCTGGGAAGGGCACTTGAAGCTAGGGTTCAGGTTCCTATGGGTAGGGCTCCTCTACCTAGAGTTAATATTCCTATGGGTAGGGCACTTGCAGCTAGGCTTAGGGTTCCTGTGGGTAGGACTTCCCAACCTAGGGCTAGGGTTCCTATAGGTAGGGCACTTTCAGCAAGGATTAGGCTTCCTATGGAGAGGGCACTTGCATCTAGGGTTTGGGTTCCTATGGATAGGGCACTTGCAACTAGGGTTAGGGTTCCTATGGGTAGGGCTTCCCGACCTAGTGTTAGGGTACCTATGGATAAGGCTTTCATACCTAGGGTTAGGGTTCCTATGGGTAGGGCCCTTGCAGCTAGGCTTAGGGTTCCTGTGGGTAGGACTTCCCAACCTAGGGCTAGGGTTCCTATAGGTAGGGCACTTGCAGCAAGGATTAGGCTTCCTATGGATAGGGCACTTGCAGCTAGGGTTTGGGTTCCTATGGATAGGGCACTTTCAACTAGGGTTAGGGTTCCTATGGGTATTGCTTCCCGACCTAAGGTTAAGATTTCTTCATGTAGGGCACTTGGAGCTATTGTTAGGGTTCCTATGCGTGGGGCACTTTCAGCTAGGGTTAGGGTTCCAATGGTCAGGGCACTTCGAGCTAGGGTTAGGGTTCCTATGGGTAGGGCTTCCCGACCTAGGGTTAGGGTTCTTATGGGTAGGGCACGTCGAGGTAGTGTCAGTGTTCCTATGGGTAGGGCTTCCTGACCTAGGTTTCAGGTTCCTATGCGCAGGTCACTTGGAGCTAGGGTTAGGGTTCCTAAGGGTAGGTCTTCCCAACCTAGGGTTAGGGTTCCTATGGGTAGGACACTTGCAGCTAGGGTTAGGGTTCCTATGGGTAGGGCTTCCCGACCTAGGGTTAGGGTTCCTATGGGTAGGGCTTCCCGACCTTGGGTTAGGGTTATTATCGGTAGTGCACTTGCAGCTAGGGCTAGGTTTCCTATGGGTAGAGTTTTCCGACATAGGGTTAGGGTTCCTAAGGGTAGTGCTTCCCAACCTAGGGTTAGGGTTCCTCTGGGTAGGGCACGTGCAGCTAGGATTAGGGTTCCTATGGATAGGTCACTTGCAGCTAGGGTTAGGGTTCCTATGGATAGGGCACTTGCAGCTAGGGTTAGGGTTCCTATGGGTAGGGCACTTCGAGCTAGTGTTAGTGTTCCTATTGGTAGAGGTTCCCGACCTAGGTTTCGCATTCCTATGCACAGGGGACTTGGAGCTAGGGTTCGGGTTCTGATGGGCAGGGCACTTGGAGCTAGGGTTAGGGTTCCTATGGGTAGGGCTTCCCGACCTAGCGTTAGGGTTCCTATGGGTAGGGCACTTGCAGCTAGGGTTAGGGTTCCTGTAGGTAGTGTTTCCCGACCTAGGATTAGGGTTGCTATGGATAGGGCTTACCGTCCTAGGGTTAGGGTTCCTACGGGTAGACCACTTGGAGCTAGGGTTGGGATTCCTATGCATAGGGCTTCCTGACCTAGGATTAGGGTTCCTATGGTTAGGGCACTTCGAGCTAGTGTTAGTGTTCCTATGGGTAAGGCTTCCCGTCCTAGGGTTAGGGTTACTCTGGGAAGGGCACTTGAAGCTAGGGTTCAGGTTCCTATGGGTAGGGCTCCTCTACCTAGGGTTAATATTCCTATGGGTAGGGCACTTGCAGCTAGGCTTAGGGTTCCTGTGGGTAGGACTTCCCAACCTAGGGCTAGGGTTCCTATAGGTAGGGCACTTGCAGCAAGGATTAGGCTTCCTATGGATAGGGCACTTGCATCTAGGGTTTGGGTTCCTATGGATAGGGCACTTGCAACTAGGGTTAGGGTTCCTATGGGTAGGGCTTCCCGACCTAGGGTTAGGGTACCTATGGATAAGGCTTTCATACCTAGGGTTAGGGTTCCTATGCGTGGGGCACTTGCATCTAGGGTTAGGGTTCCAATGGGCAGGGCACTTCGAGCTAGGGTTAGGGTTCCTATGGGTAGGGCTTCCTGACCTAGGATTAGGGTTCTTATGGGTAGGGCACTTCGAGGTAGTGTCAGTTTTCCTATGGGTAGGGCTTCCCGACCTAGGTTTCAGGTTCCTATGCGCAGGGCACGTGGAGCTGTGGTTTGGGTTCCTATGAGGAGGGCTCTTGGAGCTAAGTTGAGGGTTCCTATGCGCAGGTCACTTGGAGCTAGGGTTAGGGTTCCTAAGGGTAGGTCTTCCCAACCTAGGGTTAGGGTTCCTATGGGTAGGACACTTGCAGCTAGGGTTAGGGTTCCTATGGGTAGGGCTTCCCGACATAGGGTTAGGGTTCCTATGGGTAGGGCTTCCCGACCTTGGGTTAGGGTTACTATCGGTAGTGCACTTGCAGCTAGGGTTAGGTTTCCTATGGGTAGAGTTTTCCGACATAGGATTAGGGTTCCTAAGGGTAGGGCTTCCCAACCTAGGGTTAGGGTTCCTCTGGGTAGGGCACGTGCAGCTAGGATTAGGGTTCCTATGGATAGGTCACTTGCAGCTAGGGTTAGGGTTCCTATGGATAGGGCACTTGCAGCTAGGGTTCGGGTTCTGATGGGCAGGGCACTTGGAGCTAGGGTTAGGGTTCCTATGGGTAGGGCTTCCCGACCTAGCGTTAGGGTTCCTATGGGTAGGGCAGTTGCAGCTAGGGTTAGGGTTCCTGTAGGTAGTGTTTCCCGACCTAGGGTTAGGGTTGCTATGGATAGGGCTTACCGTCCTAGGGTTAGGGTTCCTACGGGTAGACCACTTGGAGCTAGGGTTGGGATTAACATAACATAAGAACATAAGAAAGGCCGTACCGGGTAAGACCAAAGGTCCATCTAGCCCAGTATCTGTCTACCGACAGTGGCCAATGCCAGGTGCCCCTGAGGGAGTGAACCTAACAGGCAATGATCAAGTGATCTCTCTCCTGCCATCCATCTCCATCCTCTGACGAACAGAGGCTAGGGACACCATTCTTACCCATCCTGGCTAATAGCCATTTATGGACTTAGCCACCATGAATTTATCCAGTCCCCTTTTAAACATTGTTATAGTCCTAGCCTTCACAACCTCCTCAGGTAAGGAGTTCCACAAGTTGACTGTGCGCTGCGTGAAGAAGAACTTCCTTTTATTTGTTTTAAACCTGCTGCCTATTAATTTCATTTGGTAACCCCTAGTTCTTGTATTATGGGAATAAGTAAATAACTTTTCCTTATCCACTTTCTCAACATCACTCATGATTTTATATACCTCTATCATGTCCCCCCTTAGTCTCCTCTTTTCCAAACTGAAGAGTCCTAGCCTCTTTAATCTTTCCTCATATGGGACCCTCTCTAAACCCCTAATCATTTTAGTTGCTCTTTTCTGAACCTTTTCTAGTGCTAGAATATCTTTTTTGAGGTGAGGAGACCACATCTGTACACAGTATTCGAGATGTGGGCGTACCATGGATTTATATAAAGGCAATAATATATTCTCAGTCTTATTCTCTATCCCCTTTTTAATTATTCCTAACATCCTGTTTGCTTTTTTGACCGCCTCTGCACACTGCGTGGACATCTTCAGAGAACTATCCACGATAACTCCAAGATCTTTTTCCTGACTCGTTGTAGCTAAATTAGCCCCCATCATGTTGTATGTATAGTTGGGGTTATTTTTTCCAATGTGCATTACTTTACATTTATCCACATTAAATTTCATTTGCCATTTTGTTGCCCTATTGATTCCTATGCATAGGGCTTCCTGACCTAGGATTAGGGTTCCTATGGTTAGGGCACTTCGAGCTAGTGTTAGTGTTCCTATGGGTAAGGCTTCCCGTCCTAGGGTTAGGGTTACTCTGGGAAGGGCACTTGATGCTAGGGTTCGGGTTCCTATGGGTAGGGCTTCCCGACCTAGGGTTAGGGTTCCTATGGGCAGGGCACTTGGAGCTCAGGTTTAGGTTCCTATGGGCAGGGCTTTCTTTCCTAGGGTTAGGGTTCCTAAGGGTAGAGCTTCCAGACCTAGGGTTAGGGTTCCTATGCGTAGCGCACTTGGAGCTAGGGTTCGGGTTCAAATGGGCAGGGCACTTGGAGCTAGGTTTAGAGTTCCTATGGTTAGGATTCCCGACGTAATGATAGTGTTCCTATGGGTAGGGCTTCCCGACCTAGGGTTAGGGTTTTAATGGGAAGGGCTTCTCAACCTAGGGTTGGGTTTCCTACGGGCAGGGCACTTGGAGCTAGGGTTCGGGTTCCTATCGGTAGGGCACTTGGAGCTAGGGTTTGGATTCCTATGGGTAGGGCTCCTCTACCTAGGATTAATATTCCTATGGGTAGGGCACTTGCAGCTAGGATTAGGGTTCCTATGGGTAGGGATTCCCGATCTAGGGTCAGGGTTCCTATGTGTAGGACTTCCCAACCTAGGGCTAGGGTTCCTATATGTAGGGCACTTGCAGCAAGGATTAGGCTTCCTATGGATAGGGCACTTGCAGCTAGGGTTTGGGTTCCTATGGATAGGGCACTTGCAACTAGGGTTTGGGTTCCTATGGGTAGGGCTTTCCGACCTAGGGTTAGGGTACCTATGGATAGGGCACTTTCAGCTAGGGTTAGGGTTCCAATGGGCAGGGCACTTCTAGCTAGGGTTAGGGTTCCTATGGGTAGGGCTTCCCGACCTAGGGTTAGGGTTCTTATGGGTAGGGCACTTCGAGGTAGTGTCAGTGTTCCTATGGGTAGGGCTTCCCGACCTAGGTTTCGGGTTCCTATGTGCAGGGAACGTGGAGCTGTGGTTCGGGTTCCTATGAGCAGGGTTCTTGGAGCTAAGTTGAGGGTTCCTATGCGCAGGTCACTTGGAGCTAGGGTTAGCGTTCCTATGGGTAGGACTTCCCAACCTAGGGTTAGGTTTCCTATGGGTAGGACACTTGCAGCTAGGGTTAGGGTTCCTATGGGTAGGGCTTCCCGACCTAGGGTTAGGGTTCCTATGGGTAGGACTTCCCGACCTTGGGTTAGGGTTACTATCGGTATTGCACTTGCAGCTAGGGTTAGGTTTCCTATGGGTAGAGTTTTCCGACGTAGTGTTAGGGTTCCTAAGGGTAGGGCTTCCCAATCTAGGGTTAGGGTTCCTATGGGTGGGGCACGTGCAGCTAGGATTAGGGTTCCTATGGATAGGGCACTTGCAGCTAGGGTTAGGGTTCCTATGGGTAGGGTACTTCAAGCTAGTTTTAGTGTTCCTATTGGTAGAGGTTCCCGACCTAGGTTTTGCATTCCTATGCGCAGGGGTCTTGGAGCTAGGATTTGGGTTCTGATGGGCAGGGCACTTGGAGCTAGGGTTAGGGTTCCTATGGGTAGGGCTTCCCAACCTAGGCTTAGTGTTCCTACGGGTAGAGCTTCCTGAGCTGGGGTTAGGGTTCCTACCGGTAGGGCACTTAGAGCTAGGGTTAAGGTTCCTATGGGTAGGGCTTCCCGACCTAGGGATAAGGTTCCTATGGGTAGGGCTTCCCGACCTACGGTTAGGGTTCCTTCGTGTTGTGCACTTGGAGCTAGGGTTAGTATTCCTATGCATAGATCTCTTGCAGCTAGGGTTAGTGTTCCAATGGGCAGGGCACTTGGAGCTAGGGTTAGGGTTCCTATGGGTAGGGGTTCCCCACCTCAGGTTAGGGTTGCTATGGGAAGGGCACTTCGAGCTAGTGTTAGTTTTCCTATTGGTAGGGCTTCCCGACCTTGGTTTCGACTTCTTATGCGCAGGGCACGTGGAGCTGCGGTTCGGGTTCCTCTGGGTAGGGCCCTTGCAGCTAGGGTAGGGTTCCTATGGGTAAGGCTTCCCACCCTAAGGTTAGGATTCCTAAGTGTAGTGCTTCCAGCCCTTGTGTTAGGGTTCCCATGGGTAGGGAGCCTAACCCTCTGTCTGGAATCTCTACCTATAGGAACCCTTACTCTAGCTCCAAGTTCCCTACCCTTATGCCCCCTACCCCTATAGCGTAAATCCCTACCTGTAGGAACCCTCACCCTAGGGTAGGATACCCTTCCCCCAGGAACTGTAACCCTAGCTCTAAGTGCCCTACCCTTAGGCACCTAACCCTCGCTCCAAGTGCCCTACCCTTATGTAAATAATGGGAAGATGGGAATAGGCTGTTTGTGAAAGTTTCATCATTTCTGTCCTTTCAGCTGTAGTCTGAAAAAAGCTGCCGCTCCACATTTCTGAGCCATCCCATGAGTTCTCCAGCTAGAACCAGGAAGGCAACACTTGGCATTCTTCCTATTTCTAAGAAAAATCAAAATTGTGGATAACGCTTCTTTAAAGAAAAGATATCCTCTTCCGCAGTCATACATCATAAAGAAATAAAATAACACACCCAATTTATATCCGTTTATGTGCCACGTTTACAGTGTTATGCATTCTCAGTCAGCCGTACACTGTAGTCTCTTTATTAAGACGTTGGGAGAATATCCAGAGTGTTAAAATTAGAGAGGTGTTTATGTTGTGTATTTGATTGTCATGGGTTTTGTTACTATGGCAACTGATTTAGACTATTAAGGGATAGCTCAGCCGGTTTCAACCGGCTGAGTGAGCTCTCTGTCTCTGTAAATAAAATGGAGGTTTTGGTTAGCTGTCTGCTCTCTGGCCTCAAGTGATTTCTTCCTAAACCGGCTGCCCCAAGGATATAACAGTTTATCTTTTCAAAGCCTTAAACCAGGGGTAGGCAACCTATGGTACGTGTGCCACAGGCGACATGCAAGCTGATTTTCAGTGGCACTCTCACTGCCTGGGTCCTGGTGGCTCTGCATTTTAATTTAATTTTAAATGATGCTTCTTAAACACTTAAAAAACCTTATTTACTTTACATACAACAATAGTTTAATTATATATTATAGACTTATAGAAAGAGACCTTTTAAAAACGTTCAAATGTATTACTGGCACACAAAACCTTAAATTAGAGTGAATAAATGAAGACTCGGCACACCACTTCTGAAAGGTTGCCGACCCCTGCCTTAAACCGTCAGGTTGCCAGAGGCGCTTGGCACCCTCTGTCCTATGGCATTCATGTGGCTGGCTGCCATCCCTTCCTCTCAGGAGAACTATGCAGCGTTGTTCTTTGGTTCCTTTAGCACCAAGTGTTCATTTATTCAATAAGAAACAGAAAGTGTAGTTTCTGATACATCCAGACAAAGAAATCGAAAGCCGAGTCTGACACTCTGGGCCAGATCCTCACGGAGCCACACTGATTTACACCGGTTGAGAATCTTAGCCTGTTCTCCTTAACTCACAACAACCCTGCAGAAAGGGAAAGAGTTATTGTTCACATTCCAGTTGACAGACAAAGGGATCATTTTAATGTAAACTCACTGGTTGACAGAATTAGAAAACAAACAGGAGAAATAACTGGATTATTATCAAGGTTGGAAGGAGGTTTAATGTAACACTTGCCCTTTAACCAGTGGTGCAGGTAAGCTGGTAATGGTATGGCGTACCTGACCATAAGATATTTATTGCTGGTACGCTGTACCAGAAAGACATTTTCAAGAATGAATTGTAGAGCCCTACGCAGATACAAGTTTATACCCAGGGATGTGGATATCCACAGATAGAAATCTGTATCTGTTGAACTGCAGGGCTCTCCCAGGAACCACAGTGGCCAAAGGAGCAAAACATGGGGCTGCCACTCCCAGGAGCCAGCGCCCCATGATGGCAGCTCTTCCAGCACAGCTGTAGTGGCCCAAGCCCTTCCACACAACTGCATCTCCTATCTGGAGTCTGTACAGCCCCACTGGAAGACAGGGCTGAAGGCAGGGCTGGAGGTGGTACAGTCACACTGGAGGAGCTGGTGGCGTGGGGCGCTGGCTCCTGAGAATGGCAGCCCCATATTCTTCTCCTTTCACCACTGCAGTTCCTGGGGGAGCCCTGCAGTTCAGCAGATACTGATTTCTATCTGTGGATATCTGCACCCACGGGTATACATTTATATCCGTGTAGGGCTCTAGTCACAGAACATTTTTGTGAGCGGCGGCGGCGGTACCGTACCAGTAAGAATTAAGGCAGTGATGCAAGTAAAGTGTATTTATTAGTACCTAGTAAAGAGAGAGAATGGTGTTGTGCTAAAATTTGGGAATAATGCTAATTTTTTTTTAGGTTATTCAAGGCTAAAAGCAGGTATTAGGAGCTTCAGAAGGACCAAACAAAAACTAGACAGCTGCAGGGGTACTACAGCTCTGTTTGCTGGCTGCTAACAGGGGAGTTTCACTGGGAGTTCTGTTGAAGGAGCAGCTTGTATGTGTGGAGGCTGCTAGGGGCAGTGTGCTGGGAGAGAAGCTGAGCCCTGTTTAGGGGGCGGGGCTTGTCTGCCTAGGGGTCCTATAAAAGTAGCCAGCTAGTCAGGCAGTGGCATAGACAGTTGCAGCAGTGCAGCAGCCAGCAAACAGAGCTGTAAACAGGGGAGTTTCACTGGGAGTTTACGGGGGAGACTAAGAGACCTAGGCAGAGGAACTGACAGGCTAGTGAAGGGAGTGGGTGGTGGTCTGCCAGTGTTCTGGTGCCTGTTGGGGGTTTGTTTTGGTTTGTGTTTCTTGGACTAACAGGTTTTAGGTGGGAAGGCTATGACCGATACAGAGGCAGCAGTGAGAGACACAATGAGGATGGCTGGATGGGGAAGCTGCAGTATGTACATGATCCTGGAGGGGGTACCTGAAAAGAGTTTTGTCTGCATGAAGTGCCGCCTGATAGAGCTGATAGAAGAAAAGATCCGAGGACTGGAGATGCAGGTGGAAATTCTGGTAGAGTTTAGAAGGGGCTTCGAGCAGATGATGGAGCAAAGACATGAGGAGGCTGAAGGGATAAGCTCAGACTTGCAGATGGCAGCAGGACCAAAGAATTCTGAGGAGAGACTGCTGGGTGACGAAAGTGGACGGTGGAAGCATGTGACTGAGAACCAGGCAGAGGAAAAGATGGGCCAGTGAAGGAGAAATAGAGCTCAGGAACAGGTTTGCAGAGTTGGAAAATGAAAAAGGGGTACAGCAGGTGGTCGCTGAAGGTGAGAGGGCAAGGAAAAAGAAGAGCTGCTAGTCCTACAGGAAGAGGGGAAGAGTCAATGGAGACAACACCAAATATGAGCCCCAGGAGGATATGGGAAGGGTTGCAGAGGATTGCAAGGGAGAATAGGAATCGAGAGGACTTGCAGCCAATGGGAGCAGGGGATAGACCAGAGAATCATACTGTCACCAGGGAAAGGCAGGTCTACGTGATTGGGGACTCCTTACTGAGAAGAATAGACAGGCCTGTAACTAGAGCTGATCCAGAGAACATAAGGGTGTGCTGTCTGCCGGGTGCTAAGATACGGGATGAGGACCTGAGGCTGAAAAGGATCCTAACGGGAGCAGGAAAGAATCCGTTGATTGTCCTTCATGTGGGAACAAATGATATGGCTAGATTCTTGCTGGAACGTATCAAGGGAGACTATGCCAGGCTGGGGAAGACGCTTAAGGAAATCGAGGCTCAGGTGATCTTCAGTGGGATTCTGCCGGTTCCTAGAGAAGGGCAACAAAAAGGTGTGACAAGATTATGGCGATCAACAGATGGCTCAGGCAGTGGTGCTATAAGGAGGGCTTTGGGATGTACGGCCACTGGGAAGCATTCATGGACAGAAGACTGTTCTCTCGGGATGGACTTCACCTCAGTAAGGAGGGAAATAGACTTCTAGGATGGAGGCTCACCCAACTGATTAAGAGAGCTTTAAACTAGGAATTTGAGGGAGATGGTTGGGAGATGTCCAGGTAATCTCCACGCCGGAATTTAACATTGAGAGGGAAGAAAACAAAGTAAAAGAGGATACAGCTGTGGGCAGAAGAATGGACATCAGGAGGAAGGGTACTGTAGCTACCAGTCTAATAGGTGATGCTAGTGGTAGAATGTCTGTGCCTAACTGGGTAAAAGAATGTCAGTGAAGCCAAACGGCAAAAATTAAGATGTCTGTACACTAATGCGAGGAGCCTAGGTAAAAAAAATGGAGGAACTAGAGCTACTGGTGCAGGAAGTGAAACCGGATATTATAGGGATAACAGAAACATGGTGGAATAGTAGTCATGACTGGAGTACAGGTATTGAAGGCTATGTGCTGTTTAGGAAAGACAGAAATAAAGGCAAAGGTGGTGGAGTAGCATTGTATATCAATGATGATGTTAACTGTAAAGAAATAAGAAGTGATGGAATGGACAAGACAGAGTCTGTCTGGGCAAAAAAAAAAAAAAAAAAAAAAAAAATCACACTGGGAAAGAAAGCTACTAGAGCCTCCCGAGATAGTGCTTGGGGTGTGCTACAGACCTCCGGGATCTGATTTGGATATGGATAGAGACCTCTTTAATGTTTTTAATGAAGTAAACACTAATGGGAATTGTGTGATCATGGGAGACTTAACTTTCCAGATACAGACTGGAGGTCAAGTGCTAGTAACAATAGGGCTCAGATTTTTCTGGATGTGATAGCTGATGGATTTCTTCACCAAGTAGTTGATGAACCAACAAGAGGGGATGCCATTTTAGATTTGGTTTTGGTGAGTAGTGAGGACCTCATAGAAGAAATGGTAGTAGGGGACAACCTTGGTTCGAGTGATCATGAGCTAATTCAGTTCAAACTAGATGGAAGGATAAACAAAAATAGATCTGGGACTAGGGTGTTTGATTTCAAAAGGGCTAACTTTAAAGAATTAAGAAAATTAGTTAGGGAAGTGGACTGGACTGAAGAACTTGTGGATCTAAAGGCGGAGGAGGCCTGGAATTACTTCAAGTCAAAGTTGCATAAACTATCAGAAGCCTGCATCCCAAGAAAAGGGGGGAAAAAAATCCTAGGCAGGAGTTGTAGACCAAGCTGGATGAGCAAGCATCTCAGAGAGGTGATTAAGAAAAAACAGAAAGCCTACAAGGAGTGAAAGATTGGAGTGATCAGCAAGGAAAGCTACCTTATTGAGGTCAGAACATGTAGGGATAAAGTGAGACAGGCCAAAAGCAATGTAGAGTTGGACCTTGCAAAGGGAATTAAAACCAATAGTAAAAGATTCTACAGCCATATAAATAAGAAGAAAACAAAGAAAGAAGAAGTGGGACCGCTAAACACTGAGGATAGAGTGGAGGTTAAAGATAATTTAGGCATGACCCAATATCTAAACAAATACTTGGCCTCAGTCTTTAATGAGGAGCTTAGGGATAATGGTAGGATGACAAATGGGAATGAGGATATGGAGGTAGATATTACCACATCCGAGGTAGAAGCCAAACTTGAACAGCTTAATGGGACAAAATCGGGGGGCCCAGATAATCTTCATCCAAGAATATTAAAGGAACTGGCACATGAAATGGCAAGCCCATTAGCAAGAATTTTTAATGAATCAGTAAACTCAGGGGTAGTACCGTACGACTGGAGAATTGCTAACATAGTTCCTATTTTTAAGAAAGGGAAAAAAAGTGATCCGAGTAACCATAGGCCTGTTAGTTTGACATCTGTAGTATGTAAGGTCTTGGAAAAAATTTTGAAGGAGAAAATAATTAAGGACATTGAGGTCAATGGTAATTGGGATAAATTACAACATGGTTTTACAAAAGGTAGATCGTGCCAAACCAACCTGATCTCCTTCTTTGAGAAGGTAACAGATTATTTAGACAAAGGAAATGCAGTGGATCTAATTTACCTCGATTTCAGTAAGGCATTTGACATGGTTCCACATGGGGAATTATTAGTTAAATTGGAAAAGATGGGATCAATATGAAAATTGAAAGGTGGATAAGGAACTGGTTAAAGGGGAGACTACAACAGGTCATACTGAAGGGTGAACTGTCAGGCTGGAAGGAGGTTACTAGTGGAGTTCCTCAGGGATCAGTTTTGGGACCAATCTTATTTAACCTTTTTATTACTGACCTTGGCACAAAAAGCGGGAATGTGCTAATAAAGTTTGCAGATGACACAAAGCTGGGAGGTATTGCTAACACAGAAGGACCGGGATATCATACAGGAAGATCTGGATGACCTTATAAACTGGAGTAATAGTAATAGGATGAAATTTAATAGTGAAAAGTGCAAGGTGATGGATTTAGGGATTAATAATAAGAATTTTAATTATAAATTGGGGACACATCAGTTGGAAGTAACAGAGGAGGAGAAGGACCTCGGAGTATTGGTTGATCACAGGATGACTATGAGCTGCCAATGTGATATGGCCGTTAAAAATGCTAATGCAGTTTTAGGATGCATCAGGCAACGTATTTCCAGCAAAGATAAGGAGGTGTTAGTACTGTTATATAAGGCACTGGTGAGACCTCATCTGGAATACTGTGTGCAGTTCTGGTCTCCCATGTTTAAGAAGGATGAATTCAAACTGCAACAGGTTCAGAGACGGGCTACTAGGATGATCCGAGGAATGGAAAACCTATCTTATGAAAGGAGACTTGGAGAGCTTGGCTTGTTTAGCCTAACCAAAAGAAGGTTGAGGGGGGATATGATTGCTCTTTATAAATATATCAGAGGGATTAATATCAGGGAGGGACAGGAATTATTTAAGCTTAGTACCAATGTGGACACAAGAACAAATGGGTATAAACTGGACACTAGGAAGTTTAGACTTGAAATCAGATGAAGGTTTCTAACCATTAGAGGAGTGAAATTCTGGAACAGCCTTCCAAGGGGAGTAGTGGGGCAAAAGACATATCTGGCTTTAAGACTAAGCTTGATAAGTTTATGGAAGGGATGGTATGGTGGGATAACCTAATTTTGGCAATTGATCTTTGATTATCAGCAGCTAAGTATGCTCAGTGGTCTGTGATGGGATGTTAGATGGGACGGGATCTGAGTTACTGCAGAGAATTCTTTCCTGGGTGCTGGCGGGTGAGTCTTGCCCACATGCTCAGGGTTTAACTGATCACCATATTTGGGGTCAGGAGGGAATTTTCCACCAGGGCAGATTGGCAGAAGTTTTTCGCCTTCCTCTGCAGCATGGGGCATGAGTCACTTGCTGGAGGATTCTCTGCAGCTTGAGGTCTTAAAACCTCAATTTGAAGACTTCAATAACTCAGACATAGGTTAGGCGTTTGTTATAGAAGTGGATGGGTAGGATTCTGTGGCCTGCATTGTGCAGGAGGTCAGACTAGATGATCATAATGGTCCCTTCTGATCTTAGAGTCTATGAGTTGGGCAATGTGATGAGAAATGACATTCCATGCAGATAAGTGCAAACTCAGGAGAAACAATCAGTGTTCCTTCACGTTGTGATGGATTCTAAATTAACTGTAACCACTCTGGAAAAAAAAAGTGTCATTGTTTGTACAGAGCCTAGCACAATGGGATCCTGGTCCATGATGAGGGCTCCTAGGCATTATGATAATACAAAAAATAAATGGTGATAATTGTGAGTAGGTCATCAGTGCATCTGCATAACTTCAGAACAAGCAAACAAAGGCCTGGTCTACATTTAAAAGTTTTATCAATATAGAATTGTAGACTTTAAGGTCAGAAGGGACCATTATGATCATCTAGTCTGACCTCCTGCACAATGCAGGCTACAGAATCTCACCCACCCACTCCTGTATCAAACCTGTGTCTGAGCCATTGAAGTCCTCCAATCATAGTTTAAAGACTTCAAGTTGCAGAGAGTCTTCCAGCAAGTGACCCGTGCCCCACACTACAGAGGAAGGCGAAAACCCCCCCAAGGCCTCTGGCAATCTGCCCTGGTGGAAAATTCCTTCCCGACCCCAAATATGGCAATCAGCTAAACCCTGAGCATGTGGGCAAGACTCACCAGCCAGATGCCCAGGAAAGAATTCTCTGTAGTAACTCAGATCCCACCCCATCTAACATCCCATCACAGGCCATTGGGCATATTTACCACTAATAGAGACCAATCTCATTATAACATCCCCTCCATAAGCTTATCAAGCTTAGTTTTGAAGCCAGATATATCTTTGGCCCCCACTACTCCCCTTGGAAGGGTGTTCCAGAACTTCACTCCTCTGATGGTTAGAAACCTTTCTATAAATTTCAAGTCTAAACTTCCTGATGGCCAGTTTATATCCATTTGTTCTTGTGTCCACAGTGGTACTGAGCTTAGATAATTCCTCTCCCTCCCTGGTATTTATTCCTCTGATATATTTATAGAGAGCAATCGTATCTCCCCTCAGCCTTCATTTGGTTAGGCTAAACAAGCCAAGCTCTTTGAGTCTCCCTTCATAAGACAGGGTTTCCAGTTCCTCAGATCATCCTAGTAGCCCTTCTCTGCACCTGTTGCAGTTTGAATTCATCCTTCTTAAACATGGTAGACCAGAACTGCACACAGTATTCCAGATGAGGCAGAGAATAACTAGGATGGGATTTGTTTCAACAATAGTTATACCAGTAAAAGCCTGTGTAGACATGGATATACCAGTAGAAAGGTGCCTTATACTGTGTGACAAAGTTCCTCCTCTACCTTGGTGGGTCCTGCACGTATTGGTGGATTTGCTCACCTCACCGATTCACCCTGTGGGTCAGGAAACAACCCAGAGACCTTCCCTTCTGGTAGAAGCCACAGTCGGGTCAATTCCTCCTGTGTCTGATCAGGAGTTGGGAGGTTTGGGGGGAACCTAGGCCCACCCTCTGCTCCAGGTTCCAGCCCAGGGCGCTGTGGACTGCAGCTGTCTAGAGTGCCTCTTGGTACAGCTGCACAACAGCTACAACTCCCTGGGCTACTTCCCCATGGCCTCCTCCCCACACCTTCTTTAGCCTCACCACAGGACCTTTCTCCTGGTGCCTGATAATGCTTGCACTTCTCAGTCTTCCAGCAGTCTGTTTCCTCACTCTCAGCACCTCTTGCTCCCAGCTCCTCACATGCATGCCACAAACTGACGTGAGGTCCTTTTTAAACTCAGGTGCCCTGATTAGCTAGCCTGTCCTAATTGATTCTAGCAGTTTCTTAATTGGCTCCAGATGTCTTAATTATCCTGCCTGTCTTAATTTGTTCTAGCAGGTTCCTGATTACTCTAGTGCAGCCCCTGCTCTGGTCACTCAGGGAACAGAAAACTACTCATCCAGTGACCAGTATATTTGCCCTCTACCAGACTCCTGTACCCCACTGGTCTGGGTCTGTCACAACTGCTATAATTCTTCTCCTTCCCAGGGAATAGCTGTACCTGTATAAAGGACCTTTATACCAAGATAGCAGGATCTATACTGCTGGGGTTGTACTGATTTAACTAGACTGAGAGACTGTTTAAAAGTACAACTTTCTAGTGTGGACTAGTCCAAATGGTTCAGATGTTTTCTGAAAGAGAGGCTGCGGTGCAAGACCTGAGGGTTGCAAAGCTTAGGCTCAGCCTGATCTTTATCAGTTGCTGTTTCACAGCTGACCCACAGACACTGGGCTGCTCACCCAGGGGCGGCTCTAGCCATTTCACTGCCCCAAGCACGGCGGCACGCTGCGGGGGGCGCTCTGCCAGTTGCCGGTCCCACGGCTCCGGTGGACCTCCCGCAGACGTGCCTGCGGATGCTCCACCGAAGCCGCGGGACCAGCGGACCCTCCGCAGGGATGCCTGCGGTAGGTCCACCGGAGCCGCCTGCCGCCCTCCCGGCGACCGTCAGAACGCCCCCCACAGCATGCCACCCCAAGCACGCGCTTGGCGTGCTGGGGCCTGGAGCCGCCCCTGTGCTCACCCATTTGAATCTAGCCTCCCTGGCCTTGACTAGCCGTAGTGTTGCTGTGAAGTGCAGCTGCTGAGAAGCAGGGAGGGGAGAGAGAGGTGGTATTTGAGAACACAACAGAACACTAATCTACAATGCTACTAATGCTTGGCATTTATAGAGTGCTTTCCTTTTGCTTTGCTGTGGTAACCGAGCAGTGAGTAGTCTATTATTTCTCTAATAATTGAATCAATAATTCAGTAATCAATTACTTTCAGATCCCATAAAGGAATCTGTTCTGGTTTCCAAGTATGTTTAATAATCCTGATGTTTTTGTTCTCAATGCACAATAATTAAGGAAGAGTGGTTGCTGAATAGTAGTAACAGGGCAGACTTGACTCAGAAGCACTGAAAATATTGTATCATTTATACCAGGCATCAGAAATCTTCAGGAATCTGCTTCTGAGTGATGAGTTATTATTGGTATTGATATTGCATTAGTGCACAGAGCCCCCCTCTCTGGGATCAGCGCTGTACACATTCATAATAAAAAAGATGTCCCAGCCCCAAAGAGCTTATAATTTAAGTATGTGACAAGGCACAGAAGGTGGAAGTAACTAATGGGAAGGAGGACGAGGTAACAGTGAAACTATAATGATTGGTGTGGTAAGCAGCAGTCACAGCGTGCCCACTGTCTAAACATTGTCACATTATTCACTATAAATACTGCAAATCCATTATTGCAATGTCTAGATTATTTTCATTGAAAGCAAAGAAAGAAATTTGCTGAGGACTGAATCAGCCCGTATACTTTCCATATTTCAATGTAGTACCCTGTTTTGTAGCTTCTGCTGGCTAGTGGCCATATGTTTCTCAATCTAGGAGTTAGGCTGGTTCAGTGACTTTTTTTCTTTTTCACTACACTCCTACACAGGGCCGGCTCCAGGCACCAACATTCCAAGCTGGTGCTTGGGGCGTCATTCTGCAAGGGGCAGCAGTCCCCCTTCTTTTGCCCCTAAGCAGTGCACCGAATTGCCGCTGCGGGCGGGGTGGGGGGCAGTCCGTGTGCCCTTAGGACCGCGGCAATTCAGCGGCAGCTTCTATGTTTAGCTGTCCGGGATGGCTTCAGCTAAACATAGAAGCTGTCGCCGAATTGCCGCCGCGGCGGAAACGCGCCTGCCGCCCTAAGGGCACAGGGACTGCTTCCCCCACCACCCCGCCTGCAGCGGCAATTCGGCGCCCTGCTTGGGGCGGCGAAAACTGTAGAGCCGGCCCTGCTCCTACATCCAGAACTTGAGACCATTGCTAGCTCTCCACTCTGAGTTATTGGGACAGATTCTGATCTGTTACACCAACCGGACTCTGGGTGGATTTTTTCCAGATTTTCCACGTTACTGAAATCACAGTTTGCTGTACTGCCAGTAAGTGCAAAGACTAACGCCCCGAGACCCTGAGCTTGCAGAGATACATGAATGTGTGTAATTTTACACTCATGAGCTGTCCAGTCAAATTCAATGGGACTATTCACCTACATAAAATCACACGTGCTAGTTTCTAGGATCAGGGTCAAAGGCCCTGAACCTGCAATATCATGGGCACCTAAGTAACTTTATGCCATGCTATGGGACTGATCCCCTATCCAGAGATGCCCAGGCCTGCACATCTGTGCAGGATCAGCTTCTTGTTTGCTTCTAACTGTTAGTTTGAGTTTCAGTGCAAGTTGGCAGAGATGTAGTTTTGCTTAACCTCACCTATATCTTCTTTTCCTGTATTAACTTTGTTTAATCCAGATACCAAAGAACCATAGCAAACATGAAAGACGATTGTTTTTACTGTAGAAAAAAAAGAATGGAGGCCTGAAAAAGGAAATATATTTTTCTAACACACTGATTTGGAAATTCCTGTTTCTCATGCGTGCACACACATCTCTATTCGTTTGCTGAAGGTGGAGAGGTATTTGATCAAATATTTTCCTGGTTCTCCACTGCTATAATTTTTGCATATTGATAAACCATTTTACCCCTGAATCATTATATGGTCTACTAATTTATTTAACTCTTATCAACGCCTTTTACAATTGTAAGAACATAATTGTTTGCTTTAGGTGTTGTCTGTGTTTTGAAAGAAATTTGTTGCTGCAAACTCCGAGGAGTTTTATGAAATTCAGAAAAATATAATATAACTATATACATAGTGTAATACATTGAAAATTATAACATATTATATCCAAATGCTTTATTCTGGTGCAGCAAGAGTTGGGCCACAGTCAAGATTGAAGCTGGCACTCCCCTGCAAGCATAATTTTTACTACCACACCTGAAAATAAATTGATCTTCCTGAAATTTTGCATGTCACATTTCATTCCTGAGTAAAGCTTTTTTGGAAAGTTTGGTAGCAACCAGGAAAGAAGGTTTAAAGTTATGGCATATTGGAAATGTACTTGTCATTTACTTGTTTCAAATATTTCTCTTTTTTTTTTTTTTTTTTTTTGCCTCATGAGATCTATGAGATGGCTTGGCCTATACATTTATTCATCTGTATTCATTGTAGGGCTTCTGTTTCAGTCCTTGTGCTGGCAAAATGCTGCAGGGAGTTTTGCCAGCACAAGGGCGGCAGACTTGGGGCCTGTATTTGGGACCTCTTATTTGTGTACCTAGAGATACAGATTTAGTTGCTGAACTTCAGGTATCTTAATTTGAAATTTTGGATCTACATTTTATGTACATTTCATAGAATCATAGACATGTAGGACTGGAGGGGACCTCAGGAGGCCATATCCAGTCCCCTGTGCTGAGGCAGGACCAAATCAGCCTAGACCATACCTGACTGGTGTTTGTCTAACCTGTTCCTAAAAACCTCCCATTACATCTTGAATGAATATAAAGTTATCACCAAGGGTCCAAGAGGAGCGGGTTCTGTAGACATCACTGGGAGCCATTGACTACAGTGGGCCTGGGATTAGATCCATGGTGAAGCATCTTGAATGAATAAAAATGTACATAGCAATGCAGATAATTTTTTTTCAAATGTAGGTGCCTGAAGTTAGGCACCTAAATTCCTCTTGCTAGGTGCATAAATAAATGGCTTCATTTGGGGCCTGATTCAGCACAGAATTTAAGCCCCTTCCTAAGACCCGTTGAAGTCAATAGGAGTTAAGTACATGATTAAAACTAAGCAGGTACTTAAAAGTTTTTGCTGTATTGGAGCCGTTTAGCTTCCAGTGGAGTCCAAATAATGGGCAGCCAGTTGGTACTTTGTGAAGTTAAATTATGCCACTATTAGGCTGAAAAAGGATTTATTCCCATGCAGTCCTCTGATGGAAGAATACGGGTTGTTACCGTTGGCCTTGTGGAGTGATATCAGTGAGCAAGGGAGGTCAGTGTTGCTTTGTGTGGCTGCAAAGCTTCTTTCCCAACAAAAAGACAAGAAACTGAAAAGGAAAATCCGTCCCCATTCATATAGAGAAAATCATAGGGGTTTATTCTGTGACAGACTCAGCGTTCTCCAGATTTGGAATCTGTCCCACTAGCTTGAGAAGCGTTTACCAGATATAACTAGCTTTACTCCAATAGATGAAATTGACAATGTGTTTGCGTAAGCTCTTGGATTTTGATTACTTTTTATATTTAAACTGAAGGAAAAAAGGCTCTTAAGAAGCAAAACCTAGACACTTTGGAACCATTGCAGGCTTGGCAACTCTATATGAAACACTGACCTCTGGTTGCCCTTTGTATTCAAGTTGACTCCTAAGATCAAAGGAGACTTTGCCTGCCATACGCATGGAATGTGTCAGGATAATATCTTCTGTGCTTCTGTCACAGCCCGTATTTAAAATACACAAGTCAGAGTGTTTGTAAACCAGCGTATATTCATCTGAGATATAATATTCATGAGAGCACTCAGATTGTATTATTTCTTTAGATTTCTTATTATTATTACTATTTTATTATGAAGTGCATCTTTACAGAAACAGAATTATACTTAAATGGAGAAGAAACAAAACAGAATCTCAGGTAAGATCCAGCTTGAAATCTTAAGGGCCAGATCCTAAGGTGATAGTAAATCGGTGTAGCTCCAGCAATTTCAATGGAGATGCACTGACTTACCCCAGCTGAGGATCTGGCCCTACAACAGAATGTCTGTCAGTGTATATGTCTCATTTTATTCCATGAGATAATATTTTAGGCAAGCATTTGATAATGAAAATGTTTTAAAATAAATACAAATTTTGCTATCCTATTGGTCCTATCTTATTTGGGTCTCTTTAATACAGCTGCACAAACCATTTACAGCAAACTATTGATATACCAAATTTAATATCTTTTACTGTGCACAAATTATCTTCAGAAAGAATTTGATTTTTATACACTTGTTCAGTTACTCAGCATGCACCTAACTTTAAGCATGGGAGTAGGCCTACAGAAGCCAATGAAAGACTAGTTGAGCTTAAAGTTAGGCATGGGCTTAAGTACCTTGTTGAATCAGGGTCTCAGTGGATGGCTTATGTGATTATATTTAAGTTTATGTATTGCTCACTCCTTGTCAAGTTACAACTTCTCTGCCTTAGTTTCTCTGTAAAATTGGAGCAAAGTTTACCTCACGGGGTGCTGGGAGGATTAGTTTACATTTCAAAAGTGTTTGAAACATGACAACTGTGTATTGATACAAACGCTTAAATTCTCAGCAGGGACTGGTGCTTTTGGGAGCCTCCATATTTAGGTGCTCAGCTCAAGACAACTTTTAAAGGGCCTGAGTTTCGGAAAGTTGTGAGTACCCCACCCTAAAAGTCAGGCCCCTTTAAGGTGACTCAAATCAGGCACCCAAAAAAATGGAGGCACCCAAATCATTAGTCACTTCTGAAAACTGTAGCATTATATTATACATAGGCGCTGACTTCCTCAGTTCCTGGGAGTGCTCAACCCCTGCCCACCCCAGGCGCCATCCCCACTCTACCCTTTCCCTCAAGCCCCTGTCCCACTTCTTCCCACCCTCTTTCCCTGCCTCTTCCTGATCACGGTGGGGGGGAAGCACTGGGGGCAAGGGGGGAAGAGCTGATTGGCAGGGCCACCGGTGGGCGGGAGGTGCTGGCGGGGAGGAAGAGGCACTGATCCGCGGGCTGCCAGTGGGTGCTGAGCACCCACTATTTTTTTTTCTTTGGGTGCTCCAGCCCCAGAGCACCATGGAGTCAGCGCCTGTGGTAGGCCTAACTGTTTATACAATAAAAGACAAAAACCTATAAGTAAATATGTGACAGAGCCTTTTGTTGTTTGCAAATTATATATAATATAATGCTAATTGTTTTTCTAGCATGTAGTTTTCTAACATGAAATGAGTCTTTGTTGCCATACCCTGGGAGTTTTCTTTCTCGTAATAATTTTTAACTACTCGGAGGCTAAAACTATGATGAAGAGTGAACTCTCAAATAAGGGAAATAAGTGCTGGGTGGTGACACTGATTTCTCTGGTTTTGTTTTATTTTATCCTTGCGGACAGAAGAACAACATGATTTCTAGCTCTGCCCAGTATACAATTTCAAGTTCTGGTGACTCACTGTGCAGTGATTTAATCAATAGGCATTATAAAGGTCTCTCACTCTATAGATAAAACTACCACGGAAGTACTTGCTCTATATCATACAGTTAATCCAATTTATCTTAAGCCACACCTCTGTGTGTTTAACCTTTGGGGGCTGTGATCATACAAGGATACACGTTCAAACACAGCCATTTCAGATGCACTTGTAAGCAGGTAGTTGTATGTACAAAGGGTGCACTAATGTCCAAATCCGCACTCCAGTGCCCGACCTGAGGAGCCACGCTGGCCATTGGACAGATGTGGAGGGGGATGGTGCAGGTGGCTCCACCACCGCTTTGCAGAGATTATTCCAGCATGGTCCCTTACACAGTGAGCCAGTGGGGAGTAAGAGAGAGGGATGCTCTGCCCTTGCCCACCCATATTTCCCCCCCCTTGGAAATCCTGCACATTGCTGCACAGGGCAGGGAGCTCACGTCCAACAGAGCTCCATGCTGGGCTCTCCATGTGTGGTTCCCCAGATCCACGCTGACTCCCACCCTCCAGGTGCTCCCCTGGCCACATATGAGGATGCTGGATTTTCCTTCCACTGTTGAAGTTAATGGCAAAACTCTCATTAACTTCCAAGGCGGCCAGGTCTGCCCCTGTGGAAAACGCTGTGACTTTCAGGGTGTTGCCAACACAGAGGCCCGAGGACAGCAACAGGGGTTCGTTGCCCGGTGTGCGCCGCACTAATTAACACACCAGGGTGGAGAAGCAAACCAAGTTTATTTGAGCCCAAAAAAAGGTGCAAGGGAGACATAGCAATCTCAAATCCTGCACACAGATACAAGCGGTTTTTCTCTCTTTATACATAACTTCAGCTAAGCATTCCCATTACCCCCACACTCCTCATCCCCCTCTACCCCTCCCGTCTATTCCCATGTAGCAAATACATTATAAAGTAGCAATTACACTAAGCAGGTTAAATCATTCTTGGCAGCAAACAATTTATCTCGTTAGTGACTTTTTCTTCAACTGTTATCTTGTTTTACTTTCCTGGATCCGTTATTCTGCCCACCCCCCCTTAGCCAGGTGTAAGCAGGCCTCATCATTATCTCCTGGCAGTACCACGGTTGAGCTAGCTGTTGTACATTCCATTCTCGGTTACTGGCCTGCTAGGTTGATTAAAGTTCAAACATAAACATGGAAGCGCTTTGGTCAGACATGGAGTGACTTTAGTTCATTCAGGCCTACTACAGAAGGCTTTATTGACACTTATGGTTTTCCATCCTCCTGAGTTACCTAGAGTCATGCCTAGTGACACCAACAAGGGTTAAAGTTCTTTGGCTGCGCTTTAAAGGCAGCTCTGGAAGTGTGGTGCTGTTGTCATGGATGCATCCACATCACTCATCGTCCATGCTTGTGTTGCCCTTGTTGATAAAAATAGAAGTCTGTGGAACTATTATTGTCATTGATTGCAGCTAAGTCACCAGTCAGATCTGTTGTGAAAGAATTAATACAACTTACACTGCACATAAAAAACCCTAAATACCAACAACATATAAATCACATCAACTCCCTCTTTCCAAACACCACCCTTTGGCACTGTACATGCTGACATTTCAAAGCCAGCTACTGATAAAAAGGGGCTGGTTCCTTCTTCATGGTCAGAGGAAGGTGAAAGGAGTGACAGTAGGCTTTGCCAGTGCTTCAGGACACAAGACCGGAAAGGATCATGAGTCAGACAGCTGGTGAGTTTTAAAACTTTGTAAGCTGTAAGGCCAGTGTATGCACAGGAGTTGCTTTTTGGCAAGCTCCTGCACTAAGAACCTGATCTGAAGTCCATTGAAGTAAATAGCACTCTTTCCATTGGCCTCAGCTCCAGAAGCTATTTGTAATATATCTAGTTATTGCGTTTGTTGCTGGCAACACATCTTCATTACAGAGGGAAGGGAGCATAAGCTGATGAAATGCTGAGAAGAGTCTGACCTTGCTATATAGAATCATAGAACTGGAAGGGACCTCGAGAGGTCATCTAGTCCAGTCCCCTGTGCTCAAGGCAGGACTAAGTATTATCTAGACCATACCTGACAGCTGTTTGTCCAACCTACTCTTAAAAATCTTCAGTGATGAAGATTCCACAACCTCCCTAGACAATTTATTCCAGTGCTTAACCACCTGATAGTTAAGAAGTTTTTCCTAATGTCCAACCTAAACCGCCCTTCCTGCAATTTAAGCCCATTGCTTCTTGTCCTATCCTCAGAGGTTAAAAACAACGTTTTCCCCTCCTCCTTGTAACAACCTTTTATGCACTTGAAAATTGTTAGCATGTCCCCTTTCAGTCTTCTCTTCTCCAGACTAAACAAACCCAATTTTTTCAATCTTCCCTCATAGGTCATGTTTTCTAGACCTTTAATCATTTTTGTTGCTCTTCTCTGGACTTTCTCCAATTTGTCCACCTCTTTCCTGAAATGTGGTGCCCAGAACTGGACACAATATTCCAGTTGATGCCTAATCAGTGTGGAGTAGAGCGGAAGAATTACTTCTCGTGTCTTACTTACAACACTCCTGCTAATACATCCAGAATGATGTTTGGTTTTTTTTGCAACAGCATTACACTGTTGGCTCATATTAAGTCTATAATATGCAAGTAAACTATTGTTGTATGTAAAGTAAATAAGTTTTTTAAAATGTTTAAGAAGCTTCATTTAAAATTAAATTAAAATGCAGAGCCCCCTGGACTGGTGGCCAGGACCTGGACAGCATGAGTGCCACTGAAAATCAGCTCACGTGCCGCCTTCGGCATGCGTGCCATAGGTTGCCTACCCCTGGGATAGAACCATGTCAAGGCTTTAATATGTAGACAATATTTCTATTTACTCTCTCTCTCTTTCCTCTTTACCATTTTTCTCCATACATGATATATTAAAAAACTATCTTACTAGAACTTTGCAAAGTCGAGCACTCAGAAGTTAGCAAATGCCAAAATTAAGGATGCAAAAAAGATTTTCCAAAAAAATTCAGCATGAGGCAGACACTTAGCATGGGAACTTTCAACCTGAATGGTTTAAAGTTGGAAAAATTATAAGCAACCATAAACAGGGTGTCAGAATGGGAAGTGTTGAAAAACCTTAACTGTAAGTTGTGTAACCAGCTCTGCTTATAATAATTATTATTAATTGTTATGTAATTATTATGCCTATTATTAAAACATTTACCAGGCAAAAATACTCTGAGAGATAAATCTAGCTCTCAGGTATGCTATGTATGCACAAACTGAGTCAATTCAGTTAATCAAAAATACATAAAGAACATACATAAGGTAGGAACAGAGACTTAAAAGATTATTATAATGATGAAGTTAAAAAATCTCTGGTAACTGCAAACTAATAATATCCCAATGAACTTCAGGAAATATGATGTAAAACTATCTTATAAATAATTCACTATGTTCTATAAATAAGTTTTGATTGTGACTTCCATTTAATCCACCTTTGTGACCAAATTATCAAAATTAGTTCTTTTGCTTGAAAAATAAGTAAAAAGGTAATTTTGAGAGCAATTTTCTCATGTCAAATGTGTAAGTATACATACACACATAATGACATACAAGTAGCCACTTGCACATGCAATTAATCCTTTTGCACATGCAAATGAGTGTTTGTGCACCTGTTTGTTTGCTTATATATACTTTTCTGAGGGAGCTTAGTTGTAAGAATTCAGCCCTTGTAGCTGCATATTTTTGTTCATGTGAAAGGACTTTTTGTCCATTTGAAATCTAGACAATTAAAAAAAATGAAATAAAAGTCATTTCAGCCATTAAACTTGCACTTACACTTGAGACTCTGCCAGTTTTTCCTATTTTAGAGTTATATTTTCCTATATTTAAAAATGTTTTTCTCTCCCTTGTTGCTGTTTGAAAGAGACAAACTGCAGGGGACTCTGCATAGCTAATTAAGGCTGTATCCTCACTGCAGAGTTAACTCAAGTTATCTACACCCAAGTTAACTCCTCTCAAGTTAGCCGAGCTTGAGTGAGAACAGCCACATTGCGAAATCTCGGTTGCACTGCACAGAGTGATTGTGTTAGCAACTGATGAGTTGTGTTGACTCAAGCTGCAGCCTCTTCCCTCAGACAGGCCAGCCAACTCAAGTTGAAAGCACTACCACGCTCAAATTAAGGGATATTGTGTGTGGACAGTACTGGAGTTAGACACCACATGAGTTACAACTCGATTTAACTTTGCCGTGAAGCTCTTACTTCGCAGAGGAAATAGTGAAACCAATTGTACACACAGCTGCAAAAACACAGAGTAACAAAATGGGAAAATAGGCACAAATATTTTTCTCTAATCCTCTGATATAGTCATTGTAGGTCTGACTTGTCACACTAAGGAGCTTGAGAGAGCATGCTGGGGTCCATTTAAGCTGTCAAATAATGTTTGGGAAACTATCAAATGTTTCCTCATGCAGCTGTTGGTCTGATCCAGATAAGTCAAGCCCTAACTGTGTTAGCATCTAATGTAGTACAACTAATACAACAGGTACTGGCAGGGCACTGGGTTTATTTCTTAGATATTGTGACTGGTTCTTGCTTACCCTAATGTCATGTCCCATGGTGCAGTTAATGTAGCTACATCTATCCAGCCATCCTACAGGATCTTTTCTCTTTGAAATACTCCCTTGGCCTTTGACTCTGTTCTTTTTCTGTTGTCATGAAACCCTTTTAAATTCCTGGATCTTCCACACATGCTTGTCACAGTCACAAGTTATGCCTGCCATAGTCATAAGCAACCAAGATTTGCACAGTATTTATAAATGAAGCTTAGAGTGTAAATAAAAATGGCATTAGAGGCACTTAAATAGAAAGTTACCTAACCTTTATCCTGGCACTCCTTGGCTTGTGCTGTCACATCTTTGCAATCAAACAGCAAGAGTCCAAGGTATGAGTGCCCCAAGGAAAGTCATTTTAAATATGATGGTGTTAGCTTTGTTCTGCTATTTCCAGACCTCTGCGATTTTTTTTGCCTTGGGTAGCATAGTGGATTTGACCTGATAGCATAGCTTTGAGCCTCAGCTGTAGCTAAGGGGCACTCATGCTGCTCAGAAGATGGAGTACAAAGGTGCTCCTTTACCACCCCTCCCCATTCCTGGGCCCTGGAATAAATTAAAAGCAGCCTGAAAGTTACACTGGCTGCCAAAGGCCCCAGAGAGCTGTTATGAAAGCAGGAGACTGCTGGGGTGCAAGGATGGCCTGCTCAAACTCCCTGCACTCACCACAGCGTAGGAGGTGGTGTAGGGGCCACTATAATGAAAGTGGCTTTCAGGCTGCTTTGCTCTGGGTGAGTGTCACAAAGCTGCCTTAGTGGAGGGAAGAAGTGGGGCCCCTGTGTTGTTCAATAATAGAGCAATAACCATCAGAAGGATTTTTTTAGAATGTGGCATCTGTATGGTTGATTGTTTTACTAGAGGTAAACAGGAATAATAGTACTAGGGTGAAATCCTGGCCCCATTGAAGTCAAGGGCAAAACTCCCCTTGACTTTAGGGATATCACCCCTAAAGTTTAAACACTGCCCCCGCTCTAGTCTGACAATACATTTAGCTGAGTACCGTTTCATCGCTCCAATGCTCCCTTTGGTTCTTGGTTGGTCAAGGGGTTCCTGGGTGAAATGTTTTTCAATTGATCATGAGCACAGATTCCCAAATGGGATTTACTAGTGGTAATAGTTTACAAGGGCCAAGTCGTGCATGGTGCTGTGCGCCTTCTGCCGTGTCCTGTGGGCTGCTATTTCCCATTGCTCTGAGCTCCCAATGACATCAGCACAGTCTAATTCATTGGGAACTAAGGATACTCTGCACCTGGCAGGACTGGACCCTAAAACTCTAAATCTTAGCAGTCCAAATATGGCTTCAAAGAGACCCCTGCTCTTACTATTAATTATTAGTTAATAAGCACAAATGACATGCTCAGGTCTGTACAAGATACAGACACAGAGACAATCCTTGCTCTAAGGAGAATACCCTTAGAAGTAAAACCCAAAGAGGACAGACCCTTGAAGCTGCGCTGTGCTAGTTAAATGCCAGTGCAGACCTTTTAGTACTTTCTGAACAGGCCTGGACATGAGTACTTTCCTCATATATAAACTGAAGTGATTACAGTATCCTCCACCTGCAATAAAACCATACTCACGGTCCACTGAGGAGATCCCTTCCAAAGAGCTTCAGAAATCTATTTCCAAGGGCTAATAATGAGGCATCTATGCCTAAAATTTAATCAGTCTTATTTTGTTTTTGATATTTCACTATGGTACTTATTGGAGAGCAACAGGAAGAACAAACTTCTCCAGGAGTCTCAGAGATTAGCTTGATGCTGGTATGATTTATTTTAACAATGACGATGATTGGTATTGCCATAGCACATACAGGTGCTGCTCAAAGAGCAAAACCCCATTGTACTAGGTACTGTGTAGACATGCAGTGAAAAGATAATCTACACCCCAAAGAATTCATAGTCTAGGTTATGAGCTGGCACAACAGATGAATGAGACAAATTGATGTGGGGTAAAGGAGTGAATGAGGTATCAATGAAGCATTAGGAACACAGGAATTGCCAGACTGGATAAGATTCAAGATCCATCTAGTCCACAGTATCTGAGAGTGTCCAATACCAGCTGGTGCAGAGGAAGGTATAAGAACCCCACAGTAGGTAGGTATGGAGTAAGCTGCTCCCCCACAGGTCTCTCACTGCTGTCTAATAGCTAGAGATTGACTGAAGCCCTGAAGCATGAGGTTTAATATCCTGTCCAAAATTTGTTGTCAGGATGCAGTTGTCACGCAATAAGCAGGAGATGCAGCTCAACACCTGCCTAGCTCGTGTCAACTGGTAGCACAGAAGACTTAACTCCTGAGTAGTAAAGTTGAGTTTCCAAACCACGGCAACGTCCCCGTAAGTGACAAGGATGTAATCCAAGTTTTTGTTGACCAAGAAAATGGTTACACAAGGCACATTGTATAGCACTGACAGTGCTCACATCCCCTGAGAAGTAGGGTGTGCATGAGCAGCCGTGGCAAAAGTTGGCAATCCCCTTGCTCTGCTCAGTTCTGTTTTCAGTTAGCGCACAAAAAATCCTGAACAACTAATTGTTTATTGTATTTAGAAGAGGCAGGAGGGAAGCGCATTGCAGAACCCCAGTATCTGAATATTTTGGAGCGCAATGCAGATAAGCTACTCTCTTCTATATAGGTTCTTATATCATGCTCATCACCACTATATCTGAGCATCCTCTAGTAGCACATTAAACAATGTAGCTAACATCTGTCTCGTGTTTGTTTTATCACCCTCACCCCAGGAGGGGAAGTGTGTACCAGGGCGTGTTTTTGTTTATTTGTGTAACCCTTCTGCCCATCTGAGTTGGCAGCAACAAGGGCCAGGTTCAATATCTAGGGGTTCCATTTCAATAACGCAACGCAAAACCGGCTCGAGCCCCTACCCAGTGACCTGGGACAATTACATACCACCCCCCGGGCGCCTCTAAGAGGCAATACTTCCCCTCTCACAAGCACAGAGTCTGAGTGTAGCAAAATCCTTTCAACAAAGGAGGGAAACAATGCTGCATTATGTTGGGGAAACACCACAAACAGGATTCATAACACAAACCATAAGCAAAAGACCCACCCGCAAGTAAGTTTGGAAGTATCCTTTTCCCCTCAGAGTCTTAACTCCAGCAACCCAAAAAAATCACCCAAAGTCCCAAAACTCCAACACCACAAAAGTCTCTTGAGTCCAGCAACCCCAAAATCACCCAAAAGTCCAACAACCCAAAAGTGTCTGTCCCTGGTCAGTGCAGCCCCAGAGTTCAAAAGTTTATCTGCAGAGTTTTACCTCTCAGCCAGGGAATGGTGGGGTGGGGGGGGACACACAGCAGTGTTAAGGGGCACCTTACGTGATCCGAGGCCGACTGCCCGCATCTCCATGGGGTTCTGCTGCAGCCTTCACCATGAGCCACTCCGCCAACTGCTCTACTCCACCAGCCATCCCATGAGCCGCTCCAGCTTTTCCACAAACTGCTCCTTTCCACCAGCCGCTCCACTCCACCAGCTGTCCTGCAAGCCACTCCAGTCATCCCACAAACTGCTTTGCCAGCTGCTCAGCAACATATCTTGAGGCACCCCACAGCACTCAATGATTTCAGCTTTCAGTGATTTTAGCCCTTTAATGATTTCAGCTTGTGGTAAGGGAGCCTCAGTGCTGGTGCACCATTGTCCTAAAGTGAATTCAGCTCAGCAACATGTAACTAGACTCTTAATGGAATTAAAATTAGCTCTGATATTCTACAGTAGAATAAAAGGAACAGGAGCAGCAACTAGTATGTCATGCCCTCAAACAGAGCCCATACCCTCAAGTACAAATACCTATCTCTATCCTCTCTCAATTCACTGGCTTTTGGAACCCATGTCCCTTGTCTAGCAATTGCTACTTAGTTGATGGTGAGTCCCTCTGTCATAAAACACTTTCATTGTCTTTGATTCACATAATCAGGGTAACAACACTTTATTCTTCCTGCCCCAATAACAGAAACTGGGGATCCCACAGCAGCCAAAGTGACCATTTGGGCTCATTCTAGGCAGGCTGGGTGTGCCTATGCAAACAAGATCAGCCCCTGAAGTTCTTTTCCACAACTCGCCACAATTCACCACCAGATGTCAGAGTAGAGCTCATCCTGACTCTGCTTACATCTGTTTATTAATAGCTACACACATGCATGTTGTTCTATGTGTAAATGAAAGAAGGTAAAGTCAAAGAAATGTGTCTTGCACTCGGAGTGCATGGTGGTGAGGTTTGTGATGGTCTTTAGTTCATATAAAAACAACAAGGAGTCTGGTGGCACCTTAAAGACTAACAGATTTATTTGGGCATAAGCTTTTGTGGGTAAAAAAACCTCACTTCTTCAGATACTCCATGCATCTAAAGAAGTGAGGGGTTTTTTACCCACAAAAGCTCATGCCCAAATAAATCTGTTTGTCTTTAAGGTGCCACCAGACTCCTTGTTGTTTTTGTGAATAAAGACTAACACAGCTACCTCCTGATACTTTAGTTCGTATAGGAGTTCATTACACAATCCTGGGCCAGCCCTTGAGAAAGTTCTGCCCCCACCCCACCCCTCAGATGAACTTTACCCTCATTGTAGAGTTCCATTGTGCCAGAGGAGCAACTGGCACAAACAACACAATTGCCAGCTAAACAGAACACATTTGGCATCAGACTAGAATCTAGCTATCTATTGTTCCAACCATCCTGTACCCCTCGCTACAGGGTATGAACACTTAGCTCCTACAGGTGCAAAAATGAAGACCTCTACAAGCAGAGCTGAAGGAGCAGCACAAGCTTAATTTGTGTGGTAGAGGCCGGTGTTTTTGGAAATGAAGGTTCTGGGTTCTACTCCTGATGCTGCATGTTGGCTGTTTAGATGATGGTTATGTCATCCCTGTGCTGCAGCCCCTTTACCCTGGCTGCTCTGAAGAATGTCCTTGAGATAAGGGAAGCCCCCTATGTGGCATAGCATCAGCACAATGCCAGCTACGATAGCAGGTCCCCACACAGGGGACACGTTGGGGGCTATTCCTGAGGGAATGGAGACATGAGTGGAGTGCTTCTGTGCTCTGGCAGTTCCCACCTGCCTCGATGACCCCTTGGGGCCTTTGGCAGCCAGGCCCAAGAGAGAGCAGCCTTATATTGGCATCCAGATTGGGTAAGGAAAAAGTGGCATATAGTCATCTTTGCCTCCTGTTTTGGGCCTTGTGCCTAGTGCTGGTTGGGTGTAGAGATGAATGGGGCCCTTTGTGTCTATGGCTTGGTTATACTTTGCTGCCAGTGACATCTGAACTTAAGAAAACTGAAGGAATTTTAAGAATCTAATTTATTTGTATTTTGTACATTTTGTTCAGTTTGGGCACTGGGTAATCAGAGCCTGTTCTGTTTCACTGTTATTTCTAGTCACTTTCACCCTCTGGTACTTCAGCCCTTGCACGATGTTATTGACTAGTTAACACTGAGGCGGGGGGAGGTTGGGGGCAGGATGATTGTTTGGGATCCTAATGTGAGTTGGTCCTAAAACGCTTTAAAGGCTGTTTGCACTTAGTCATCAAACACACGTAGATGGGCTTGGGAGTTGGGTCCCACCCACTAAGAATAGAAGCTACACTCAGTTGTTTTCATTATTTAACAAAATAAACAGTAAAAGCAACTGGAATTCCCCCCTCCCCGGAGTGTTTTAACATCAAACCATTTCTCTTTCTCCCTCCTTGCTCACTGTTTCCAGCCAGCAGCCTGAAGACCCTTGGAGTTGATTTGCTCCAAAAGCAAAATGCCCGTCTTCACCACACTGAGGAATATCATGAGAACACCAGTCTGATTGTGAGACGAGGGCAGGTGTTTCAGTTAAAGCTGACCTTTGACCGGGAGCTGAAAGACAATGACAAAGTGGTGGTGCAGCTCAGTGTCGGTAAGAACACAACTCGTTAGCTCTCAGCAGTATGTCTAGCAATGCAGGAGTTGCCATACTGGGGTACACTAGCCTGATCAGACTTGTATGGTACCCAGTCTCAACACTAGCCAATGCTGCTACAGAAAAGGGTGAAGGATTGGATGCACCATAATGCACCTGGCCAATTTTATACTACACCATCACAGTGGAGACTTAATTTCTTCCAGACCTTGGCTGGTAGCTAGATTATAGATCAAAGCATGAGAACAGGAAATAGAACCTTGTAGTCCTGACTACCATACATCTGGTCTAACAATTAGACCTTGTCATCTTATCACATGCTGAGTCACACCTCCTCTGTATTTTGTATTGATCTATTTCCAGGTGAGAAACCCCTGGAATCCAACGAGACCCTTTTGTCAATGGACCTGAGGTCTGGGCAGGACTCCCAACGCTGGTGTGCCAACATCTCTAACACCAATGGGAAGGAGGTAGACAGATTGCTTGTACACATAATTCATTCAAGTGGCAAATGAAAGGACCACTCGGTGCTGCAATGGCAGAGTGGGTGCTCTCGGTATGCCAGGGCCTGAGGGTGCTGTGGAAGCAGGGACTACACTCAGCTTTGGGGAGAGAGAGAACACTTGTGTCACTCCCCAAGGCCCCCTTTGAGGCAGATGGATGCAAGATGGAACAGTGTCAGCAGGCTTCAACGGATGCTGAGCCCAGCCCTTTTCTGTGCCTAGGAAAGAGTCACTGCAATAGAGGAAGGGGAGTTAATTGGGAGACATGGAAGAGTACTCAGAGCTCTGAGATTGGCTTCTGCTGCCTGCTCACTAGCTTTATAGGAGAAACTGTCCCATTTAATTCATCGCTTTATCACTATATTTCTGACAGCTGCTTTGTCCTCATCCCCTCCATTTCTCCCTTCAGCATGTGCCATGGGCTTGACTAGATTCGTTGCTGAAAGATCAGAAAGTGTTACTTATACCACACATTGAAGAGGGGGGCAATGTGAGGGATAATCGCCTGCCTTGTGCTTTGCTTAGTGCCTGGTAGCTGTGAACAGTCCGGCAGATGCAGCTGTTGGAAAATACTTTCTGAGTGTGAAAACTGGGCTTCACATTTACAACCCTGGAAACAAAGTTGTCTACGTGTTGTTCAACCCTTGGTGTGAAGGTAATAGAAATGGCCTCATGACGTGGTTACGACTGCTATAGGAGATGATGTGTTCTTTAGACTTTCCCTCTTTATTCTCAAATTCTTGCACCTCTTCTCTTTAAAACACTGATGCCTAATTCTGCAAGCCATGGAACGTCAGCCAACAATATTTAGCACTGATACTGGGCCTGACTGTGAAGCCCTTACTCTCATTGGTGCTCCATTATTCACACTAATGGTCCCATTTAAGCCAGTGGCACGGTTTCTCTGAGTAGTGGCTCAACAATGGGAAAAAGGGGTTCACCATCCAGTTTATTGTGAACAAGTAGGTGTTAAAAATAAAGATGTTTTCTACCATTTCATAGAGAACATGTTTTTTCCAGGGAAGGAAGAAAGTTCAGGACTTAAATCTGAATGCTGTTTAATCATTATTCTGGAACCAGTGCTACTAACTCTAAGCTTCACTAGCTTTATGTTTCAAGAACAGAAAAGACTTGTTCAGCCTTTGAAAAGTTTTCTACAAAGTGCATGGAAATCAAGTAACATGTTCATGTGTTTTCTTCAGCTGACACGGTTTTCATGCCTAATGATACTGAAAGATTGGAGTACGTTCTCAGTGACACAGGCTACATCTATGTTGGATCAGTACAAAATATAGTTGGAAGACCCTGGAATTTTGGACAGGTAAAAGACAGTAATAATATGGGCATGATCACATGCGCTCTCTCCCTCTCTCAACATAAGCAGGTGCTATTCCAATAAATGTGACCTTTCATTGAGACTCCAGTTCAAGGAGCTACATAAGCACACACAAATCTCAGAGGTCATGAGTACTCTTACTCATTTCAATGGGAATACTCACATGCTTAAAGTAGCACACATGATTAAAGCATTCTTGGTAGAGGGTAGGTGGCTGTGGAGCGAACTTCCAGAGGACCTCAGGCAAATCCAGAGTCTAACCATCTTTAGGAACTTTGTGAAACCTTATTCTTCAAAAAGGCCTCCCCCGTATGAATGACAGAGCACAGACACCCCTTCTACTCAACCACCCATACCAAGCTGCAGTCCCCCAAGACATGGTTTTAGAAGGTAAATTAATGAAATCTAAAAGATAGAAAGCAAAAACCCTAGTCCAAGCAAAGGTTTTTACCTCGAAAAGGGAGACATGCCAGAGGCTCCATGAAGTCCACTAGGGACTTTGCTATTGCTGTTGATTTAACATGGTAGGCACTCGGATATTACCGTGATTGGAGACAGTATAAAACCCTAAATGATAGATTTGATTTAAAAAGTGGTTGTTATTAGTGTGATAATGATATTCAGAGAGTGTTAAGAAATAAAAGACCTAATTCTCCACTCTGTTACATCAGTGTAAGAAAGGGGAGAACTGGGCCCAAATGGTCTAAAGACCTGATCATGTAATTTACACATATACTGGTTGACCAGTGACTGAATGGGCATGGTGGGTAAACTACCCTGTAACTCATAAAGGTCACCCTCCAAGACAGCTGTGAGATACCATTAGCAGAGACGTGGAGGAAATCTGTATGTGTGCTAAATAGAGAGCTTTGGCCTCTAGTGCTCTCTGGCATATTTCTTGAATTATCTGTTCACACAAGTAATAAATAAATAAACAAAACAAAGTAAGAGGTATGTCTACACTGCAATAAAAGACGGACGGCATGGCTGTGGCTGGCTTGGATCGGCTGACTCAGGCTTGCAGGGCTTTGGCTGCAGTGGCTATAAAATTGTAGTGTAAATGTTTACGTTCAGGTTGGAGCCAAGGTTCTGAGACCCTGCGGGGGAGAAAGGCCTCAGAGGACGGAAGAAGAGCTCTGTGTATGCATGTCTCTCTCATTTACAGAAGTTGGTCCAATAAAAGATATTGCCTCCCCCACCTTGTCTCTCTACAGTTAGGTGGCAATATATAGATTTATTCATTCTACCTTTTACTGTCACAAGCTTTTGTTAGTCACATGAGTAGTTCCACTGACTTCAGTGAGACTATTAATGTAACTAAAGACTACTCACATGAGTAAGGATGGCTGGATAAGGTCCTATATATTAATGCATGGAGACTGGTCTATGCTTGCCCCCACAGATGAGGTCCTTCCATTTCAGGCCTAAGACAGAGATATGACAGTTCTGGGGCCCTGTTCTGTAGATAACCAGTGAACTTCAGTCTCCATGAAAGTCAATCCAGTAACTTTCATTGACACTAAATTCATTTGCCATAATAAGGTTTGGAGGTTAATCTGAGTCATATTGATTAGTTGCTGTAAGATAACTCAAATAGACTTGTTAGCATCAGGCAGTTTGCATTTGGAGCAGCAAGTAAACAGGCCTTTGTTTTTTCTCTCCAAAACAGTTTGAGGAAGATGTCTTGGACTCCTGTATGTATCTCCTGGACAAAAGTAAACTCAAGCAAAAAGTTAGAAAAGATTCTGTGACTGTGTCCAGAACCATGTCTGCTTTGGTGAGTCTCTCTGAGAAGTGACTTGTCATTGACTCATTTCTTTATATTTTGCTGCTACAAATCAGTTTGTCCCAACCCCTCTTCCTCCTGTTTGTCCTTCTGCGCCCCTGACATTTAGAAAACCATTACAGGCCTAATTTGAAATGGATTTTGCTTATAACTCACATGGAGGAGGGTCTGAAGAAACTGGCAGAGGGAAAAGGTAGCTGCAATGTAGCATCCCCACATTATCTAGCCAGTCCTTTCTGATGCATGGCTGCTATGCTGAGGTTGTACTCTCTGCAGGGCAAGAATCAGGAGAACAGCTGTTGTACATGGTATGTTCCCCTTTCAGTGCACTAGAAGAACTTATGATGCAAAATGCATGCTGAGTTACCGCTCCTCTGAGCAGCAGTTACACCTCCCCTCTGGATGTCTGAGCCTTACAGGAAGAACATGGGCAGCTGGCTGAGGGAAGCCAGCTAATGATAGCAAGACAACCTTGCTAACTGCCATAGTTACAGTGGGTGCCCTGTGCCCAGAGGAAGTGCAGACAGAGAAGGGATCTCCATGACAGGTCTGAGTTCCACTGGGTCTCTTGCCTGACTTTGTTTTCTCTATTCTCTGCGTCTTAGGTTAATTTCAATGATGAATCAGGAGTCCTTTTGGGGAACTGGTCAGGAACCTATACTGGTGGAACCTCCCCCGTGGCCTGGACAGGAAGTGCCCCCATTTTGCAGAAATACTACAAAACAAAAAAACCCATCCGCTTTGGTCAGTGCTGGGTTTTCTCTGGAGTTCTTACTACAGGTAAAACATGGCACCATCCATCTTTCCCGATACACCAAACCCTGGGGAGAGATTCCTCCACACAGTGCAGCTGGTGGTGGGGAACTTTCCAAAGAGCTTTTCCCAGTGAGGTTTCGTTCATCTATATTTCAGTCATGCGCTGCCTGGGGATTCCAGCCAGAAGCGTGACTAACTTCGCCTCGGCTCATGATACTGAGGAAAATCTGAAAGTTGACATCTACATGAATGAAAAGGGCGAAAAACTGGATGACATGACATCAGACTCTGTCTGGTAACTCTAAAGAATGCTAGATACTTCCTGTACTCCTGAAGCTTTCCTGTAGAACTTTATCTGTATTTCTAAGCACCAGGAGGTTTTTCTTTTAGAACGTCTCTATTATTTTGAGTTTGCAGCTGAACAATAAGAGGAAGCTTGAATATTTTCTATAGGCATTTCCCTGTTAAACCTGCATCTGAGAGGAATAGACAGTTTGGGCTCTAGCCGGGTTTGTGTTATAGCCTTAGCAGCCACTGTAGTTAAGGATTCCAAAGCTGTTCCATTCTAAGCTCTTGTTTTGACCTGCTCGTATCTTTCTGTTCTATCCGGCTGAAATTTTGCATGCTTGGTCTCTTTCTGAAGTTGAATTTTCCTGTAAACCACATGGAAAAGTGTTTCAGCCATCTTTGTGGGTGAAGAAAATGAAAAAAATGCCATTTTTTTTCATTATGAAAAAAACCCCTTACGTATTACTTAGTTCTAGTGTCCACATGGTTGGTGCTTGACGTGTCATGGAAACAACCCTTGGACCAGACCAAGTGACCTGATGCAATTTGGGGTTAACTTGGCCACATTATGAGCCTTTGAAAATCATACTTGGCCCATGAGCAGTAAGGGCCTAATCCAATTCTCTTTTAAATCAATGTAAGATTTTCATGGCCTACAGTGGACACTGGATCAGGTTGTACATTTAAAAAAATAACGTTAAGGGTCTTTTTCACAACGATCACGTAATGGTCTGAGCAAAAGTGGATGGGGCTGTGTGTGCATCAAAAGCCTAGCTGATTTATAGTGAATGAGGCAGGTCACGTTTAGGAGCCCCGCTTCATTCTGGGCCCGATCCAAAGCCCATTGACGTCAGTAGTAAGATTCCCATTAACCAAAGCCAGCAGGCTTTGGACAAGAATCTCACTCTGCACAGGTGCATGTCCCTGTTCCCTCTCCCCAAATAAAGGGCCAGACTGTGGCCCCCTGGTTCAGGATGAGTAGCACATGGCTCCCCAACTAGTCTTATTGCCACCAGTGGTAAAGCTGGGGTGTAAACTACCGGTCAGTGTGAGTAAGGAGAACACAATCTGACCCAATCGGACAGTTAAAGACAGAAAGAGGTAAGACTGCTGCAGTGGTTTACAGATCTCTTCTCACCACGGGCAAAGGACGTAATGCATGGAAAATACAGATTTTTCCTCTCCATTCTTTAAAAAAGTATATCTGCCATAAAAATGAGACAGGGTACAAAACTGAGCCCACTTCTTCCTCTGGGGGATCAATATGGTCACTCAGCTCTTTGGGTCCTGAACATGCATGTTAAATTGCAGGGTGCAAATAATGTTGTTTTTAACTTTGCAACCTAATTGCATGTAGGAATTTTCACGTGTGGAATGATGTGTGGATGAAAAGGCCAGACTTGCCCCAGGGTTTTGATGGTTGGCAGGCACTTGATGCCACCCCACAGGAGATAAGTCAAGGTAGGATTTACAAACAAAGAGACTCTATTGTGATTTGGGGGTGGGGGATATTTTACAAGGAACATTTTTCAGCAAAGCACTTAAACACTTTAAGCACTTGACTAGTCCAATTCATGTCAAACCTGAGTGAAGTGAGTTGCCCAAGTTCACACAGGCGTAGAGCTGAGAATAGAAGTTAGATCTCCTGGTTCCCAGCCCTATGCTCTGACCTCTTAAACGAGAGTCCTTTGGCCTCACTGCTGGTGCCATGGATGTAAATGTTATGGCATTTTTGCAATCAGAAAATCAAACATTTGATGGCATTAGGAAATGAAAATGGTTTAAGGTGTTGGAGCATGGGCTCCTGATCTGGGTTCTGTTCTCATCTCTACCCTGATTTACTGGGTGACCTTGGGCAAGTCATTTTGCCTTTCTGGGCCTCAGTTTACCCATTACTGAACAGGAGATGATAGTCACCTGCCTAAAAGAGTGTTGTGAAGACTAATTGATGATTAATGTTAGCAAAGCATCTTGACGTCCTCAGATTACAAGCACTACAGAAAGGCAAAGCACTCTTTTTATTTTACAGTAAATTCTGCTGACACACTTTTTTCAGCCTGTACCTTTTTGGGTCAGTTTCCAACATCCATCAGCATACATCTCTAGATCCTACAGATAAAGCAGGTTTCAAAGGGTTGGCCTGTGCATTAGCCCTTGTTACAGATGATATTTAATATGCTGTCCTTTGCCATTTCGGGTTTGGGAACAGAGCAGTCAGCAACTGTGTAACTGTAGCAGGAGTCAGAAGAGATGAAATAAAGAAGGCCTAGAATTATCATTGCAAATTGAAATATGCTGAACTCTAGCACAAGCAGACGAATACAAAGGGCCTGATCCTGCAGTGCTGTGTGGTGCTGAGCACTGTCAACTCTCGTTATAGTCAATGGGAATTGAGGGTGCTCAGCACCTCGCAGGAAGTGCTCAGGAAGTGCCATGATTTTGGCCTTTGGAATCTTTTGCTGCTTTGTAAAACCTGCTTAGAAATTGCATGTCTGCAGCTGGTTTCATAGGGGAGAATGTGGTAGGATTCCTAGCAGCATACAAGTGATACAAGTCACATTTCATCATGTAAAAAATCTGCTACTTAAAGGACCGTAAAAGTTTTGGGCTCAGAACTAGTGTGGAGGTTTTATTTATTTATTGCCAGGTTCAGTTACCAGGGGGTGGGCCACTGCTGTGGGAGGTCAGGGATATTATGTGTATGTGGTGATTGAGGAAAATGGAGCCTCACTTAATACATGTGAAAAGCAAGTAACATTCAACATACTCTTTAGGTGTTTACCAGTGCGGCCCTTGTCCACTAAAAGCCATCAGAAGTGGAGAAGTCTATTTGCTGTACGACTCCAAGTTTGTGTTTGCTGAAGTGAATGCTGACAGGGTCTTCTGGCAAGTGAAGAATGTGAATGGCAAACAGAAACTTGTCAAACTGCGTGAGGAGACCAAGGCCATTGGGAAGAGCATCAGCACCAAAGCTGTTGGGAAGAACACAAGGGAAGACATTACGGCACAGTACAAATTCCCAGAAGGTGACCAGTAGTCGAGATCTTTCCAGCATCCTGTAGAAGATAAGATGAGACTGTTGGTCATGTGATTTTCTGCAGACACCAGAGTAGTCACATGCTTTATCAGTGTGGAAATCCAATCGGCTGCTTTAGTAATATACATTTAAAGCGTACTACTCAGCAGAATACATTCAGAAACAGCGAGGGAATCGGGAAAATTGGCGTATGAGTATCTTTGTGTCTGCAGTGACACCTGCTGGCTGTTTTCTAGTAAGAGGTTGTAGCAAGCATGCTAGTAACAAGAGAAGTAGGCCCAATAGATTCAGCAGTTCTGCTTGATCCAAAATTGCTCCATTTCTTATCTTCTTCTATCAACAAATTATATCATATTTCAAGAAACAGCTCCTCCCCACCCCTTACTACATACCCAAAACTTGCTGTGTTAAGCAATGTGACTATTAAAACATCTCATTTGAGGAGCAGCCAAGTTGGGAAATCAGAGGGACATTGCAGAAAGGCATTTAAGTTAGACTCTGCATTTGATCCTTCTTCTCACCAGTTTTCCAATATAGATATTTTAGATAAGTTTACTTCTCCTCAGCTCTTGCAGTCTTAGGTCTTTGTTCTAGCCTATTCCTGAACAGAAGTCTGGGTTATCTGAACCTGCTTCATGCTCCACTCTGTATGTACAAAGTTCTATGGAACACTTTTAGTGTGGTTTTTGGCCACCACATATATTGATATTGACTCCCAGTCATCCTCCTTCACCCTTGAGTTGTGTAAACCTGGTGGCCTGAGTTTTCAAAAAAAGAGTAGTGTGTTTTGGGTGCTCAGCGATTTTCAGAAAGTGCTGAACACCTACCTTCTAAAGATCAGGGTCCTCTGAAGTGTCTTAAATTGACAACCCACAAAATTAATGGTCACTTCTGAAAATCTGGCCCGGTGTGTTCGCCGACTGTTTAAATCCTATGGTAGAGTAAAATCAGGAAAGATACGTAGACTAGTTTAAACATGCAGTGCTCAGTACTGGGAAGCATGTCCTGCTATGCTGTCTATATTTTAGCAGAAGGATAAACAGAAAAATTGGACCAGATTGAGGAAACTACAGTGCACATTATTTATTATGACTTTAGTTTTGCTTTTCCTTTTCCTGGTATTCAGGCTCTCCAGAGGAACGGAAGGCTGTGGAAAAGGCTTGCACCTATCTGAACTCTTCAAATTTGGCAGTTTGTGAGAGCACAGCTCCTCTTCCACCCCTCCAGGCTGGGATCCAACTGGATGTAGAGAGCGAAAAAGTTTTATGGCTGGGCAATCCCATTAATCTGAACATCATTGTACAGAACAGTTCTGCTGGTGCATTGACGATCAATCTTGTTGCCTCTTGCCAACTGCAGTCCTACACTGGGAAAGTAGAGGCCAATCTTGGATCCATCAAACAGACTGTCCAGACCGAAGGCAAACCTGGTGGGTCTATGAATCTGTCATATCCCATGTGCCTTCTCTTATGATACTGCAGTGTGTCTTCAAGAGAGCTAGTGTGGAATGACTGTGAATCAACACAGGTGTATGACCTGTGGTCTGACGATGCTTATGGTATAGCAAAGAGGGATTTGTGCAGGGGAAAGTCTATATAATTATAATTATTATTTATTTCTTCTGTAGTAGTGCCTAGGAGCCCCAGTCGTGGATCAGAACCCCATTGTGCTAGGTTCTGTACAGACACAGAACACAGAAAGACATTCCCAAAATGTTTATAATCTGAAACATTTGCATTTAATTTGATGGCCTTTTGATTGACTGAGTGAAATAAGTTTGCTAACTTCAGTGCAGTTTCCAGTGGATGAGTGTCAACAGCACTAAAACCAACACACCAATTGGCAGATTTTGGCAGCTAAAATTGGTTGGATTATTGGTGGTGAGATCGTTAGGGATTGTGAAATTAAACCCATTTGTGTTGTTTCTGTTTCTAAATTGTTGATGAACTGTTTCAGGGCTTCTGCAAATGTATTCATTCTTGATTGTTATTTGCAGAATAGTTTACACAAACTAATTTCAGATGATGGGCTGCCCCTGAACTGTTATTCATGGTGTGTCATTGGGGGTCACGGGAGAGTATTTCCGATCCCTGACTAGATGACTGAATTTTTTTAAAAAAGGACACTAATGAATGACAAATAATTAACAGCAAATAAGGCACTTGCAGTAAGAGTCTTCAGAGGACTAGTCATTCAGGCTAAAATACATTCAATTCTGGGGATTCAAGAGTGTTATTACGTTTATAAAAATGGCCATCTGAATACACAGAACGTATGTGTTAGGACACTAGCTCTGCTATTAGGCGGGGGTGGAGGTCTGCTTCATAGGTTGGCACTTTAAAGGCGAGGACAGGAAATGTAAAGAGGATTAGTTGGACGGAGGTTTTGTGCTATATAGAATTCAGTTTCTCGCAAGTCAAGTCTGGAGGCCTTTCACAAGCACTAAGGAAGTTTTCCAGAAAATTAGGAATAAAATGCAAAGTTAAGAAGAGGAGAGAATTTACATAATCACAATAAATACCTTATGTCCTGTGCCTCTGGCAAAGAAGTGGAAGTATCCCAAATGCATCTATGCATTTCATACGTCCAAATGCACTTAGGCACTTTACAATCCATCCTATCAAACTACTTCTTAATCAAGGAAACAAACTATAATAAGTGCTGAGCGCTGCTGCCAAGAGAGTTACATATGGGACAGAATCTTCCTTTGTCAATCAGATATTGCTCACTTGAACTTTTCTTCATGTCCGTGGTTCTCACACATCTAGGCCCCATCATTACTGTGCCGAGGCCTGGGTGGGACTTTCTTTGGAGTTCCATTCCTCAGCCCTAACCATGGCTTGCTTAGTAACTGCAGCCACTCCCTTTTCTATGAGTTTCAGCCCAGGGCCTCTGCAGATAATTCACCTTCTGCCCATATTGGAACTAGGGATCTAAAAGTTTAACGGGTTAATGGATAAGCATCAGTCTTATCTGTTTTGGTTAATGATTAAACTCCACTGCTGCCGGAGCCCAGGACTCCGTTGCTGCCCCGGGGGTGGCAGCCAGGAGAAACCCCGGGCACAGGGGTGGGCAGCAGAGTCCCTGGGCACCGGGGCCAGCGGCCGGGATTCCCCGCACTTGGGGCTGGCAGTAGAACCCCGTGTAAAATGTGGGGATCCTGCAGCACCCACAAAACCCCTAATTCCCCAGTTAAATGTTTAACCATGTAACCAATACAATTTTATTCAGTTACATGTTTACTTTTTTTAATTGTTATTTATATCCCTAGTTGGAACCATGTTAAACCAGAAGCAAAACAGTCACCATTTATTGGTCCATAATTAAAGCTATTCAGCACATCAAGTCTATGTAGAATAGACATCGCCAAACATTTTCATGAAGATCAACTGACTTTCTGCTTCAGCCTTCTGTTGTTGTGTACAGAAAATGCTGCATTAACATCTTTTTTTCTCCTGTTGTTGGTCCAGTTATTCAGCTCCCTCTGAATATAGCAGCTGATGCTTATATGAAGACTGTAACATCTGTTGAGGATGAACTTCTCATAAAAGTCAATATTATTGCTGAGATTCAGGAAACTAATGAAAAGCTCACTGATGAGCTAACACTAACATTCCAATACCCCCCTCTCAAGGTGGAGGTAAGAAGTTAAATGACGGATGAAGCTGTGCATAGATACCCTGGTGATGGGTGTTATACAAATGCCTATGGCTGGCTGGGTAGGTAAATAAGTGAGCTAGAATTGTGACTAGAAAGGTTAGTGAGAACTGAGCATCTGGATATTTTCCAAAGTAGGGACATGGAGCCCTGCTTCCAGATAAATGAAGGTGCCCAAACTACCCCAACCTAACATCGCAGCCGAGATTTTCAAAAATTGGAACCTAAAACTGTGCCCCTCAGTCTATATTTAGATATCCAAATAAGTGGCTTGATTTTCAAATGTGCTGAGCACTCAACACTCCTGTGGGAGAGCTGCTGGGAGCTCAGCTGTTTTGAAAACCAGGCCTCTTGTGATAGGGCTAAATACCAGAGTGAGGAGCCTGACTTTCAGCTCCTCTTGTTACAAAGGTGGCTGCAGTGTCTGACTGGGCACTGCTGTGGCAGTTGAAAGAGGTCATAAAGATGGACTTTAAATCCCTTGGCACAGTCCCACACAAAATCCTGGCTGAAAGATGAGTTCCAGCTGGTATAACTCTGTGTACATTCATGTCAATTGAAAACTGCCTCAGAGGCTACTGACAAACAGATATGTACCAAGTCAAGGGCGGGTAGGCCAGTGGGTGCCGTAGGGATCAGGGCTAGGCAAGATTTCAATCAACATTTCTATTAATGATCCAAACAAAATATTCACTCAATGTTATTATAGGCTAAAGGCCAAATCCTTCTCTGGCTTGTGCTACAAAGGCGAGCCAGGATTCTGGGAGACACATCTCTCTCTGTAGTTAATGCTGCTGGCCAGGGTGGTATTACACTGGTGGGCCTGAGGATTGTGGGGGAAGGGCATGTTTTAATGCACCTGTGAAAAGGAACAGCTACGTGTGCTGACTGCAGCTTACACGCTCACTGGCCTGTGGAGACCTAAAATATACAAGTCAGCACTGTAGATGGACGTCCTCCTCCCTTATCCAGGGGTGGCTCCAGGCCCCAGCACGCCAAGTGCGTGCTTGGGGCGGCATGCTGCGAGGGGCGCTCTGCCGGTCGCCGGGAGGGCGGCAGGCGGCTCCAGTGGACCTCCCGCAGGCGTGCCTATGGAGGGTCCGCTGGTCCTGCGCGGCTTCGGTGGAACATCCGCAGGCACGCTTGCGGGAGGTCCACCGGAGCCGCGGGACCGGCGACCAACAGAGCGCCCCCCGCGGCATGCCGCCCTGCTTGGGGTGGTGAAATGTCTAGAGCCGCCCCTGCCCTTAGCAATCTCACATCTTAGGGAGAGATCCTAGATCCTTGCATGAAAGTAAGGGGCTATATTGGCCCTCTTCCTCTCCTAGTCCATCAGTGCAGCACAAGACAGGTATAGCCAAAAAAAAAAAAAAAGAGAAGATGATGATGTTAGAAATAATACACCTTGGCAGAGAGATGTTTGAAGCAGGGACAGGAAATACAAATGGTATTTACATCCTGATAAAATGCAAACTGATAGAACCGGGGAATAGTTATCCAAAATATAGCTATCTGATAAAGGGTAATATAGTCCCAGAGCCCTAATATTTCACCTGATCTACATGAAGGAAGGGACTTTTTAAACAGGATTTTGATGCTACTCGATGGAATTAACCCTGCAGGGCAGAAAATGCAGTCCAGGATAGACTGAATTTCAGGACCCCAGAACTTAATTGGAAAGCAGTAATGGAAACCCCCTCCCCCACCTATTTTAGGATTATATAGGACCACAAATTAGATGGAAGTTTGAAATGCAAAAAAAGGGCAGCCAGTGCTTTGGTTCTCTAGGGCATATAAAGTAACGCCAAATATAGGCTAGAATCACAGAGGCTTCACCTCAGACAAAAGGGAGGTGATGGTCTCACTCTGCCCAGGACTGGTGAGACCACACCGAGAATGCTATGATTACTTCTAGGTAGAGATGAGCCAAGAGTCCACAGGTCTTCAAAATCTGGCCTAGACAAACCCTCCAGCCCAGGGCTGTTTAGACTCTGAGTTCTGGTTTGGCCATTATCAAGATGGAGGGTAATCATAATATGAAAATCTGGGGGTGTTCAAACTGGGAGGTTTGGTTTGGGCCCATTTCTGTCTCTGGGCTCCTTATTCCCAAAAAGTTGTTAACAAATTGGAGAGAATTCATAGGCCAAATAAATAGAATAACTGGAGCGAATGACCTCAGAGGAAAAATTAAAAGAGCAGAGTATCTTGTCTGAATGACAGGTAGGATGGTCACGAGAATCAGCTACCTGTATATAAACACTGAGAAGTGGGAGGAGCATGGGCGGCAATAATGAGGGGGCATGGAATGAAACTGAGCAAATGAAATGTTGGGTTGAATATTAAAGACTATTTCCTGCTAATGAAATCTATTAGATGGTAGACTCCCAAGGAAAGTGGTGGAAACTACATTGTTTGAGTCATTTAAAATTGGAGCGTACAAAGCCCTGGAGAATCTATGTGGAAAACAACTCTGTCTTGGCAGGGAAATGGATCAGATGACTAACATCTCTGGTTTCGGTTAACTCTCTGACCTCAGCTGTTTGTCGTTTTGACTAAGGCATGACTTTCTCATGGTCAGTCTCTCTTTTAATGCCATCTGCCATAGACACCTTCTATTCTGCTTTTTAATAAGAGGATGCACCTAATCTGTGCCTCTGTAATCCTTCTTTATTTTGCAGATGCCAGAAACTGCAAAGATTAATGAAGATTTTACGTGCTCCTTTATCTTCAAAAATACCTTGTCTATTCCCTTGGAAAAGTGCAAATTGCATGTAGAAGGACTGGGCATTTTTAAAATGGAAACAATTGATCAAGGGTGAGATTACACTTAAGATAATTGCGGTACTTTGCATTAGATTAATGTATAACTTCTGCTATCTGTAGAAATTTGTACACTTTTAAAAAGCAATTAGGTACATCCAATAATAAGTCCCATTGCCTTTATAAAGTCTATTGGCCCTAGTCAGACCTGATGCAAGCAGGTGCAATGCTGCACAATGTATGTCTCTGCGTAGCAGCCCATCTAACCTTGGTTTATTCAACATATACAGCTAAAGAATTGACTTTCTTTGCCTTTTCCTTTCAATGACTTTAGCCTTATAAGAGGGTGGAATGGTCTACCAAGGAAAGTAGAGGAAGCCCCATCCCTGGAGACAGTGAAAAGAAACGTAGGGCTAAATACACAGGGCACTTAGGCATTGGCATGCCGGACTTCAAGGCAGCCTGCTGCTTGATGGAGTCCACAGCCCCGAATTTAGGCACCTAGGTTCCCACCATACAATGCTTGAGGAGAGTTAGGTGCCTAAGAAGGAGATTCCCAGAAGCCAGCACACTGAGTGGAGAGGTACCTAAGTGAGCAAGTAGGAAACGCTGAGGCTAAGTCCCATTCCTCTCAGGGTGCTCAGTGCCTAAGTCCAGGCTGCAGGGGGCATCCTCTCCTGGAGTTAGGTGCCTACACCAGGTGAGCTGCTTAGGTAGCCTGTGGCCTTGCAGCCAAAACTCAGAAAGAAAGAGCCCCACAGCCCATTATAGCTGATAGCCTAGTAGTCAGGGCACTCACCTAAAATGCGGGAAACCTAAGTTCAAGTCCCTGCTCCAAATCAGGCAGAGTGGGAATTTGAAATATGCCCCAGTCTACAAAATTCCCCAGCTGTTCGCCCCAGCGGTCCATTGTAAGGATTTAGACCAGTAGCGTAGCTGGGGGGGAGCAGGGCAGCGGCCACTCCCCCACTGAGCACAAGTGGCTCCTTGTCAATTTCTTGGTGCCTTTTTACTCACTCGGGGGAGTGATAAAAAAAAAAAGGTGCCACCTACTGCGGCGCTTTTATTTTACTCATTTGGCAGCACTACGGTTCTTCAGTGGCACTTCGGTGGCATTTCGGCAGCGGGTCCTTCAGTGCTGCCAAAGACACCCAGAGCGAGTGAAGGGCCCACTGCCGAAGACCCGGACCGCCGCCAGGTGAGTAAAAGTGCCGCAGCGGGTGGCACCTTTTTTTTTTTTTTTAACACTCCCCCTGTTCCCTCCACCTGGCTACGCCACTGAATTTTAGACATGTTCTAGGAACACCTAATGAATCAGTCACTGAAGGCAAGATAGGTGGGGAAATGCCTATTCTGAGAATCCTGCTGGGACCTTGGTGTGAATGAGGGTGCTGAGCAGGTTAGAGCACCAGGAGTTAGGCAGTTTTGTGCATGCGTCCCTGCAGAAATTTAGGTACTAGTGTTAGGTAGAGCTCAGCAGTGCGGTACCTAAATGTTGTCGTTTGGTGCCTAACAGCCACTGTAGGTGCCTATGTCCCTTTGTGGATCTAGTCCTTAACCACCAATTGGCTCATTAGTTCATTCCCCACCCACCACCCCCAATAGAATTTTTGTTGCACTTTACATTCAGGCTGCAGGAAATATCAGCTCTATGTTGACTACGAAAGCTGTATTTCATTCGCAAAGAAACTGTTAGAAAGCAATGAATACATATAGCATTGTGTTAGTAACAGTCTTTTTTCCCCCTCTTCTCCTTAGGGACATAATGCCTGGTAGGATCATTAAATCCCAAATAATATGTGCTCCAAATAAAACAGGAGAGAAAAAAATTGTAGCCAAACTGACCTCTAACCAAGTCAAAGGAATATCTCAGGAAAAGATGATTACCATCACCGCCTAGGGGAATTACTCAATATCTTAACAGGGTGTCAGTCTTGGTCTTGCTGAATATGTACTAGAGATGGATGTCACTGGCACTTCCTGCCTCCTTGATTAGTAGATTATAGGCTATCATAGGAGATAAGGTAATGTAAGTGGCTTAAGGGCACAGTTGCTTTGATTCTAGTTAATGGGGATTTAATAAAGATTGTTAAAATCTACTCTCACATGTATCAATGTCAGTTTATGATGATTCAGGACTTGTTTGAGAAAGTGGGAATGGTTAGATTGTGGCTCACGCTGAGGTTAGCTTTTCCTTTTGTAACAATCACAAGCTTTGTGTAATGATAATGCCATTAGTATCTGCACACTGTTTTGCCTTTTTAAACTCCCGTGTTGGGTGAAGTAATGATTTATCTGTCAATTACTGTCATGCCCATTTTGGTGTTCCATGTATGCCTCAATTCATAGGATGGATTGTGCTGTATCGTATGTTACCGGACTGACAGTATCATGCACTGTCGTGGTTGATATGCAGGTATTATGCATTATTGTGCTCATTGTAGCATACCGTGTGGTTTCACCACACAGAACATGGCTTTTCTTAAAGAAACAACCTAAAACTGGATCACAAGCAGAAGTTTTCTGAACAGTCCCCCTTTTGTTAACTGTTGGGTAAATTCTTTTTAATTTGCACCTGCCTCTTTCATCACAATAAACCTTGTTACTCTCGGGTTCTGTAACTCTGTTATTGCTTCTTATTCCTATATGTATCTAGTGTGCTGTAGCCAATGAGCGTATATGAAAAGGCTTGGATTTTTGTGGCACTCTGGTTAAGGCATTCTCTCCCGGTGCGTGATTAGGCTCTAATTGATTTAGGCTCAAACCCACAGTGCTGTCTGTGCAGGCGAATCCAGAAGTCTGCCTCTGTGGTCCTCCTGGCAGGACTGGAGCCTTACACCTGAAGTAACTGCTCATCTTGTAGAAGGAAGTGAATGGTCATTGTCTGTAAGATGAGGGTGACCATATGTCCCGTTTTGCCTGGGACAGGCCCTTTTTTAAGCCCTGTACTGACTTTTTTTGCAAAAGTGGGCATTTGTCCCGTTTGCTCTTGCCGACTTGATCAGTTGACAAGAGCAAATGCCCACTTTTGTCAGGAAAGGGGAGAGGGGAGAGGCAGGGTTCCAGTGAGCAACGACTGCTTCATGGAGTGGGGGTGACAGGGCTCAGGCGAGCAGCAACCCCAGCCTTGCGCAGAGGGCAGGCAGGGCTCGGGCCAGCCTCACGGGGAGGGGCGGGCGGGGCAAGGGGTGACCTCAGGCTGGTATCGTATGGTGTCCTGTTTTCCCTTTGGGAGATATGGTCACCCTACGTAAGATGCTTTTATAGGGGGCTGGTAGAAAAATACCAGTTATTCTTCATGGGGAATTGGGGCGGGGGGAGAAATGTATTTGTTAAAAGCTCCCATGAACATTTACAGTGGGTTTTTTTAAAATAAAAAAATGAAACCAAAATAATTTTACTTTTGAAAATCCTTTTACTGAAAATATTTCCGTTTCTGGTTTTCCATTAAGAGAGTGGCAAGTGTTGTCAAAAATGACTGTTTTCCACGAAAAGTTTTGTTTGCCAAAAAGCCATTTTTCATCTCAATTACTTTGACAAAAAATTTCAACCAGCTCTGTTGCTATATTTGAAGGAATTGGCAACTACCATATCATTACAAAATACTGCTGTAAATAGGGTGACCATATTTCCTTATGCTAAATACGGGACACCTAGAAAAATTACAGTTATTCAAGTGTGTTCAATAGCAATCAGTCAGAACCATGCAGTACAAACATTCAAATTAGTCAACTTGTTGAGCCCCCATTAAAGAGAAATACTGTATAGTTGGATTCTTTTTATTTACCTTCTTTCTTTAAGGCTTTAGGGTTCACACAGGGAGGGGTGACACAAACACCCTCTACCCCCGCTCCCCACAATCACACACACACTCCTGTACACCTGTGAATGACCGACCTGACCCATGCTCTCTGCCCACCATGCCTGACTGGGCCCCCAGGATAGACCCGCCTCGCCTGGTATCGTGTCTTCCCAAGGCAACACATGGGCGGGAGGCAGGCAGGGTCACATGCCCCACTCCACAGATTTCTGTCAGGGTTCACACCAGAATGTGGCCAACAGCAACCTTTCAGCACTGCGTGGGAGGGAAGGGACGGGAACTGCTTCCAGCTGCAGGGGATGAGGAGGCGGGAAAGGGATGACCTGGCCTGTCTTTGCAGAGCTCATCTCTCCCCTGGCTCCCTGGTGGCTGGAAGCAGCTTGGCCCTTCCTGCCCGCAGAGTGTTGAAAGGCAGCTGACACCTCCAGGCTGCTGCTGACCACCAACATAACCCAGACGCCTCCTGTCCCTGGGCTACAGCGCTGGCAGGAAGGGGTTAAGCCTAAGGATGCATTGTGCACCAGGGCTCAGGGAACCTGACTGCAGGAGTGTCAGCGAACCCAGACAGAGGGGGCTGAGCAGGGGAGGGTGCCTAGGGGACAGAGCAGCCCGTGCTCCCTAGGGGCAGGACCCAGGGCTGGGGGGGCGAGGGGCTGATGAAGAGGGTGTTAAGCCCCTGCCTGGGGGCTGCTGTGGAGCCTGCAGGGTTAGGACACAAACAGGCTGGAGATTGCTTCCCCCATCCTCCAGCTCCAGAGCGTGGCTGAGGGGCAGAGAGGCTTCCCCGTACCAGCACACTCTACGGGGCTTTGGCACATGCAGAGCTCGGCTCCTCCTAGTTGCTGTGGCCAGTGCCCCAGGCCAGAGGGTCTTGGGCTTTCCCAGGGTCCTGGCCCAGCCAGAGGCAGGGGGGGAAGGAAGGAGCCTGCTGGCCCAGGGCGGGGCGGGGCAGGTTCTCTGCACAGTGCTGACAGCGGGGTGCGCCCTGCTGAGGGGGGGGATATGGAGGAGCAGTGGGGCTGAGGGTGGGGGTGAAGGGGCAAAGCAGGGAGAGGACAGTGAGAGGGGGAGCATGTAAAGGGCTGCCGGGTGGGCAGCAGAGGTGACACATAACCGCCCACCACCGGGTGCCTGCCCGCACTCACCAGCCACCACAATGCACAGCCAGTACTGGCTGGAAATGGGATGGGGCCCTGCTGGCTGAGAGCTGGCACACAGCAAGGGGAGCGGCCGGCCCCATGCGCTACAGCTTTGCCCTGCCACCAGCCTTGCACACCCATCCCCATTGTCGGCCACTGGACCTCACCACTCATGGGCGGGCAGCTGGCAAGAAGGGATCCAGCCAGCAGCAGGACCCACCAGTACTCATGGGGGGTAAGGGGGAGAGACAGAAAATACTGGACAATTTGCCCATTTTTAAGAAAAAGTCAGGACACCTGCAGGGGGGCTTAAATACGGGACTGTCCCTTTAAAAATGGGACATCTGGTCACCCTAGCTGTAAACTAGTTTAGTATTTAAAAAACAAAACCAAACCCACCATACCTAAAGACCCACTCTCTTCCCCAATTAAATCTAGATTGTAAATAACGTTTTTAACATGCTGGGTCTTCCGGTCACACCAGCACAAAGAGTGTGTGTGGTGTCATAAAGCGGACAAGTGGACTCCCTTCGACCCTGTTCCACTGCATGGTATATTGAACTTACTGGCACAAGCTGGATCAACCCTGAGGCTATTGTATGTAGCCATTAGCAGTCTGCCGTGCTGAGGTTTGTCGCTTACCTCGGAATGTAGTAAATCAGACCTCCAGCAGACCCTGCCACTGTGCTGCCAGGATTTTATGTAATCTGATAGTGTGACTAATACTCTGCCAGAGAAAATACAATGTCAGAGTTGCACAGTAATTGACAAGTAGGTTCTTTTGATCAAACACCTGCTTAGAAAAGCTACTAAAAATGTTGAGGGCTCTGCTATCTTCTGGTGTGTTCTGTATGGGTGTGTACAGCAGAGGAAATGGCTTAAGCCCAGCTTGAAGCATCCTTCTAGAACTCAGGCTAAAGCTGCTCCTGTGTGCTTGAAACATTCTGATAAGTCAGGATGCACCTGTGGGGTTCATTAATGTGACAATTTATACACTCCTGTGGTTATGCGGGGCAGGTGTGGCTGTCCCGCCATCCATCTGGGACAGAGGCCATGCCCCCTCCCTATAAGGCCTCTGGAGGGGCACAGTTCAGGGGGAATTAGCACTGGGGCTCCACCACTTGGTTGGGTAGAGTAATCAATAACCTCAGACCCTAGGTCCTCAGGCAGCACAGGGCACCAAATAGTTAGAGGACTCTGCCCTGTAGTCAGGACAGAGCAGTGCCGTCTATAAGCTCAAGCTCTCAGGCAAGGCAGGCAGCAAAGTCTATATGCCCAGACCCCCAGACAAAGCAGGGCACCAAACAGTCAGGGGTCCTGGCTGGCTCTGGCAGACTGCCGACAAACACAGGCCTCTTGGCCTAGAGTGGGGAGCCTGCCAAACCCGGGTGGGGTGGCAGGGGGTAGGAGGACACAGGCCCAGCTGGCTCCACCCTGTCCCAGCCCGGGGCCCTAGCAGGGGCGGACTGTTCCACCACTGGGTCAGCGGGGATCCACCCACAACATGCTGGCCGGCTGTCAGTCAACACCACAGCCAAACGATATTCAGCTCCCCGGGGCTACTTCCAACGCTTCCATTCAAGGGGGGTACTTGGGTCCCGGGGTCATTGTTCATCTCGCCAGGGTAAACAGCTAACGGCAGCCCCAACAACTCCTTGGCAGCTCCGGCAACCCTTCTGGGTCTTAGTTGCTGTAGCGGCCGCTGTTGGGTCCAAGCTCCAACAGTGCATTGGAGACATCCTCCTCCGGTGGTCCCTCTCCAACTGAGCTGGAGGGCCCAACTTTTATATTTCCAGTTCCTGTCCTGCCCCTCTGCTTCTGGCGGGGTGGGCATGAGTGTCCTGGCTCTGCCCCCTAGGAGGCAGTCCTGTCTGTCCCTTCCTCCATCTGGGAGGTCATGCCCCTTCACTACAGGTTACTTAAAGAAAGGCAGTAATTGCAATGTGTGGTTCAGGCACCATGTGACACACTGACTGGCAAGGGAGTTCAGTAGGCCCATTTTCTTGTTTCCCTAAAACGATTCTAGCATAATACTGTTTTTTAAAGCAAAATTTTTGTCAGTTCTGTAAATCCCTTTGTGCTCTCACAATTAGTTGAAATGTTTTGCATGATGACCTAATCTTCCTGCTTTGCTGCTTAACTGTATGCTTTGAAATTTTGTGATTTTTAACTAGGTAAATCCAGTCACCTTTTATATAAAAGAACAGATGCAAGGAACCACATAGCAAAGCTTTTGGGGGACTGTGAAAGGACTCATGAAGCCAGAATGTCTGTGGGTCATGACAGACACATCAATGACAGGTTGTGAGGGTAAACACACTCTGAAAATTCTGCTTAGGTCACTGCCACAGGGAAAGCGCGTGGCAAGCTAAATACCCAGTAATCCAATCAGTTAGCTGCACAACTATAACCCTAGCTGACCATATAAACCCTCCTCAGAAAAACTGATAGTGATGAGTAGAAGAAACAAGAATTTGCTATTGGCAGGACTTTATTGAATGTGGATCATAAAAAATGATAGCTCCAGTCACACTTTTTTGGCTATTTAGGGGGAAGATAAATCCCAATGGACCCATTATTTTGTGCAGATTCCAACTTCCTTCTATGAATTCCATTATAAAATAGATTCAAAGGGCTAGATCCACAAAGGGGAATTAGGCTCAACATTACAGCACCTAACTTTAGGTGTCCTGCCATTCAACAGAATCCTCACTGCTGGGCTAGGCAGTCAGGCTCCCTGTACAATGTATGTGGAGAGTTATTCACCTAGGAATGGGATACACAAAAAGGCAGCACTGAGCAGGGAGCTGCCGGAAATGGGAAATGCCAAGGAGAAGGATGTGGGATAAGATCTGCACCTGAAGAGATTTAGGGCCAGATTAAAAAAAAAAAAAAAAAAAGACATTTAGGTGCCTAGTGGAATTTTCAAACACATCTAGGGCAGTGGTCCCCAATCTTTTTACCGCAAGCCCCTCCTTATTGCTGTACATGCCCCCCAGGAGCCATGATTGGGAGGCCACAGTCAGGGATGAGGCTGCAGCTGGGAGCCGGGCTGCGGTTGGAGCCAGGGCCACAGCCAGGCCAGGGACCAAGGCTGTCTGCAGCCGGAACCACAGCCAGGCCGCAGTTGGACTAACAGTTGGGGTCATGGCTGGGTGTGGAGCTACAGCCAGGCTGGGAAACAGTGGCTGAGGCCACAGCTAGGGGTGGGGTCGGAAGTGGAGTTGCAGCCGGCGGCGGGTCTGGAGCAGGGCTGCTCTCTCCCCACTCCGTGGGGGCTGGCCCCACCATGCTCCCCCAAACATTTCTCTAGTCCCCAAAGTTTGGGGACCACTGATTTAGGGTGAAATCAATGGGTATTAGATGCCTAGGTGCTTTTGAAAATCCCACCTAAATATCTTTAAAAATCTGGGCTTTAGGCAGTTATTTCCACTAGGGAGTCACAGCCATGAATCTTCTCCTGGAGTTAGGTACCTAAGCCAAGTCAGCCATTTCTCACAAAAAACAACACAAAACACAACATGATGGTCATGCTCATCTTCTATATTCATTTCACCAGAAAGCAAGAATAACTCTCTAGCCCAGCGGTTAGGGCACTCACCTGGCATATGGGATGGCAAGGTCCATGGCCCTGTTCCAACTCAGGCAGAGTCAGGATTGAACTTGGGTTCCCACTTCCTGGCAGTGTGCACTGAGCACTGGAGTATAGGGTGTAAGGATGTATTTTGTATGGGGCCTGACCCAGTAGACCTACTCTAAGGTTGGGCTGTGCAGGTGAGATAGGTGGGGGCATGCCTAATTTGTGAATCCTGCTGGGGTTTGGGCAAGGGCTAAGCATCAGCACTGAGGCATGCACACAGCAGCCTACCATCAGAAATGTAGGCACCATGGGGACTTTACTGGTGGAAACTTAGGACCTAGGACTTTAGACACCTACCAGGTTAGGTGGCAGCTGAGTCGGGGTTCTGAGGTTCTCTGCTTTATACTTAGGCACCTAAGTCCTTTTGTGGATCTATTCCTAAGTTTGCATGAGTCTAAAAGTTAGAGCATACAGTATAGAAAAATCATAAAATCATTTATATACAAATATCTTTATTTAAAAAGTTACACAATTCCAGAAGACCATTACTACTATATATTATAAACATATGCCATAAAAAAGGGTACAAATTGTATTACCATAGCTGCCATACTTGTTCCCTAACAGTATTACAAATTCTGCAATACATCAGATAGGCTATCAAGTGGGTCTGACCTACTTCTACACCTCATGACTATCAAGGGGGAGAGTATTGCATAAAAGGAAGCCTTCATTTTCCACAAGGAATGAAGGGAGCAAGAGTTGAGGTCATCTCTAAAATTACTTCATCTCTGGAAAGAAGTGAATTTCCTGATTTAGTCTAAATAGGGCAAGTCAACACCCTCAGTTTTCTGGAGGCTCATCATTAAAGGTTTGATTGCCCTTTTCTCTCCTCTTCCTGAAAAACTTAAAATAGAAGCTACTCTGGAGTATTAGGTTACTTTTAATACATAATATTAATATCTGAATTTAAAATCACTGTCATTTAGGCCCTAGTTAATTACCGTAGAACCTCACTAAACTTTATACCCTATAGTTCAACACAAAAATGGTCTCTCCCTTCTTCTCAGCAAATATTTAATAGTGAAGTGCTGTAGTAAGGAATTGCATTACTAAGACTTCATTACTTATACAAAACATTACAAAATATTTACTGACATTTGTCAACTCAACTAACATTTGTCCAATTAATATTGTGATGCATTATCAATACTCCCCCCTCCCCTCATTTTGAATATTCCAATCATTTGCAACACATCTCCAACTCTTTAGGGCAACTAATGAGGTTCTACTGTATTCTTACAAGATGTTGCATACATTTAAAACTCTTGATACGGGATGGACTTCTGTTTGATAGAATTTTCTGTTATGCAGTGCTTAAACAAGTTAGCCAATGCGGTTATTTTCAACAACACTAGTGCAGAACGGTTTATTGTCACTACAGAAGTCCCTGTTTGAAGCTTATTCATTGAAAAAAAAAAAGTTTGTTTTGAGAGCACTTGAAATCCAGAAAGAGTGGAACAAGGGAAAGGAAGCAAATATTATGCCACAAGATTCCAAATATTCATAGTACTATTTACAAATCAGTTCATTATTAAATTGACATTCTTGCTTTATTGAAAAAACCTTAATATAAAACATGTATTTTTGAGCAATAAAGAAATATGAATCAGTTCACAACTTGACAAGTGAATTTCATCATTCCAGCATCAACATTTAGACATCCATAAAAACAACAGGCAGAAGTTGTTTAGGTACTAGTTGAATTTGTACCAATTACCTTTCTACAAATTGAGGTAATGTGAAAAACCCCTAGCATTAAAAATAAAAAGCATTGACCTGAATTAAAGTACAAAAGGAAACAAGAAATAGAGAATGTTCCAGTGAAAACTAGTCACTTTTCCTGTACAAGCACAAAGTTGAAAGGAAAATCCTGCACCACCTATGGATAAAGCTGTAGAACAACTTCAATAAGTGGGGGGTTAGAAAATCTGCCAGATGAGCTGAAGCAGACTGTTCTACTAAAAACCACCACTTGGTACATTACAAAGACTGAAATAATTAATTATCCTGAGTACATCTGATGAAGGGCTCTAGTTAATAGTGATGAAGGACAAGCTTTACTTTTAGAACTCTCTCTTTAAAGTCTATCAACATTTTAAAATGATCAGTTTTGGAAATTTATTTGTTGTTGTGGCTGATCAAGGTTCTTGACATGATTCAGATTTTTTAATTTCCTTCAAAAAAGTATTTTCAACACGCAGTTTTTCAACCTCCTGTAAAGGGAGAGAAATATGGTACTCAGAATTAGAAGAAAGTCTGTCTTCAAGAGATTATACTTATTCTAAATTGTAAAAAGAAAAGCCACGAAATGTGATGACATTAACTAATTTTTGCAAGCTGTACTACTTCTTTAGTGTTTTATAACTACAGGAGTAATTAAGAAAATTGAACAATACTGACATTGATGAAACTGACTAGCTATGAATCAAACATTGTTGCATGGAATTGCAGGATGCCAGGAATAGTTAAATAGGGGAACGAGAATTCTAGTCCTCTGATCAAGCTTTTGCTTTCTGTTCTACCTCAAATCATTTATTTAATCTGTATTCTAATTTCTGGGACACATACCTCGGTAAGTTTGGCATAATCTTTCTTCAGTTTCACAAGATACTGAATCTTCTGGTTTAGGTTTTGGTGACCTACTAACTTCCCGTTCTCCACAGCGAGAAACTCTACTTGCTTCCTTAGCAAGTCCATCTCCTGTAATTAAATAATAAATTAAATACAAATGTGTCTTTTTTTTTTTTTTGACATGTTCAGATTTTAAGAAAGCTGTTTCTTGTGAAATTGGCAATACTGCTACAGTAGAACCTCAGCGTTACGAACACCTCAGGAATGGAGGTTGTTCGTAACTCTGAACAAAACGTTATGGTTGTTCTTTCAAAAGTTTACAACTGAACACTGACTTAATACAGCTTTGAAACTTTACTATGCAGAAGAAAAATGCTGCTTTACCTCCTTTTTTAACATAGTTTATGTTTATCACAGTACTGTACTATATTTACTTTTTTTTTTGGTCTGCTGCTGTCTGATTGTGTACATCAGATTCCAAACGAGGCATGTGGTTGACTGGTCAGTTCATAACTCTGAGGTTCTACTGTATTTAAGTCTGTTGTAGCATATAACATAGCTGTGGGTCCATCCACCAATTGATACCTACTTGTTACTCACTGTCATGGGCTACTAGACTAGATTTCTCTAGTGGACAAGTACAGTTGTCTGATCTGTATTTCAGATCACATCTCTGCATAGAACTCCCCTTGGCATTTGATTACTACACTACGAAATACAGTTGAAATAAAAATTATCTATAAAGTAAAAAGCTACATTTTGGGAGGCAGTCCTTGATTCCTTTACTGTTTGCTGGTTAATTCACAATATTGACTATTTATCATGGGTTTGTCTCCCAGTCAATGAGGTTCTAGTGGATACAATTGGTGAAAGGAAGTCACACATGTTGCTTATAACCTTTTCAATTTTGTGTCTCTCTTCACATGTTTCTTCTAGTTTTGATCTCATTTCTTCTTTTTCCTGGAATGTTTTTGACTCCAAAGCTCTTGTTCGTTCTATTTCCATGGTCATTTCAAGATAGGCACTCTCTGTGCTCTTAAGGGCATTTTTGGTCTCTGCTAATCTGCAGATATAAAAGTATTATAAAACACGTCAAATTAACCACGTTAATGCATTCACATCACTCTATATCCCATCACATTCTTTTATTAAAAGGTCCTTTTGGCATATGTGCCCTGGTATATGTTAATAGGTACTGTTTAACACTGGTACATAACCACCATCTTCAATTGCCTGATCTTTTAAGGGTATGTCTACACTGCAATTAAAAAGCTGTGGCTGGCCTGTTCCAGCTGTCTCAGGCTTGTGGGGCTTGCACCAAGAGTCCGTTTAATTGTGGTGTAGGCATTCAGACTTGGGCTGGAGTGCACACTTTAGGACTCTGTAAGGTAGGAGGACCCCAGAGCTCGGAGTGCAGCCTGAGCCTGAACATCTACACCGCAATTAAACAGCCCCTTAGCCTGAGCCCTCGGAGCCTAAGTCAGCTTCACGGGCCAACTGTGGTGTCTAATTGCAGCGTAGACATACTCTAGCTAGTGTCCTTCACTTGGGATTCAATGCTGGGCAGAAGTACTCCATTTCAAGCTTAAATTTCCAACTCTCTCAACTAAGCTAATGAAATTGGAAATGGAATCCTAGCCCTCCTAGAGTGCACTTCACCCACAAAAATTCAGCACTCAGAAGGTGAACTCAGTCTCTTATATGAAGATTATATTACTACATTTAATTGCATACTGGTGAATAGCTCTTCACATACAGAATTTTGGCTCACAATTCATTCAGCCTGATGCCTTAAACATTCTTTTTCTCGATCACAAGACCAGAAGCAGTGCTCAGGAAACATTCTGCTCTGCCAAAACCTTTCTAGCCCTGGCAGGTTGTGAAGCGTAAGGTCTTAAAATGTATGTGTTACCAGTATTTCCACTGTTAATGAATACACACTTGTGAACCTATTAATGTTTTACATAAACTTAATACAGTTTCACTTCTATTTTTCCTCCCCAGAAGTCTGAGAGTACCAGCGCTGCTTCAAAAAGCAGGTCCTGTTTCCACATTCAAGAGGAGCAACAAAAGGCCTAAAGGTGAGAAGAGACACTAATAGACAATATCTTTTCTGTCTTTTGTCTGATATTTTCTCCACTTAAAAGATGACTTGCAAAGGTGGAAAAAAACATGTCTTACTGCTTCTTTATGATGCAATAAAAACAGCCTGAAAGGTTTGTTGGAAAAGGTGATTCCTCCCATCCCACCTTGCTTCTTACATCAGTAATTCAAGTCTTTTCTACTCTAGAAAACTCTTTGGTGACCAGAGCACTAGTAAAATATGACACTACAAGAGATAAGATTAAAAGCGGAGCATTGGAGAGGCGACAAGAATTTTTGTCTGACTGGTTAAAACACTTATAAATCTAGTGCTTAATGAACATGGGGGATACAAGGTGTCTTTATTAAGGATTCAACAGTTTGCCTCTTCAATTTAGGTGCAAGTGCTCACAGTACATACCCTGAGACACTTACCCACCCAAGAAATCCTCTAGCTAAGCCAGGGAATTCCAGATTTTACATTCTCTATATTTCCAAGGTTAAAAACATCAATTAGGAAAAAAAATAGATATTCACGTCATCTTTATATATGAACAGCAAAAAAACAAAAAAACCCACCCATTTTTAAAAAACATTCTTTGCCGGTCACCTTTAATTCTTTTGGCCCACTGACATTCTTCTTGAATGTAAAAAAGGAACTGCTGATGACAGCAGGCTGCATGGGGCTTTGCTGGAAGAAGAAACCATGGAAGTGATACAAATATTGACTTTAATATTTAAACTCTAAGCAGCACCAAACTACTGTGGTCATGGGAACATTAGAAAATAAAACCAAGTTAAATAGACAAACTAGAAGTTCTATATAATGTTCAACAGCAAATACTGACAAAAACGTAAGGTAATGCATAGTTTAAAATCAGCTTCTTCTGTTTAGAATTTTGCTTCCCTCTCATTCCCACCATTTGAAATCTGTTATCACAGGAGAAGCCAATAGTCTCAAATTCCTAAAACTGCAGATTAATGGCGGGCGGGGGAGAGGCGGGGAAAGAAGTTTATGGTAATCAGAACGCTGATGTGAATGCAATGTACAATACTAATGTGACATCAAGGCTAGGAACAAATGCTATACACATTACTGGAAAGCTTAATTTTCCATCTCTCTAAAGGTGGAAAGACTCAAGATATGAACATTAAATGAAGCAATCCGCTTGGTTCTGCATACCAGCAGTGTTACTTTGACAATGATTCAACTCTTGGAAACTATCTTTCTTTGTTTACATGTGCTCTGCCCTATTAAAGCAGATTTTGAAGAATATTGAGGCAAACTTGAAAACAGTTATTTGAAAAACACTACATTTTGAGGGTAACAAAAAATTCCTGCTTACAATTAAAAAGGGAAACTGTCTGGTAGTTCAGGCCAAAATTTAGTTTTTAAAGACAGGTTTTAATAATTAATGACTAAACTCAGAATCGTTTCCATTTTTTACAAGTTTTATTTGCATGGAAAATATGCCCCTGCGGGGTTCATAGTCTAACTATTGCAGCACCGTTATTGCATGAGTACTTGAAGTGGACACGGATTAGCTAATGATAATATCAACACTATTTCAAGACCGATCTTCATCCATTCATCCATCATGTCTTGACTACTGTCCACCCAATATGCAGCATATACTGCTGAGTTTCTAGTAGCAGGGACTAAATATGGCTCCCCCCATATTTATATGGCACAGGGCAATCTAATGGCACTCAAATAGTAAATTGTTTATTTTCATCCTTCATTCAAGCTGACTGAAGGGCAAAAATTAAGTAATTAGTACAATAAATGGTGAAAAGTTAGATTTTTAAAATTCTTCAGTTTTAAATCTAATGTATTGTTTTAATTCAAACAATAATCTAAAATAAAATATTAATTTTAACATGAGTGTCCCTAATAAGTGATAAGTTTTTTCAAAAAATAAATCTAAGGCCCATATTGCAACCACTTTCTCATATGCACAGTCCCATTAAGATCAGCAGGGCTACTCACATACATTTTATGCTTCTTCAAAGGACTGGCCCTCTTTTCTGAATCAAATTGACTCTGAAAAGTCTTACAAATGAACAGAAAAACTCCAGTTACTTACCCTGTCATAACTGTAGTTCTTTGAGACGTTGGAGTTAGTGTAGATGCCACTGTAGGTATGCAAGTGTCCAGGTAGGTGAGATCAGATTCTTTTTCCATAGTTGTTTCCATTGGGTCTTTGTGATGGCATAAAGAGCAGAGTGGCCTTGACTCTCCCTCATTTCCCTCACAATTTGAAACCTATGTTAGCTGAGGACCTTGAAAGTGGGAATGGAGGGTGGGTTGTGGGATCCACACTGACTACAACATCCTGAAAAATCTGTTACAATCGGTAAGCAATTGTACTTTCTTCTCCAAGAATATGGCAGTGTGGATGCCACTGTAGGTGATTGGCAAGCAGTATCTTCTTCAGGATGTTGAGAATGAGGAATGCCATCTGCATCAAAACAAAGATCTGTGTATAGCTCTCTTCAATGAGGCATGGGCTCTAGTAGCCAAATCCAGTGCACAATGTTTTACAAATGTAAGCAGATTGCACCACATAAGCAAACTAGCAGATTTTGGATGTCAGCATGTTTGGAATAGGCCGAGGAATATGCCTGAGCTCAGGTAGAGGGGGCCTTGATGGACAGAGAGGGCGGTTTATTTGCCAACAGGTAATACAGGTGATGGTGACTGAATTTTCCATGTAGTCATTGATATGAAATGGCCAGGTCTTTAGAATGGCCAGTTATTGCTACAAACAGGCATGTGGACAATTGACAAGATTTAGTCGGGTCAGTGTAGTAACTACAGGGCATGAGATATGTCTGAAGTGTTCAGTTTCTTCTCCCTAGGTGTTACTTAGGGAAGAACAGACACTGCTTGATTTATGTGAAAATCTGACACCACACTGAGATTAGCTTTGCATGAGGTCTCAGAACTCCTTTGTCCTTGTGGAATGAGGTTATGAAGGTTCTGCAATGAGCACCTGAAGCTCACTCATTCTCCTGGCTGAGATGATGGCCATCAGAAGACTATTTTAAGGGTCAAATGGTGGGAGGGCTCAAAGGGCAGCTCCATCAGCTTTAGGAGGCCCTGAGGTTTCATGCTGGGCTGAGCTTGCAAGCATGCATAAGGTCCTTAAGAAATTTCAAAACCTTTGATAGGAAAAGATTGAAAGTGACTATATCAGAAGCTGATAAACTGATATTGCCCTCACATGATCAAATTGAAGGATAATCTGGAATGTTTCCAATGCAGTAAATAATCCAGAATTTTAGGTGCTGAGGCCTGCTTTGATACTAGGCCATGTTGGGTCATACATAGAGAAAACCTCTTCCACTTGAAGGAGTAAGTCTTCCTTGTGGATTGTTTCATGCTAGGATCTCCTGAACATGTGAAGAGCAGTCGTTTTCCAAGGTACTCAGCCAATCAGCTGTAGAGTCATGACGTCTGGATGGAATATTTGTCCCTTGTTCAGTGACAAGCATGGACCACCTGGAAGCTTGATTGGAAGCTCTGCTGATTTGCAGGAAGTCCATCACCCAGAACTGCCTCCGCCTGCAGAGAGCTATGCGTATGAGTTTGGCTCGATCTCATCTGGCTTTGGCAATCACCCTGGGGATTAGCGGGATTGGAGAGGCATACAGTAGCCCGTGGTTCTTTGGGCAGGGAAGGAATCTGGAGCGTTTCCCAGGCCTGTCCTGTCAGATTTCCTGGTTGCTCCTCTGATTCTGGTGAGGGGACCCTTGCTATAGTTATGCTGAGGGGTACCAGGATATTCTCTTCATGAAGATATGTGGTGGGCCACAACTGCAAAACTAGTGGGATGGTGGATCCCACTATGACCAGAAGGGCCACAGTGGCAGATTGTGGGTGGCCTATCCGCTGCCAGTCTTATAGGGGTCCACGGGACTGGGTGTTCTTAGGGCAGGGGTTGGCAACCTTTCAGAAGTGATGTGCCGAGTCTTCATTTATTCACTCTAATTTAAGGTTTCACGTGCCAGTAATACATTTTAACGTTTTTAGGTCTCTTTCGGTAAGTCTATAATATATAACTAAACTATTGTTGTATGTAAAGTAAATAAGGTTTTTAAAATGTTTAAGAAGCTTCATTTAAAATTAAATTAAAATGCAGAGCCCCCTGGATTGGTGGCCAGGACCCAGGCAGTGTGAGTGCCACTGAAAATCAGCTTGCATGCTGCCTTTGGCACGCGTGCCATAGGTTGCCTACCACTGTCTTAGGGTATATCCTAGGGTTTTGTTACAGTCTCTCTGGTGTAGTCAGGAAACAAGAGGCCTGGAAAGAGGGAGAACTCCTCCTCTGGGAACAACAGTGCCATCTGACACAGTTGCAGTGAAGATGGTGCTGGACGAAAGGTGAGGGTGGATCCTCAAAAGCACACCTAGGCAGGAATGGGTCATCACCCCATGCTGGATCAGTGCCAGAATGGGGCTCAGTATCAGGACGAGGCAGAAGTCTCTCCACTTTCTTCCCCTAGGTCTGAGGTTATCTTCATGGATCCCTCCAAGAGATGCTATTTGAGCTTCACATCCCTGGATTTCCATATGTGGGAGGAGATGCAGCAGCAGACGGAGCATATTTTAGGGAGGTGAGCATCCCTGAGAAAGAAAACACCTCCTATACCCATATATACAGGCATCAGGCCACTGCACAGAGGACTTAGAGTCCACCATTTTAAATGGCTGTGCAACTTGGCCCTGGTGCATGGGGAGGGATGGGGTATGTGTGGTTTCCCTTATTTCCATTTTTGTTTGGTTTTTGGAACATCCAACTAAAAGGAAGAACTTAAAAATCAAACAAGATGAATATCTTTTCACAGGTAAGTTTGGTGCTTAGACAAAAGCCTGAGTGGATTGGACACAGTTGGGATTTCACATTGCTGCCACAGGTGGGGAAGGAACTGAGGGAGTTTCGAGGCCACTCTGCCCTTTATGCCCCTGCATGGGAACCACAAGGAAACACAGGGTACATGAACGGTCCCAACCGACATGGCTGGCTATGCAAGAGATTCTGAGCTCACATGCATGATGTGCATGCATACCTTACCGTGGAAGCCACACTGACACATACTCAAAGAACCTCATGCAGTTTCAGCATATTTCAGAGCATTTTACCTAGACGGTAGCTTTGTATCAAATTTAGAAACTGCTACTGCCACCTATTGATAAAAAATGCTAAGAACTGAATGTTTATTTTAGAAGATAGACAGGATTTCTGGTTTTAAGCTTTTTTTGTTCACATCTTCAATGTTAGTTGGAAAATGTCTTTTTTTTTTTAAGATGTAAGTAAATTATTTTTTTCAGTATTTAAAACAGTTTTTGTGATCCAGTTTTCAGGGTGATGAAAAATATTTAACTTACTCTGATCTAATTTTCAGGATTTCTTCCATCGCTTTATTCTGAAAAGGTTCAAAATAGGAAGCGTTACAGCAGTAACATTTAGAAGTTATAACAGGATTTATATACAATTGATTATTTAACAGCAAGCTTCTTAGTCTTTACTGACACTGAAATAATCTTGTAACACTGCTTGACTAATATTACCAACATTCACAGCTGACTATTAAGCGGTATGGTGTCCTTGTTATGTAAAAATAATCCCTTGACTGGATGAACCACAACCAGCCAGTGCAGCTGTAAGACTGGGCTGCACTGTCTGGGAAGTGCGTAGCCAGGGCTCATTCAGCACATGCCATGAGCAGTCTCCACTGTAACTTAATATTGCTTTCTTTGGGCAGAAACCTCAGGAGAGGAAAGCGGTACAAGCTGCAACTCCGGCCTTGTCTCCACTATGGGGCAAGTTGACCTAAGTTACACTACTCCAGCTATATGTTTTGTTCTGTTTCATATCAATGCAAAATTTATAATTCTAGTGAATTCTAAAGGATACTGGGCCTGATTCAAATCTAGCATTGCTTTTACACTGGTTTAACTTGACTGAATTCAACAACAGTAATGATTAGGGCCTTACCAAATTCACGGCCATGAAAAACGTGTCATGGACCGTGAAATCTGGTCTTGGGTGTGCTTTTACCCTATACTGTACAGATTTCAGGGGGGAGACCAGCGTTTCTCAAATTGGGGGTCCTGACCCAAAAGGGAGTTGCAGGGGGGTCATGGTATTGCCATCCTTACTTTTGCGCTGCCTTCAGAGCTGGGTGGCCAGAGAGAGATGGCTGTTGACCAGGTGCCAAGCTGTAATGGCAGCACCCCGCCAGCAGCAGCACAGAAGGGTGGCAATACCATGCCACCCTTACTTCTGCGCTGCTGCCATCAGAGTTGTGTGGCCAGAGAGTGGTGGCTGCTGACTGACGGCCCAGCTCTGCAGACAGCAGCACAGAAGTAAGGATGGCAATACTATAGCATCCTTACTTCTGCACGCTGCTGGTGGCAGCTCTGCCGTCAAAGCTGGGCTCACAGCCAGCCCTCTCCAGCTGTCCAGCTCTGAAGGCAGTGACGCTGCCAGCAGCAGTGCAGAAGTAAGGGTAGCAGTACTGCAACCCCTCCCCTCCCCCCACAATAACTTTGCAAACCCCACCTATCACAGCTCCTTTTTGGTTCATGATCTCTACAATTACAACACCATGAAATTTCAGATTTAAATAGCTGAAATAATAACATTTATGATTTTTAAAATCCTATGACTGTGAAACCGACCAAAATGGATCCTGAATTTGGTAGGGCCCTTGTAATGATGATTTACATCAGAGTAAGAGAGGAGAATGAGAACCAATGAGCTTGATTCATCTACACTGGGATATGGAGGCCATGTCTACACTTACCAGGCACCAACGCTGCCGTGATCTAGGCACAATGCTCTCCCATCAACTTACTTTACTCCTCTCATTGCGGTGGAGTACCTGAGTTGACCGGAGAGTGCTCTGTGGTTGATTTAATGGGTCTTCACAAGACCCGCTAAATCAGCACCCCCTGCATCAATCGCAGCAGTGTCAATCCTCGGTAAATGTAGACATGGCCTCTATGTCCTGGTGAAGATTAATCAAGCTCAGTGGATCTCATTCTCCTCTCTTATTCTGCTGTAAATCATCATTACTGTTGTTGAATTCAATCAAGTTAAACCAGCGTAAAAGCAATGATAGATTAAAATCAGGCCCAGTATCCTTCAGAATTCACGAGAATTATAAATTTTGCATCGATATGAAACAGAACAAAACATGAACAGCAACACTTACGAACAGCAACACTTACAACCAGCAAAACAACTGAACATCATATAAAAAGATAATACCTTTGATAGTCTCTCTTCAGCAATTTCTTTCTCTCTCTCTTTTAGGTGCTGAATGTCAGAGTGCTTGTGACCACTGTAGAAGTCCAAGAATGAGAATTCATCTTTCTTATGTGCAAAGGGAACCATTTATAACATAAGAGCTGCACAAGAAAAAACTAGTAATAACTTGTAATTTTCTTAATGCTTGCTCAGAGTTGATTACCATATAATCACAAAATATAGTTCTGGAAGCAGTTTTAACTTTTATATTCTTAAGAGTTTTAGTTACCAAAAATAAGTCTCCAAAAGAAAGATTTTTGCTATGGGCAGTGAAATCAGCATTTTAATTAAAAAGCAGTTTCATTTGGTGTTGGTTTAAGAACAGAAGTGTCTAATACAGAGCTTAATGATAAACCTCAGGGTTTCAAGTAAACATTTTTAGCTGCCACAATTTTGATACTCCATATGGATTGCAGAAAACAACTCCCTTCTAAGAGAACTCAAAGGTCTTGCTCAGTTAAGAGAAAATGATTTTTATTCAGAATATTTAGAGACTTGTTTGAGTTTAACAGGAGATAACAAAAACACTCAAGAAACAGTTGGAAGAAAAGAAACTATCAGAAAGCAAAAAAGTATGTTTATTTTTCTTTCATGAATCACTTGTGATTATCTTTAATATTTTAGAAAAACTATGTGAGAAGACATTTACATATACTATAGGCAGGGCTGGTAGCAAGGTCTATTATGCAGACGGCAGAAGATGTGTACAGGAAGAGAAAGGATTGTCTCATGGGGAAGGCAATTGAATTTTGCCCTGGAAATCTGAATTTCATCCCTGCTAGACTCCCTGTGTGATGCTAGTCACGTTACTGAGTCTCTTGTGAAAAGTTTCTTATATATTCCTTATTTACTAGGTGCCTGATCTGAGACCTTGTGATCTGATTTGCAGAAGTGCTGAGTGCTAGCAGCTGCAATTAAAGTCAATGGAGCTGAGGTCAGAACATATTAAGTGCTACATACTTTGAAAAAATCACGTCCACGTGTCTCATGCTGGGCACCCAAAATTAGTTGGTACTTGACCTTCTCTTTGAGCCTCAGCTCCCTATCTGTAAAACTTTGTAATATTCTAATTTGATGCTTTCTAATGGAAAGGGAGATTCAAGTCCTACCTTATATCCAGTTGTAAGGTGCCACACCTTTGTGTCTGACTTGTCCTTTATTACATTAAGTTTTTCCTTAATTGATTAATAATTAGTAGTGACAAAATCTCCTATTACACTGATTTATGCTTCAAAACAACTTCATATTTAACACTTTGTAAACCCTCTAGGGAGTTCATCAAACAGAAAAACACCAGAACAAATGAAAATTTGGTGGGAAAAAAATTCTAAAAGCAAGAGCTCAGCCTGCAGATTCAGACAAAGATCATACTTTTTACAATCTACGGGTATGCACCAGTTTGAAGCCTTTTCACCAATCATCTTTGCATTTTGCACAAAGCATAGAAACAGTTATGTTTCTTACTGTCAAAGTTGAGGTGTGGAATCCTGACTCCATTTAAGTCAATGGGAAAACTCCAATTGATGGCACTGGGACAGCATTTAGTTTTGTCTATTTTTCTTAATATGGATAGTGTTTATATTCTATTACTTTTCCCAGTTAAAAGTTGCATGAACAAGTAGTTAGGAGTTATAAACTTGTTTCTTTTATAACTTAATTATTGTACTGTAATCATTTGCAATTTCAAAGGCAATTCTATTTACTGGCCATTAAAGCATACCATAAAAATAGGTTTCATTGAGTTTTCTTAGTTTAACTAGTTCTGATACTGCAAGTATGATATTACACATACTTTAAAGACGAAGAATTACAATTTAGTTTACATAATCACTTAAGGGTTAGGACAGCTTTTTACCAGTTCTTCCTTTCTCTCTGATACTCTTCAAGCTGGCTCTGTAGGTTCCTATTATTCTCTGTTAATATCTGCATTTCCAGGCGCAGGTTTTCTAGTTCACATAACTGTCCCTAAACCAAGCAAGAAAAACACGTTATTTGAACACTACACCATAATTCTTGTTTTCGTTTACAAGTAAACAATTTCCAGTAAAGTACAGAAGGAACAAATATTCTGAAACTGTTCAATGGAAGACTTAATAAATTCTCTGTCAAGATCCTATCACAAGCATAATTTGGGGAGCAGGCGTTGCCACCTCACCCCAAACGGCAAGCCTCAGGCAGGCTCAGAATTTGCCCTCCCACCCCACTCCACATGCAGCCCCGTTGGCCTGACTGTAACTGCTCCCCCAAATACAGAAGTCAAACTACACCTATGGATCCCATACCAATAAAGCGTGAACAAAACTTGCTTTGCAGAAAGCCAACGTTGCTGGTACATCAGCAACAGAGATTGCAACAAAGTGATACAAGAGACTATCTTTTTTCAATCAGTTGATTGCTCTGCTTCTTTAGAATGCTACCAGCCCAGGAAAGGAGAAGATTAAGAGCAGGCTTCCTGCATGGCAGTGCGGAGTGCCAAACACCAATCCACTAGGATAGTCTATATGTTTCATATTAACTTTAACCTTCAAAACTACCTTTTCTGTTTACTTCTCATTACCTTTAGCCTTAGGATTTCATCATTTTTAGCTGTTCTTTCTTCATTTAATTCAGATACAAGATGCTCCAGAGTAATTGCAGAAGCTCTCCGATCTGCTATTTCCTGCTCCTGAGTTTCCAGGAATTTTGCCAGATTAACACCAAAATTAGGGGGAGTTTTTGGACTCTGACAAGTAAAAACAGTCATACTGAGAAGGGTGAGTCTTCCCTATACTGCATAAGTATACATTAAAAGATTTTACTTGTTCATGCTGTGTAACTAGGAGACAAATATCAATAATGTTGTTTACCTTACAAAACAGAAATAGGATTTCACAGACTATACAACTCTTTTCAATATACAGTCACTATTTCTGTACCCAGGCTAAAGATGTTTTCCCCGCACACACGAACTGCTTTGCTTCTTCAGTGAAGTAAACTACAGTACATAATTAAAATGAAATACTATACCTGTGGCAGCGCTATTGCAGCAGAGTCCACAAAACAGTCTAATTGTTGCATTTTTAGTTCATAGTCACTTTTCCTCTTTTCCAGTTCTTCTGTTTTTTTGTCCAGCTATTATAAAGCCCAATCAATTAAAATTCAGTTAGCACTAAAGGTTCACAGAATGTTGAAAGAATTAAAGCAAAAACTAGTAGCTTGTAAGTATGCAAGTTTACGCTATATATTCTGAGTACTTAAATATATTAGACTTCACACTATGTTTTATCGTATCAACAGTTCTTCCACATTTACTGTACCTATGGTCTTGTTCCCTTGTTGCTCTCCAAGCAAACACTATTTAAAAACATTTAAACAAGGTACTATGTTAGCAGCTAATCTGCTTCTTTTTGGCTAGCATTCAGCCTCACTCTAGTTAGAGTATGTAAACGACACAATGAAAATCAAGCTGCGGTGCGTAGTTACGTGTCAGTGAAAGGATCTGGCAGGGTAAGGCAGTGGGGAACCACTCTGGCAGTGGGGAGCTTCCAGAGCCTTTCCCTACTGCCTCCTCTTGTCAGAGCCTCTCTCTTGTTGCCAGAGTCTTTCCCTGTGGTGGGGAAAGGCTTCAGCAGGACATTGCAGTGTAGATGGGGGAAGCACTGTTTGGGCGAATGGAAATCCGTACAAGGTACATAGAGAGTGCTCATGTGTCTCTTTACTCACCTAAGCAGTGCCTCACTATCTACATTACTACTTATACTCGTGTATGTTCTGAAGATTCAGAGCAGGCTACGCAGCGGGGACAGAAGGCCAGCGAGGATAAGTGGCGGCATGTGACTTCCAGAAGGGGAAAGAGTACCAGAAATGTCCATGTACCAGTAACACAGATACAGGTGAGCAACCGTTTTCATGTTCTCTCCGCAGGTACTAGCGCAGAGAGTGGAGTGGATGATACATCTGAGGGAACAGAGCAGAAGGAGACTCCACTGATTGGAAGGCATGAGATGCACTGTCCTAGGGATGGGGGTTCCACGACCACCACTCCCAAGAGAAGGAGGAGGAGGGAGGTGGTGGTTGGGGACTCTCTCCTCAGGGGGACTGAGTCATCTATCTGCCGCCCTGACCGGGAAAACCGAGAGGTGTGCTGCTTGCCAGGGGCTAGGATTCACGATATGACGGAGAGACTGCCGAGACTCATCAAGCCCTCGGATCGCTACCCCTTCCTGCTTCTCCACATGGGCACCAATGATACTGCCAAGAATGACCTTGAGCGTATCACTGCAGACTACGTGGCTCTGGGAAGAAGGATAAAGGAATTTGAGGCGCAAGTGGTGTTCTCGTCTATCCTCCCTGGGGCAGGAAAAGGCCAGGGTAGAGACCATCGAATCATGGAAATCAACGAATGGCTACGCAGATGGTGTCGGAGAGAAGGGTTTGGATTCTTTGACAATGGGATGGTCTTCCAAGAAGAAGGATTGCTAGGCAGAGATGGGCTCCACCTCACGAAGAGAGGGAAGAGCATCTTTGCAAGCAGGCTGGCTAACCTAGTGAGGAGGGCTTTAAACTAGGTTCACCGGGGGAAGGAGACCAAAGCCCCGAGGTAAGTGGGGAAGCGGGATACCGGGAGGAAGTACAAGCAGGAGACTGCAAGAGGTGAGGACTCCTGTCTCAGACCGAGAAAGCGGGACAATCAGCGGGTTATCTTAAGTGCTTATACACAAATGCAAGAAGCCTGGGGAACAAGCAGGGAGAACTAGAAGTCCTGGCACAGTCAGGGAATTATGATGTAATTGGAATAACAGAGACTTGGTGGGATAACTCACATGATTGGAGTATTGTCATGGATGGATATAAACTGTTCAGGAAGGACAGGCAGGGCAGAAAAGGTGGGGGAGTTGTGTTGTACGTAAGAGAGCAGTATGACTGCTCAGAGCTCCAGTATGAAACTGCAGAAAAACCTGAGAGTCTCTGGATTAAATTTAGAAGTATGAACAACAAGGGTGATGTCGTGGTGGGAGTCTGCTACAGACCACCGGACCAGGGGGATGAGGTGGACGAGGCTTTCTTCCAGCAACTAACAGAAGTTGCTAGATCACAGGCCCTGGTTCTCATGGGTGACTTTAATCACCCCGATATCTGCTGGGAGAGCAATACAGCAGTCCACAGACAATCTAGGAAGTTTCTGGAAAGTGTAGGGGACAATTTCCGGTGCAAGTGCTGGAGGAACCAACTACGGGAAAAGCTCTTCTTGACCTGCTGCTCACAAACAGGGAAGAAATAGTAGAGGAAGCAATAGTGGATGGGAACCTGGGAGGCAGTGACCACGAGATGGTCGAGTTCAGGATCCTGACACAAGTAAAAAGGGAAAGCAGTAGAACAGAGACCCTGGACTTCAGAAAAGCAGACTTCGACTCCCTCAGGGAACTGATGGGCAAGGTCCCCTGGGAGAATAACATGACGGGGAAAGGAGTCGAGGAAAGCTGGCTGTATTTCAAAGAAACCTTATTGAGGTTGCAGGAACAAACCATCCCGATGTGTAGGAAGAAAAGTAAATATGGCAGGCGACCAGCTTGGCTTAACAGTGAAATCCTTGCTCGTCTTAAACACAAAAGAACAGCTTACAAGAAGTGGAAGATTGGACAAATAACCAGGGAGGAGTATAAAAGTATTGTTCAGGCATGCAGGTGTGAAATCAGGAAGGCCAAATCACACTTGGAGTTGCAGCTAGCCGGAGATGTTAGGAGTAACAAGAAGGGTTTCTTTAGGTATGTTAGCAACAGGAAGAAAGTCAAGGAAAGTGTGGGCCCCTTGCTGAATGAGGGAGGGAACCTAGTGACAGAGGATGTGGAGAAAGCTAGTGTACTCAATGCTTTTTTTGCCTCTGTCTTCACAGACAAGGTCAGCTCCCAGACAGCTGCACTCTGCAGCACGGTATGGGGAGGAGGTGACCAGCTCTCTGTGGGGAAAGAAGTAGTTCGGGACTATTTAGAAAAGCTGGACGAGCACAAGTCCATGGGGCCGGATGCGTTGCATCCGAGGATGCTAAAGGAGTTGGCTGATGAGATTGCAGAGCCATTGGCCATTATCTTTGAAAAATCATGGCGATCTGGGGAGGTCCCGGATGACTGGAAAAAAGCTAATGTAGTGCCCCTCTTTAAAAAAAGGGAAGAAGGAAGATCCAGGGAACTACAGGCCAGTCAGTCTCACCTCAGTCCCTGGAAAAATCATGGAACAGGTCCTCAAGGAATCAATCCTGAACCACTTAAAGGAGGGGAAAGTGATCAGGAACAGTCAGCATGGATTCACCAAGGGCAAGTCATGCCTGACTAACCTAATTGCCTTCTATGACGAGATAACCGGCTCTGTGGATGAGGGGAAAGCAGTGGATGTACTATTTCTGGACTTTAGCAAAGCTTTTGATACAGTCTCCCACAGTATTCTTGCCAGCAAGTTAAAGAAGTATGGGCTGGATGAATGGACGGTAAGGTGGATAGAAAACTGGCTAGATGGTCAGGCTCAACGGGTAGTGATCAATGGTTCCATGTCTAGTTGGCAGCCGGTATCAAGTGGAGTGCCCCAAGGGTCGGTGCTGGGGCCGGTTTTATTCAATATCTTCATTAACGATCTGGAGGATGGTGTGGACTGCACCCTTAGCAAGTTTGCAGATGACACTAAACTGGGAGGAGTGGTTGATACGCTGGAGGGTAGGGATAGGATACAGAGGGACCTAGACAAATTAGAGGATTGGGCCAAAAGAAATATGATGAGGTTCAACAAGGACAAGTGCAGAGTCCTGCACTTTGGACGGAAGAATCCCATGCACTGCTACAGACTAGGGACCGAATGGCTGGGCAGCAGTTCTGCAGAAAAGGACCTAGGGGTTACGGTGGACGAAAAGCTGAATATGAGTCAACAGTGTGCCCTTGTTGCCAAGAAGGCTAATGGCATTTTGGGTTGTATAAGTAGGGGCATTTCCAGCAGATCGAGGGATGTGATCATTCCCCTCTACTCAGCACTGGTGAGGCCTCATTTGGAGTACTGTGTCCAGTTTTGGGCCCCACACTACAAGAAGGATGTGGATAAATTGGAGAGAGTCCAGTGGAGGGCAACAAAAATGATTAGGGGGCTGGAGCACATGACTTATGAGGAGAGGCTGAGGGAACTGGGATTGTTTAGTCTGCAGAAGAGAAGAATGAGGGGGGATTTGATAGCTGCTTTCAACTACCTGAAAGGGGGTTCCAAAGAGGATGGATCTAGACTGTTCTCAGTGGTAGAAGATGACAGAACAAGGAGTAATGGTCTCAAGTTGCAGAGGGGGAGGTTTAGGTTGGATATTAGGAAAAACTTTTTCACTAGTAGGGTGGTGAAGAACTGGAATGGGTTACCTAGGGAGGTAGTGGAATCTCCTTCCTTAGAGGTTTTTAAGGTCAGGCTTGACAAAGCCCTGGCTGGGATGATTTAGTTGGGTTTGGTCCTGCTTTGAGCAGGGGGTTGGACTAGATGACCTCCTGAGGTCCCTTCCAACCCTGAGATTCTATGATTCTATGTGTTAGGGAAATGTGCAGTGTACATACTCTACACACTCCTGTAAGGAGCATGCAGGATAGATGTACCCTAAAGTAGTTGGATATTTGTGCTCCAAAAAATATTAGGGGTGACTTCAAATCACCCTCTTACTTTGTATCATTTAGACCGCTCACTGGTTATCCACAAAAACTACCACATATGACAAGGAGAAAAAAGAAAACCCCGTTTTGTATTGTTCAGACCTCAGGTTGTTGTGTCTTTATTTCCACTCTCATGTAAAATCAAAGCCTTCAGAATTAACCCTTGTGCTAGCTTGGGACTCCCCATTAGCAAAGTTGTAAAGCTTATCCAGACCTTTGTTCAAAATCCTTTAATTTATCACTGTCCAATGCAATGAGAAATATATTGTTAACCATAAGCAACCAGTTAGGGAGGTGTGTGTAGGTTGCAATGTATGATGTAAGTCTCTCAAAAAAAATGACTAGCTGACTCTTTAGGAGGAACATCCTAAATTTTACCTGTTCCTTAAGTTCCTGAATTAAAGCTTCTTTCTTTACTAAGTCTTCTTGTGCACACTGAAGCAATACTGCATGTTTTTTAGAAGCCTCTGTTAACTTGCTTAGCTGCTCAGTGGTATGGTTCAGGTCTTCATACAGGAGTTCTATCTGTTTTATTTAAATGGACAAACAAAAGTAGAAACAGTGAAATAAATAGAAATAAAATACCTGCTTTGGAGGAATAAAGTGGTGTACGGTAATGGTTTAATTACAAGGGTCCCTTTCCCTCTACCTTTTTTTTTGTTTAAATAAAGTCAGAACTAAAGTAAATATTCATCCCTAAAGATAACTTCTTATTTTGGCTATTCTTGATACGCAGTATCTTAGCCCCAGAGCAAAATTTTGTAACAAAGTTTTCAAAGGTACCTTAAAGTTACAGTTAAATTATTAGTCCATGTTTTCCATTATAAGTAGAGCTGCAGGTTTGTCATGGTGCGGAAAGTCATTGATAGCATGTTTTCTCAGTTTGGCCATGACTCCTCTGTCTGTGTGACTTACTACAGGAAGGGTCTAAGTGGGTGGGTTGCCAGCCCAATGCAGAGGGGAAGGGTTTGGAAAATAAGCCCTCCCCACATTTATCCGCTGGGCTGGGCAGCCCCCCACCGCTCTAGGCATTGTGCCCTGGAGGATTGGGTCACAGTACCACTCAGGTTTAGCCTACCCAGGACACTATGCCCAGAGCAGAGAGCTAGGCTCAGCCAGCTGCTGCTGTTGCCTCCATGTGAGTGCACGGCATGTTTCTCTCAACCCCCAGGCCTAGTGCTTTCAGCCTGTGTCCCCCTGCCCAGTCCCAGGATCCTGTCTCCCTCTTCACTGACCCTAACAAGTGTTCCCCACTTGGGCCCACCACCAAGGGGATAGTGAGGGGAAGAAGAGGTCCTGGCCCCTTCTGGGGGATGGGACGGAGAAGAGGTCCCAGCTGGGGAAGGAAGACATGCCAAGCCTGAGCCCTGATTGCCAGGGCACAGCCCTGAGAGCACACTGAGAGGTACCATGCCACCCTCCAGGTCCCAAGTGCCCTTGTTCATCATGGAAGATCTGGAATCTGGACTGCAGCCTCTCTTCTCAATGCTGCGGGGCTCAAGGAGGTCCCAGGGCCTCTCCTCCCAGACTTCTGCATTTGTACTTGGGCAGGGGCTTCCTCAGTTGGGCAGAGATGTGAGTACCCCACCCCATTATCTCCTGTGCAGGTGGTAGGTTTCTGGCTGTGCGGCCGCAGGCACTGCTTTCTAGGGCACATCCAATAAGGCAGGAAATGGTGGCTGCTGGGTCTCCCCTCAGAGCCAGCCAAGGGAGAAGGGGAATCTCCCATCTTGTTGTGCTCTGGGTCTGAGGACGACGACAAAACGTGCCTCAGAGGTAACGCTGAACTTCATTTGTTACCCAATTAATTTTTTTAAATTAAAAAAAATAAAATAAAAAAAAATAATCAGGGAGCAGTCAAGGTAAATTTTTAGTAACCTGCGGCTTTTACTAAGTTTACCATGACTACACCATGATTTTTGATAAAGTGCTGTGACAAATCTGCAGCCCTAATTATAACTTCTTGGGGTGTAATTTAAGCTAAAACAATCATGTTTTCCAGTTGTACTTACATAACCCAAATATTGCATAGTTTCAGAAGTAAGTTAGAGAGTTCAGTGTTTTTTTCCTGTTGCCTTACAATTACGTTTCATACTACCCTATAGATACCCGAGTTGGAGCCTGATAAAGTACCTGGACCGACTGCAGTTTAGTAAGCAATTCAGTTCTGGCTTTCACCTCACAAAGACATGGTAATATAGACTCCAAATTAGTTAAGGTCTAAAGCGAAGTCTGTGATCTTATACTATTCCCTAGATCCCTCATGTAGTAGAGATCTATTTGCAGAGAAAGGGAAGTTTGGGAGGTGAACAGTTTGTTCTGGTAGATGCAGGAATGGCGCTAAGTTGCAGAATAGAGGTACTATATATATACTCCTGGGGGAATTCTGCACTACTGTGTGTGTGCAGAATTCATGTCCCCTGCAGATTTCTTTGCTTCCCTGCAGAAAAATGGCTGACAGGGAAGCAAAGGGAACCTGCAAGAGCAGCCACGCACCACTCCCTAGCAGCACAGGTACATCATTTCAAGCACCCAGAGCAGCCGGTGGAAAAGTTGATCACTGCAAGGCTAGGGACATCCCAGCCAGTGGCTCCTACCCTGAGCCAGGATCAGCTGCTAGTCCCAGCTGAGCTGGAGGCAGGAAAGGAAGGAACTTCCTCTTCCCCTGCAAGGAGTGGCTGGGGCTAAGTCAGACCCACCCCCAGAAACCTCCCCCGAGCTGCAGGAAGCTCAGCATCCTCTTCTACTTCCTGCCCCATCACTCCTCAGCTGCTGGAGGAGGGGTCACAGTATGGGGGAGCTGCTCCCCATCCAGCCAACCCCCGTGCATCTGGACCTACCATACCCAGACACCTCCATCAAACCTCACACTGTACAACCAGAACCTCCCAAGCCCTTCATACCTGAACCCCACCCTCTGCATCTGGAGCCCCCCTGCACCCAGACGTCCTGCCTCCTGACCCCTACCCCTGCATCCAGACCACCCCCACTGAGCTCCCTACACTCAAACCCCCACCCTGATAAGCCCCACTGCCCTGCACCCTCCTGAACCCCCACATCCAGACCCCCCACTCTCCCAGCACCCCCTGCTGAGCCCCAACCACCTTCACCTGGAAGCCCCTGCAGAGTTCCATTGCCCGTGAACGTGCAACCCCTCACCAATGAGCCTCTGTACATCCAGATCCCCCCATACCTAGACCCTTCACTGAACTGCCTGCACCCAGATTGTCCCACACAAAATCCTCTCACCCCACACCTGGATCCACTCCACACTTGGATCCTGCCTGCCCCACACCTGGTGCAGAGGGGCAGGGCCCAGGGTGTTTCTGGGGCAGGCCCAGGCCTTGTGCTGTGTCAGAGTTGGGTGCAGCTTCACCACTGAGTCCATGTCCCAAGGGTGAGTGGTGGGGAGGCTGCAGGGTGATCTCCCACTTTCGTACAGCCAGTGGCCTGTGCTCCCCACTTCCATGCTGGAGCCTCTGCATTTATTTATTGACAAATAAAGCTTTCAGAATTTTGCATAATTTTAAAATATTGTGTGCAGATTTTTTTGGTGAAGAATTCCCCCAGTAGTCCGAACAGACTATTTTATGAAGACTTAGTCAAACCTGAGCACCTTCCCCTGTTAGCTATAGAACATGCTCTACAGAATAAATGGGGATGGCAGTGAGAGACTGGATACAGAATATAAAAATAAAACAATTAAAATGGAAAAGATGCAGCCTTAGTCAAACTAACTGTGCATGTTAAATTTTACTCCAGCGGGTGGAGCTTCTGGTTAAAATTATGGGTAAAGGAGAAGCTTCTTAACACAGCAACACAGGAAAAAAATGACTCTGTTAAATGCAATATTCTTTTATCATTTTTAGTCAATTATACTAAATTGGGGAGGGATAGCTCAGTGGTTTGAGCATTGGCCTGCTAAACCCAGGGTTGTGAGTTCAATCCTTGAGGGGGCCACTTAGGGGTCTGGGGCAAAAATTGGTCCTGCTAGTGAAGGCAGGGGGCTGGACTTGATGACCTTTCAAGGTCCCTTCCAGTTCTAGGAGATTGGTATATCTCCAATTATTACCTTTTATTACCTTTTTATACTTTAAGGACCTGAAACAATTCCCTTTAAACTCAGTTGAATGACTCTTACTAGCTCTAATAAGAGCTGGATCAAGCCTTTGGTATAGGATTTAAAAAAAAAAAGTACCTTATTAAATATTTAAGAAAATATTGAAACAATTTCATGGAGTTTGCCAGGTGTTCCACTCAAACGTTTGTACTTTTCTTTCCAACCAATGATATTTCGTACCCAAGTGAGGTTAAATTCCATGTAAATGCTTAAAACAAAAAAACAAATACATCCAACTCATCTGTAGCAGAAAATCACAATGTGGTACTGATGTTAGCACTCTTACATTAACTTTATCAGCTGCCTCTTTTCTCTCCAAGGTTTCTCTCAGCTCCTCAATCTGCCTTTCCTGATCCTCTATGATCGCTGTGTTTTCATCTTTTGCAGCCAGGGCAGAATTATACTTCCACTAAGAAAACAGCAAAGTTAAGTTTCAGGACTATGACAATGCAAGCAAGATAGCTAAGAAAATTGCTAAAAGCAACTCAGCTGTTGCATCTTGGAATCTTGAGATGACAGAACTATAAAATCATGTTTAGAAGATTGTCTGAGATAACGATACTAAAGGTCCAGTGAATAGAAGTGTTACTGCTTGCTAAATCCCACACACTAAGGTTTTGCATCAGAACTAAAACTGAGATTAAATTCAATGTCATCTGACTATTTTAAGATCATATCTATTAGTGATAGTCATGCCTTGTTCCCCTTTCCTAGTTCTGTTAATATCCTGTGCGACCATGGGTCAGTCAAAGGCTCTACCTCAAGTATTTGTAAAACAGGTATGATGCTAACCTACCTCATAAGGGTGTTGTGAGTAAATGTGTTTGGAAAGTACTTTGAGATCTTCCATGAAGGTTGCAATGAAACAGAGAACTATTTCCCATAGGATAAGTGTGTATGTTGGATATACCTGATGTAATATGCACACAGAAAAATTATAGTTCATATTCTGAAGTTGTATGTTCATTTCTATGCTGGGTCCTTTTGGGTTCACAGTACATGTAAAATACTGCATGCGTTGCTGTATTGGTTTGCAATAAAACGAAGTATAAAAGACTGCAAGACCTCTGTTAAAAAAAGGCACACTGTAAAGAAGAAGACAAACGTTTCACAGCTTCAGTGAGAAAGCATGATTTAGTAAGTAAGGGCCCATCTCCTGCAAGTACTTATGCAAGCAAATAACTTTACCATAAGAATCTTATTACGTCATGGGTGCTTGCAAGACTGGAACCTAGGAGTTGTCTCATAACTAGTTTCTTTCCTACAAATGAATTCAGTGACTTCAGCTTCATTTACTGATCTCTCAAACCACCAATTTCTCAGCAAAATTAAACATGAATGTGTCAGCTGATTGAAGTTCATAGGAACTGAGTAGGTAAGATAAATGTCTGTCTACTCACCATGTGGAAAAAGTTCAGTTTCCAAGACCACACTAGGCGTAAACTGCTCAGAAGAATACAATTAAAGTTGAAAGAAACTCACCCTACAGCAAATTACGCTGGTCCACATTTATGATAAAATATGTAATTGAAAAAGTGTTCAGCCTGGCATTTCATTCCATTTTTGTGATACCCAACATTGCCCCACATCTTTTCAAAAATGGAACATACATTTATGTCCTCCAGCTCTCTTGTCAGTCCATCAATAGATTCTGTCTTGTGACTAATAGATGTCCTAAGCTCCTGGATTTGGCTCATCAAGTCAGATACAACCTCCTGCAAAAGAAGAAAAATGTTGAACCCCAATTTCACTGGACTTTGTCACTATTTAAATAATTTTTGCTTAGCCCATATTTCACTTTGAACCAAGAAAATATTTTGAGTGGTTTTTTAAATTACTTTGATTAGAATGTGAAGGAACAGTACAATTTTTGAGGTTAAAAAGCACCTTTCTTTACCCTAAGGTTTCATACAAAATGTTAAATAGCTTATTTACTATTCCAAGATTAAAAGGAAAAAGACTATTTTGTTTAGTCCCACTCTGATCCTCTTCTGGTAGAAGGTTATGAACGTTGCTGTAAGAAGCAGGGGGAAATTTAACGGAGCGAGTCATCTTCAAGAAACTATTACTGGACTCTGGATTTAGTGGGGCAGTTCCCTCTAACCCCATCCAATCTTCCCAAGTTTTTCCTTTGTTATGAAAACAGAGCAAGTCAGGAATTGATTGACCATCCATAACAATGAGCTCCCATATAATTTCTTAAATGTATGTTATACTCAACGATAAAAGTTATTCACCAAAGGAGCTTTCAGAAAACTGGTATAGCTATCTTAAATGAAACATGGATTGATTTTACTGACAACAATTACAGTGAGATTCGTACTGTGTCATTCCTATGGTTTCTAATTCCAATTCCTCAGCAGATGAGCTTGACTGGAAACTCCCTGTCAATCAACAGGTGATACGTTCATGACCTTGTGTTAGCTGTTTTGTCCAGAAGACAGCACAACTCCCTTTTGTCTTCCCTCTCCAGCTGTCCCCTTATATTTCCACCCTGTTTTCTCTGGCACTGTGCCAGCCTTCTTTCCCCAGCTGTCTTGGAGACCCTGTGTCAGATGTATGAGAGTTTTTTTCACCTATTATCACAGTTAGGAAGGGATTGGCTTCCAGCTCTGCTGCAAAGAAGTCAATTTCTTTCAGAACTTGTGAACCAAAAATAAAAAGTAGCTACCTTGTCAGCAGTGTTAGTCTTCTCCAGAGAAGCAATAACCTCTTCGGCAGCAGCCAGATTCTGTTCTAATTTCTGCAACTTTGCTTCCTGGAAGAAACTTTATTTTAGTTATGGAAAAAGCCCTCAATTACCTCTTGTGTACATTTAGTATAAACGTTAACACTAGGAATAACGCAAGAGAGACAGCTGTACTGCTTAATATGCTGGAGGGGCTAAAAGATATCATAGTAGTTAAAAAGCAACTGTGATTCCTGAGACTTGAAAGCACTGAACTGGTTTTGCTATTAAACTTTAAACAGTTTAATAAAAGTTCTATTGCCATTAATATACAGGAAATCCAAGAAAACCCAGTTTTCAATTGTTAAAATGTGCTTTTATACCTGCTGCTCACATTGTGTCACCATTTCAGAGGACTGTTTTTCCAGCTGTACATTTTCAAGTACTTTCAAGAGTTCTCTAGAAGAGAAGGAATATTCTTCTTGTAAGAGACTTAATCAAAACATAAGAAAAGACAGCTTGAACAAGGAACAAACTATGTAGGTTGGTCTTGGGTCCCATTTAGTTCTAAAGGTTCTTTCACTACCAGCTGATTAATGCTATTCAAAAAACTAATGGTTCAGCTTGCAGCCATATATTGCAGCTGATGCTAGACCTTTCACATACAAAAGAACATTTTTATAATGAAACTGTTCATTAAAAATAATTAAAAAGAAGTAGTGCTGTCTTTAGTGGGTAAAGACACTGACTAAAAATTCATCAAGTAATCATCTCTATACAGCCTGGGTACAAAAATCTTTAATAGGCTTTTCTGAATGGGTGTTTTCAGGTGAACTGAAGGTGTTATTGTTGCCTCATCGGTTTTTTATTGTTTTCTCTTTTTAGAAAGAGAACGGATATCTTAGATACTAAAACATTTTTCTCTTTATATCAAGAGAGAGATAATGGCAATTACAAAATACATGAAAAGATACATCATGCATAGTGATTTCTGAGGTTCAAAGAACTCACCAGTCTTTGGGCCAAATTCATTCCTGGTAGTTAACTCAGAGGTGAATATTTTCCACAACAATGCATTTAGAAGGTTTGCATTTTTATTTTTGGAAAAAGAAATGTATTTTATGGCAAGAACTACAAAAAAATGAAACTTAGCATAGGATGAAACCATTGACTTCAACTGGAAATCAAACCCACAACAATACTCACTTTGAATTATGTTCTTTGTCTTCTTGTAATTGCATTGTTAGTTTTTGATTACGTCCTTTTTCTGTTTCCAAAAGTTCCAAAAGATTCTAAAACACACAATTTTTTATAACATTCTGTTTGAAGTATATCGATACAAATATTTTAAAAACTCTCTTCTGTTAAGAGGCCTTTGGATATTTGGTACCAACATATACATACATACATACACACAGTATTTCTAAAAAAATAATTTAAAACCAAAAGATTAGAAAAGAGGAAGAAAAAATAAAACAACTCTCAAAATGCTACACAAAGCATACACAAAACAGAAAAAAAGAGTTCTTGAACCTGGCCCTGAGTAATTCTAAAGGTAAACTCTAGTGCATGCTGACAAGTCAGCAATTCTAGTGCCAACCACCTCAGTTGTCATTATGAGAGATAGCAGTCCTATGGTTAGATAGGATCCTAAATTATTTAAGACTTAAGGGGCACAAATTAACACAATTTTCAATTTAGGTTTTAATTTTTTTCAGTAGTAATACTATACTGTTATTTTTAAAAAGGAATTTATAGTTTCCAGTCTGTCAGTTATTTCTTTAAATGCCAAACGAGAGACCTTGAAACAAGTATGCTGATCAGGTAGCCAGCATACAACACAGAAAGGAGGCAAAAGCATTTACAAAAGCCCTTGAGCAGCCTTGTTGCTGTGTTCTGCAATCACTGAGGTCTGTGAAAGGTTTTCAAGGAAAGCAGCAACTAGATGGCAGGACAGTGATCTAACACCAAGAAGAAATAAATCACCATGACAAGACCATTATTGCCAATGTATAAAAGCACCAACTTTCAAATATTTCAGAGATGCCACTTTTAGCCGGAATTGAAATCTGAACCCTCCACGGTATTCCTCCCAATATTTCTCTCAAAAGCAATGCCCAGTTTCTTTACCAACTAGCCCATCTTAATCAAGCCCTGTCAAATGATAATGATTTCTTTGGTAGACAACAGAACTTTAGCAGAAGGTGACTGGATGTCTCTTATAACCAATGGTTACAAGAATCAGCTGGAAAATTAAATAAACTTCTGGAAGTAACACCTTCAGATAGGACCACTATCAAAATAGTGAATTTTTTTGGCCTAACATTGGTAATGTCATTTTAATGAGATGAGTTACATAATTTGATTAAATGAGAGGTGCAATTATACTGTGTAACAGCTTTGGCTTTCTTACATGAAGCTCGGTTTTCAGTGCTTCGCTTTCTTGTTTGTTGTCTTCAAGCTGTTGCTTCAGCTGATCAGTTTCAAACTTCATTACTTCCTGTAAATTCTCATAGTCATCCTGCAGACTTGTTTTTCCTTCAAGAATCTTTTCATGTTCTAGCCTTCATTAAAATTTTTTTGACATTATTAGTAAACAAGAATTTGTACAGGACAATAAAAATAACTCAATTATATTTTAAAAGCTATAAATAATCCACAGAGTGCAGTCTTGTTTTATAAAAAATGGATGTCATGTCAAGACTTACAGGCTTTGGTTATGTTATTTTTTAATCACAATTCCCAAAATATTAAGAGACACCTCAAGTGTTTTAAGCAGGGCTTTAGAGTGGAGCCCGGAGCTGGAGTGAGGACCAGTAGGTTTTTGCCTGGAGCTGGAGCGGAGCAATTCAAAAATTGGATTGCTCCAAATCCCTGGTTTTAAGGGACATTGGTGGAGATGGTGGGAGAGAGGCTGTGATGTTTTGGACATACAGCCACCGTTGCTTTCCTCTAAAAAGAGCCAAGATTTACACCCTTCAAGGTTTTAAGTGATACTTCAGTCACCATCAGTCATTGTTTATCTGCTGATGGTAGTGATTAACATATTCACACATGTTTATTCAGTTACATTCTCTCTTACCCATGTATAGGTTATTTGTCTCACAAGAGCTTTCTGCATATTGTATAGCTTGATTTGTTTTCTTTTAAACTGTTGGCTTGAGGAATATTTAGGTCACTTAATACTTATTAAGGTTAAAAGTAAAAAAAGTTAGAGGGGCTATGCACCTGCTGACAAAGGTTATGAAACAAAAAAAATACAGAGCTGGTAGATTGGTATTTACTAGAGCACCTCTAAAAGGGTCAGTCTCTTAATATTTAATTAGAGGCAACAGTGAAACCATGTCATCAGTTTTGATGCATGGTTCTCGGTCTTCAATATATTGCGTAGAAGATGTCACATGCCACATAAGATGTAATCCCAATAGGATGCAATAATGCAGTCAAGACCACTTGTCATCTTGCTTAATGGAAAAGATTTCCCATGCACTGAAACTGTGTTACTTTAGTGCAAATGTGCCTGTTTAATATCACTTGCTATTGAATGATAAATAAAATCTTACCAATTTCCTGCTCCTAATAGCACTTAATGTCAATTATAGCATGTAGTACAGAAAGATTTTCAATCCTGAATTGCCAACCTTTGAACAAACTGATTTTAAATGTATGTTTTCATTTTAGTTATATGGATTTTTCGATGCACACAACAATGTGAAACAGTGACATCATGGGCAAACTAGAGTGAGGCTTTTAATTTTAGCATTAAAGAATTGAAAAAAAACAATTAAAAAACAGGCTTCCTCAACAAATTCAGTCTACTTAAGGGAGGTCAGAACATTTACTGGGAAAAAATAAAAAAACCAAAAAAAAATAAATAAATAAAAAAATCACATTTACAGTAGAACCTCAAAGATACAAACACCAGAGTTATGGACTGACGGGTCAATGGGACACCATGTGAAACTGGAAGTAAATAATCAGGCAGCAGCAGAGACAAAAAAAAAAAAAAACACGCAACACTGTATTGTGCCTGTATTGCATCTTTAAGGTAGGCATATTTGTCCCCACCACTCCCCCATGAGGGGCAGCCACTTACAGCAAGACACTGGGGCTGCCAGCCCAAGGCAGCTGGAGCCGGCTGAGCAGAAGCAGTGCTGGGGTCGGCGCTTTCACCCCTGCCACCCCTCACCTCCGCTGGAATGAGGATGTGCTGGTTTTAAACATACCCCCCGCCCCCAGGCCGGGAGGGGGACACACCGTTTTTTTTTTCTCTCTCTCTCTCTCTCTCTCTCACACACACGACAAGCTTGCAGATTCATGCCAGCACTGAGTAGGGAGCTCAGCTGCTGCAGAAGCTTGGCCTGGAGTGTCAGCTGCAGAGCCTGAACTGCACTTTGTTCAGAGTTAACAGACAACCTCCATTCCTAAGGCATCCGTAACTCTGAGATTTTACTGCAATGGAAAAATGATATGGGCACAAATGTTGAAATTAAGGGGGCTTTCCTGTAGTCTCTGATAATTTCACCACCTTTTTTCCCTATCTCCTAAATATACAGGAAATAGTTGAGCCTGTAAAAGCAGTGTGTGTATGTACCAAAAAATGCAGTGGTTAACTTGAGCTCTTCTTTATATGAATGATTATTTACAGTGAAAGTTAGCACATATTAGCACAGAATTAAGAATCTGGATGCACTCTCATATGGAAGGCTTAGAAACTTCCACTAAGAAGGAGCTGACCACATACCTAACATTATCCAGTTGGAGTTGTACATCCATGTGTCTCATAGAGAGTTGACTCATTTCCTTCTCTTGTTTTTCTCTGAAGGTGTTATACTCCATCTTTACAACAGACAGCTCCTTGTCTGCAGACTGCAGGACAATGCGTAAGTCATGGACTTCACTTTTTAATACTGTCAAAAACATGCAGAAATGTATAAAGTTTTGTTAATTTATAAAACTGCTCACTTGCAGATGCAATACCAGGGATGTTGAAAAAATCTTATGTGAAAGTTAAAAAAAACTACACACAACTCTCAGTAAAAATGGCCATTTCCTCAAAAAACTGGGGGAAAAAAACTTAAGGAGAAAAAAGGAGGTAAAAAAGGGTCAGTGAAGTACTGACTTGTAGAAAAAGTGTACACAGAATCAAAAGGATGCTGCGGGGTGGGGAGGGCATGTAATTGTAAATCAGCATTGTAAACTAAATGCATGTTAACCCAATTTAATTTTATTGGCAGTGTAATCTTGAGGGTAGATTTAGAACTTGCTTATTCTTTAAGTGTTAAGTTGTTTAAATTGTATTTTGTATTTTAAAAAGTCATCTTAAGTAGCTTTACCTGTTTACTACACTTGTGAGTTTTAAATATTCTAAGCTAATCATGTATGAGAAGTATGGAAAAAGAAAAGTCCAACTGCTTCTATATTAGCTATATCAGGAAAATGTGTTCAAACATTACTATATTTCTAGTTGTCTAACCGATCTAACTGAAATGTCAAAAATACATAGGTATGCTATGTATATGCCCTCAGAATATAATGCAGGCATTCTAGTAGATAGACACCAGTGGGAGTTAAGACAAGTGAAGACAATTTTTAAAACCTTAAAATGATAGACGGGAACAAATAAGAATGAAGGTTAAAAGTTGCTCCTGAATCTGGGACTGCAGATTCGTAGAATGATCGCGCGCCTTTTTCCTTTTTATTATTTTTAATTATTTTAACCTTCTAAAACGATATTCCATATTCACTTAGGATGAATCATCTCCTTCCATTGTCTATACCTGGAGATCCTGTGATATAGAGGAGGTCAGAGTAGATCTGGTGGCCATTTCTGACCTTAAACTCTATGACCAACTATGCAGGTTGGTCAAGAGTGGACAGGAAAAGTTACTCGTCAGACAGAATTATGTATATCTCATTATCCAACCAAAGCAGTTATTCAGTATTTGTCATAGTAGCTTCTAAACATGAAACCTCTTGAGAAATTCACACAGCATTTCAGTGCTACAGACTTACTATCAGTCTTGCTCTGAGTGTCTTGAAGTTGTGTTTTGAGAAATGTAATCTGTCCAAGGAGCTCCTGCTGTTCTTTATTCCAGTCACTTCTTTCTGATGAGAATAGCTTTAGAAGAGAAATAAAATTTAAAAATGGAAGGGGAGTATAGGAGTGTATAAATCATAGCTGAAATAATAGAAGTATTTTTATGTGTTGTGTATTTTCCAGCTCTGACTATGTAAGAAGCATTTGTCTGTATGCTGAGAAAGTAATTTTGGATATTTATAATCAAACCAATCACATGAGTCCTGAACATTCAAGTGTGTTATGGTTGTGAATAGCTTAGTAAATTGGAAGCCTATAGAGCAAGAACTATTGAGGTAATTGAGGAAGCAAACTGAGATAAAAAAGGATCTATCGGCCTCACTTTAAGTACCCTTCACCTGACAATTTAGAACTTCATATCTGCTCCTGAGCTGAAGTAGTGGAAGCATGGGGGAAGACTGATGCTCTTCTCTGTCAATCTCACCTTCCCTTTGCCAGACTCATCTTTTCTACTCTTCCATTACAACTCCCACTATACCACAAAGAGAGCATGTTATCCACGTTATGGCATTACCCTAAAATCTATTCCTTAATTTTACTGTGAGATCACCATTTATAAGCTCTGCCTATCAACAAAAGTGAATTGTATAACTCAGTGGAATAATTCCTCACACCTAAATTGCATATTTTGTCTTCAGTGAACTTTACAATCTTCCCAAACCCTTAATGATATAGATAACCACTTTAGGGAGGTAAGGGGGCTGAAGGGATTAAGTGACTTAACTCGAGGTCACAGATGGGGGTGCTGTATGGTATATGTTACATAGTGCATTGTGCATATATTGCAGAAAAATATTCCACACAACTGTTTTAGTTTTGGTTAGTTAGGCTGGGTAGATCCACAAATAGAAAAATAAAGAAAGAGGACCTGTAAGCTTTATATAGTAATGACAATTTTGTTCATTCACAGATAGAACTAGGAGTATTTTTAGCACTGCAAAATTTTTGGAAAAATGTTTTTTGTGACAACTGATAATTTACCACACATCATGAAATTGGGCAAAAAACACCACCTGTAGGTATCTTGGGTGCCTCGCCATTTATACATTTCCTCTATGATCAAACAGATTTAAATATTTCAAAATAAGTTTTAGAAAGCACTGATGCTGGCTGTTGTCTAGCTGATCTTTCTGCTCAGTTCTGGTGTTATAATTTTAGCAGTTTTGCCTCTTAAAAATCCAAATAATTCACTAAAGGGGGGCCAAAAAATAGTTGAGAAATGTGATTGATACATACTCTCTCACAAAAATCTGATTTACACAGCTACCTCACCTCTTGCATTTGTGCAGAATGATGCTCCAGTTTATCAATATGTTGCTGAAATTTTATGTTCTTACTTTCTTCCTCATCTAGCTTGATCTGAAGAGTGCTCAGTTGTTCCTGTAACATGGCAGACATGCATAATTAGAAAGCTTTTCTTTCAGTTATTTTCATATGGCATATGGTCAGACCTGCTGTGTACACCAAATCCAAAAATCTTGACTATTTTAAGTCTTTATGGCTTGAAGCAAGGACAGTCAGAGAGATAACTATTGGTTTATCAGTACCACAGGGATATCCCTTACTCCCAGTGAACTTCCAGATCTCTGGGAAATCCCTCAAAGCAAAATACAAACATGGGACCCAATCCTGCAAACATGCACATTCTTAACTTTAAGTATGTGTGTATAAGTTTAAATGGAGGGGTCTGATCCAACAAATTGCTCTTCAGAATAGACAAAAATGGACTAGATTTCTGGGAAGATCTGTGAGATATATGAAATGTTTGAGGGCAGTTCAGCAAGGAGTTCTATTATATAAAAGTTTTCATATTAATTAAAATGAGAGCCACATTATCAATATTATCTCAGACACTTTGCTTTGCTCTTCTATGGCAAAAGCATCTCTTTTCAGGAAATTTAAAAGAAGGATAAAAGGACTGAGGTTTTACACAGTGTTTAAACAGGCTCTCAAATAGTGCAGTCTCTTCTAGCTTTGAAATAAGCCACAATTTGGAATGATGGTAGCCCTTCTGCCTGAGTCTCCCTGTGATTGAACAGTTTGGTTTGAGTATTCAGGTTTAAATGCCCTGGAGCATGCCATTTCTGCTAAACTAAGACTTCTCACAAAATATAAATGAATAATATGTAAACAGAGAAAATGCATAACAAGTTTGAATTAAAATACCCAACTCTCTTTGTGGCATTTACACTGGAAATGCTAAAGGTGCATAAGTACAGCATAGCATGCTACTACACATCACAATAAATTACTAAAATATTTATTAAACATTTACTTTGGTTTTATAAGTGAATTGTTACATTAAAACAAAAGTTATTTTTGGTGAAAAAATGATATTTCTCAATGGACTATCAAAACATGCTTTTGTAAAACAAACAAAAACAAAAAAACCCAATTACATATGCACTTCCACTCTTATTCTGAAGATTTACCTGCACCATTCTGAGCTCCTCAGCAACGGCCTCATAAGCTTGTTCATTCATCTCCGGAGGAACTGGCTCATTGAAAATATTATCCACCACTTCCCGTGAACTCTGAATATCCATGGAATCACAGACAAAGATTTCAGGGCTTATTCGTGGCACCAGACGAGACCTTAGTTGGTAAGCCTTTGTTGGTGTAGTCATACTCTGTTGTAGAAATTATGAAGGAAGCATTAGTTTAAAATATAAAATAGCCACAGATTATAGTTAAGGCTAAGATTTTGTTACAGATATTTTTAGTAAAAGTCATGGACAGGTCATAGGCTTCCATTAATTTTTCTTTATTGCCCGTGACCTGTCCTTGACTTTTATTAAAAATATCCATGACAAAATGGGGAGTCGCTGGGCAGCTGCGGGGGCCGGCTGGGAGCTCTGGGGGCTTGAAGCTCCAGGGTCCTCCTCCATCTCATGACTCGGAGCTTTGGGGTCCCCTTCTGCCTGTGGCGGCTGGAAGCTGCAGTGTCCACCTGGCGCCTGCGGCAGAGAGGTGCTGTGGAGTCCCCCTCGCCACTAGGGAGATCTGCGGGTCTCAGGTGGCGGGGTACCTCAGAGCTCCTGGCCGCTGCGGTTGGTGGCGGGACCCTGCAGCTTCCAGCCGCCTGAAGTCACGGAGGTCTTTGGAAGTCACAGAATCCATGACTTCCATGACAAAATCGTAGCCTTAATTATAGTGTAATATATTTCATAAGTCTATAAACAAAATACAGGATAAAGTAAAACGGTCAAAGCTGGTCAATTATATTCCACACAACTGCCTGTTTTTTTCTGATTTGCAACTCAGTTACAAGCAGTAGTGCATCAGGAAGTATTTCAAAACAAATGACAGAAATGAAGATATCACTTTAATCATATAGTGAGCTCATATACTGAAAAACTTGTCAGGAAAAGTATCTTACACTCTACTCTGATTTTTACTAAAGAAATTTTTTGTTTCATCCAACTCAGATGTAACTATATACTGCTGTATTTACAACCTCTCTAACAGATTCCTGTACCTTAATAGTTTCCCTGTGCATTTTATTCAATTGAGAGACTTCATGACGTTTGTGTGCCTTGGTTGCCTCCAAAATATTTTCAAGATGCTGGTTTGCTTTCTGAAGGGACTGAAGTTCTGACTCCATTTCCAGATGCCTTTTCCTGTTTAGACACAAGATTTTACCACAAAGCCCAAAAGTCATCATGCACTCTAGCATCATTAGTCTGACAGTAAGGTGCTGTGTAACTGTCATACTGAAAAACAATTCCAGACACTTTCATCCAAGCCATCAAAATATTTCAATTTTGAGACTATGCTATTTATAGGATCAGTGGACCCCATTAAGAGAGCTATTAAAAGCTGCTTTGTGATCAGATAATTAACAAAATACATGCACACTTAAACATAGCCTTAAAATGGAAAAATCACTCCCTCCTTTATCCAGCAACACCTGAGTTCAGAGCTTCTTGTTTTCTCTAAAGAGCAGATTGCATCTTCCATACCAAAACTTTGTGAATCAGAAATCTGAACTGAAGCTTGACGAGATTAATAAAACCTCTAAATATTCTTTTCAAGTATTGTTAAGATAACATTCTTAAGTATTTATTTTAACATGTCAAAGTAATTTATTAAAGGTAAATAGTTCTTTATTAAAGGTAAGTAGTTCTTTAATCTTGGGAAGATCTTTCACTGTGTAATATTTAGTAGTTTTGTATGTCAGTAGTGTGATAGCTGGCATTCACATCATTGCAGTGTCAAGAGTGTCATGCAAGCATGGATTGTTTGTGAAACTGTTTAGTGTTATCACCATCCACGTCCCATTCTGATCTCAGAGTCAATAACAAAACTTCATGAGCATCAATGGGAGCAGGATCTCAGTTTATTGCTGCTCAGGACAGAGTGGAAACTGGTGCCAATGTATTTGCTGAACCATTACGTGTGTGGGTAAAACTATTTAAGCTTTAATATAGGGGTTTTTTTAAATGCAAGTTCCTTCATGGCGCCTCTCCCCTGCCCACATTCTCCACCTACCAGACTGGAGGGAGGGGAGTTCGGCAGTTCTGCCCTGCGGCAGGGTGGTGGGGCTAGAGGCTTCTGCCCAGTGGGGAGGGTGGTCTAGGGGCTTCAGCCCTGCGGAAGGCATCTGCAGGGGTTCAGGGCAAAATCATGAAAAAGTAAAAAACAATGGGTTCAGCCCTCCCTTTGTAGCCAAGCGGACTTCTACTATGCAGATCAGGATTTGGGGAGACTGCATACCATAAAGATCTGCTCTCCAGGGACTCCCTACATCCTAATGTGAAGAAGCAGGAGCAGGGTAAGTGGATTTCCAACTATACAAGACTAATGTGATGTCTGTAAACTGTTGCTCAATGGACTGTGATGATATGAGGAGGATTGTTTTCCCTTTCTCCCCTCACTCTGGCTCTCTCTAGAAGACAAATTTACTTGGGCTGTATTCTAGGTCCAGAATTTGACTGTAAAAGAATATCAATACATGTATATTCTAGCAAAAATATATTTTGCAGAAGAATATTAGTTTAAAACATTTCTACATTGTTTCCTCTCACTTGGTTAGCTCTTTAAATTCTTCATATTCTTGTTTTGAACTTGCCAGTTCACTCTGAGTATGCAGCAGGCGTGCTTTCAACCTTTCAAAAGACACCAATGAATTGCTTTCTGTTGAGGTAGTGCTGGAATACAATTGATGACCTAAGAAACAAACAAAGATATTCTCTGATATCATCCTAAACAACTCAAAAGCATAATAAGCTCTATCAACAAAATAAGAACAATTTTTTGAACATTCCAGCAACTCAGACTAAGCCAGATGGACACTAAGAATAGTCCACATGAACCTAAGCATTATGTAATTTTTTTTTTAATTTGTATTACTGTAACACCTAGGCAGGAAGCACAATCTCACTGTGTTAGGTGCTGTGCAAACAAAGAGAAGGTCAGTTCCTGCTCCAAAGAGCTTACAACCTAAACATGAAAAAAAAAGAAAAGAGAGACAACAGATGGATACACTCAGATTGATGGGGAAGAACAGGTAAACAGTTAGACAACATTGGTCAGTATGATAGACAATGGTTGCAGTACACCAGTTGTTTAGCCATTGTCAAATTTTTTTGCATCACAAAAAAGGATGAAATAGAAAATGACTATGTATTGCAAACTACTACACAGTATTATCACATGCACTGAACGGCACTTTTAAAGAATGTTTTTAACATTACCATGTGGTAGATTCAATTGATGAAAAGTTTAAAAATTAAAATGTAAGTTTTGCAAAAGTGTTTCACATTGAGATGTGTGCATTTTGTATTATGTTTAGACAAACAGATTACTTATGCAACATTTTAAGTTTCTCATTTTAAAATGTTAAAATATTAATTTAATAAAGAAGAATGTTAAACCATCAAATTCATATGATCACCAAAAGCACTGCCACTTAAAATATTTTAAATGCTAAAGAAAATACCTAGGGTTTCTCAAAAATACACTAATTATTACATTTTAAAATGAGTATTAGCTTATGAAAGGAATATGTCATAGTGTATTTTTACCTCCATTATTTTTCTCTATGGCTGAAGCTTCCAAGAAAGCTTTTTCTAGTTCTGCAATGGTCTGAGCATCAAGTTCTTGAGCCTTTTTCACTGACTGTAAGGAACGAAGTCGTTTGTTCTCCTCTCTGAGGCTGTGATTCTCCATGGCATACTTAGCAATTCGTGGGTGTTGTTCCATCTATGCATATGTGACATGCAGATATTTGTTGAAGTGTTGCAAAAAAGAAAAGTAGTTTACAAAAAAGGCTATTTTACGGAGGAGTCAGTATATAGGGCTGCCAATCTGTCATCTTTCACAAGTATTAAATTGTAAAGGAAAAGAAAAAGGGGGCTTTCCTAAACCACAGAGGACTTTTCAGATTTCTTAAAGAGCTGGCAAACTGGTTTTATTACTTCACTGAAATTTACTCTCAAAATGCGTATAGATGAGTAAGTAATGATCAAAGAATTCCTGTATATACTCGTTCATTAGCCCGTTCGTTTATAAGTCGACCCACCAAGATGGATAAGTAAAAATAGCAAAAACTGTACGAGTCTTTCATAAGCCAACTCTATATTTCAGGGGTTGGAAAACTTTGGCTCCCAGCCCGTCAGGGTAAGCTGCTGGCAGGTCGGGATGTTTTGTTTACCTGTAGCGTTCACAGGCACAGATCACCTCAGCTCCCAGTGGCCACGGTTTGCTGTTCCCAGCCAATGGGTGCACCACTTTCCGCAGCTCCCATTGGCTGAGAACAGCGAACCGCAGCCACAGGGAGCTGAGGGGCTCTATGCCTACAGATGCTCCAGTTAAACAAAATGACAATGTATTAGATATTCAATTCAATGATTCCACAGAGTTTAAAATCATTCAATTTTGGTGTAGACCCGTTTATAAGCCGACTCCCGCTCTTTGATGCGTCACTTTTTTTACCCAAAATATTCGGCTTATTAACAAGTATATATGGTAATCAGTAAATTCCATTTTTAAACATTCTGTAGTATTGCAGGAGGGACATAATTTTAATCCTGATCATTACATATGAGCTTCTTCCTCTAGAAACATTAGGATCACAATTTAGCCTAGAATATGTAGGCTCAACTACAGAATTAGTAAAGTAGTCTGTCTTTCTGTTCTATCTTTAACACAGGACTGAGTTTCCTAACTGTAGCGGTAAGCGCTTTCCTTAACATCAGGAATTCTATCAGTGATTTAAACCAGATAGCATTAAGTATAGTAATTTCATAGTTTAGAGAACTGGGTAGATTTTGCTTATGATACCTTTGAACCAACAGTGATCAAGGTCAGTTGTTTTGTTATCTTTAAACAGTAAAAAAGCTCTTTCTTTTTCTGTTGTTCATTAGCTTCATCAGATTGTTTTGGAATGGAACAATAAGTAAAAATATTTACCTGTTCTCTCAGTGTCCGCAATTCCTCCCTCAGTTCATCGATGAGATCATCCTGCTCTTTGGGCACTAAACTGCCATGAGCCTCTTTGTGTAATCTCTCCAAGCGAACTATATGGTCCTCCCGGAATTTAACTATCATTTTATTGGACTGAATGAATTTCTCCTTTTTGCCACAAAGATCTTCTAGTTGAGCAACTTTTTCTAACAAAGTCTTAAAACAATAAATACTGATTTAGTAGTTGGGGGTAAAAAGGACAATGGCAATCTCCAAATAGATGTATTTATCACAAACTTGAACAAGTTCTACCATACTACCTATGACAATATTTTATGTACAAAATTAAAATATTTTATTATCCCATTCATATTTTTGTAAGTGAAATTGAACTTGTGACTTTTTTTTTTTAAATCAACTCATTATGGGGCACAATCTGATTATTAATCAAAAGTTTCCTATGTTTTTTCTTTATTAAACTTGGACATTACCTTAAAAATTCAAAATTTGACTAGTTTATAATCTCTCCTCCCTGTAACTACACTTTGCTGTCTTTGTAAACAGAATTTTTAATTTAACAAAGCGGGACAATCTCAACTGTAGTGGAACTTCAGTAGGTTTACTCATCCTTAGCTTTAAGCAAAAAATAAGCAGGATATGCTAGAGAAAAGGCAGTGAATTCTTACCTTCTTTTCACTTTCAGATTTCTCCAAGAACAGCATTGCCTCAAGAAAGTAGTTAATGTAATTTGTATTTTCCTGACCTTGTCCAAGAGCAGCTAAATAGAAAGTTAAAGAATTAATAAATACGGTGTTTCAGATTCAAATTATTTAAGTTTTCCTTCATGTTTAACAACTATATTTATAGCATTTCCAACACTTCATTTTTCCCAAAATAACGTATTGAACATATGTATGGGCATATATACATTACAGTTATAGAACGCCCTCTAATGATACTATTAGGGTCTGTCAATTTATGAGATACAAAACTTTACTCACGCAAAACTGACATGCAAAGTTGTACCTAATGAGTAAAGGGGTTTTGAATTTAGCTTTTTACAAAAAAAAAATATTCATGTGTTCAACTAAGGAAGTTGCAAAATATGGAATTAGCTTCAGATGCTTTTTTAGCATTTTATAACATGAATTTGGCATTAATATTACATTCTGTGCATAATAAAGTGGACTATCATAGATATTTATGGGACACTAATCACCATAATATCTAAAGGGCAAAATAATTATCCCATTATGATTAGAGCTGAGTGAATAACTGATTTTTCAGGTTGGGGGCACAACCAAATAAGGTGAAAATATTCCGGTTTGACTCAAACAATTTTTTAAACAATCTTTTCTTCAAATAAAAAAAAAAAACTCAAAAAGATTTTGTTTCAAATCAACCAGAATGTTTCAAGTTAATTCAAAAAAAATTTTTTTTTCAGTTTTTCAATTAGTTTCAAGTTAAGGCAAAACATTTTGATCCATTTGAAACAATCTTTTTTGCATTTTTCATTTCATTTTGGACATTTCAGGTGTTTTCATCCTTGTGTGTGTTGTTTTTTTAAATTGGACAAATTTAAAATCAAAATGAGATTTCAAACTAAAAAAACATTTCAACATGAAAAACTTGAAACGAATGGCTTTTTTCAACTGAAGCTATTTGTCAAATTTGACGAACAGTTTCAGACCCTCCCGCCCCCCAAAATCAAGTCATCAAAAAATTTTCTAGTTAATATATATATTTTCAAATGCCATTGCATTTTACAATCAACTGATAATGATACGCCATATCTTTATTTCTACAGCTCAAAATGCGTGCCAAGATTCTTAATTGCTCAGACTATGTCTATTGTGTCAGTTTTCAGACAAGATTTTTCTTTTCTTAAAATGTATACGATAATTTGTAACAGATTTAAAACATCATCCTTTAGTTTTTCCAGCTTCCAAGCTATTGCAACAGATGTGATATGAAACTATTGAGATTTCTGCCTATATCTAGACATGATAGCGTGAGTGACTGATTTAATATCACACGTTAACCATTATCACATATTTTTATGATTTAGACTCTAATCCTGTACGTAACAGCGGATGTGTGATTTTTTTTTCCCTTGCAAAAAAATGAGCAAGGATATTTTATATTAGTCAAGTCTTTTAAATGCAGTAACTCCTGGAGCTGGATTGAAATCCCTTGTGTCTTTAGAAGATCAGGCCACAATTGGTACAGGAACACAATAAGAGAATTACAAGGCCAAGATTGCTACCATAGTAATAAAATACTTTGGGGTAGCATATTTCAGTGAGGGAACTATGCTCAGTGGGAAGCTGTATCAGGCTCTGTGCAGCAGATACAACAGTTCAGTGAAAAGCTACAAGTAAAGTTTGAAGAGTAATAAAAATCCCATTAACTTTATTCTCTATAGAATTGTATATAAGACTAGCTTTTTATTTTCATTCCCACAAAATATTGTTTCCTAGAATTACATTCAGAAATGAACAAAAATGGAGTAAAAGGAAGCCAGAATGAACAGGCTTGTGCAACAACTTGTCTAATGAGAAAAAACAGAACCCCTCCACATTACCATCATAAACAAACATTTTGGTTTATCTCAAGGGCTTAATTTCCAGCACTTTTATGAACTAAATGCCTAGAATTTTCTTCCAGCTTCAACAGCAAAAGTCAAACTATATTAGAAGTTTTGTCTAATGCACACAATATGGTAAGAGTAAAACGAAAACAAAATGATTAGATTAACACAGGTTCCTTCAAAATTAGACATTTGCTATTGTAGTTGTGTAAAATAGTATGTTGCGCCTAAGCAAAATGCAGTCCTTAAGGCATACAAACTACGTGATGCTATTTGTTCAGCAAGTCAATAACAGAACAATTTAAAATCTCCTTTTTGCTCTAGAATGCAGGAGCTTTCTATTCTTTTGTTTCTCCTACCTCTTGACATAGAAATATCCTGAGCAGACTGCCCTAAAGTAAGTTGAGCAAGCTGCTCTTTCAATTTCTTCACTTCAGCTTGGAGCTGGCTCACATTCCCTTGGGTGTCTTCGTTTATCACAGCCTTTTTAGGAATTTTGAAAGAAAATATTAAAAGCAATGAATAAAATATTTAAGATTACATTTTTTATATGAAGTAACATCAGAAACAATCTATTCTCAAGGTAATTAGAATCAAATATTGGAAAGCAGTAGATAACTGCCTGTACAGCTAACCATTTTAAAGGAGAAGAATCTTTGGGAACAGGACAGAGCTCAATTTCTTTTTCAAATATCTTGAACTTCAATAGTTTCTTAATATCTGAAAATCATTGGCACTTGAAAATTTAGTCTATAGTTTGCTGAACTAGAATTTAATCCTGAAAATTTTAGGCTGCACAAAGGCAAACAGCACATAACAGACTACATAGCTGCAAAATCAGAAGCCAATATACCTTCAAGCTCACTCAAGATGCAGGAAGAACTTAAAAGTTACCACACATTTAAACAGGTAATAGCATGTTGTTTAGATCCAAAATTTCGACAGGAAAAACAGAGTATTACAAAGCTTTAAAATAATCTTGAAAGCATTTAATTAAAGCTTTATTTGAATTTACACATTTCCATGGAATGCTGCAGATTCAAAGAACAAATAGCCAATGAAAAACAAATAAATGCAAATAGCATGTTTCCATTGTCCATGCTGAATAAAGTATAAAGGATAAACTGCAGAAATAGTGAAAAGTACATTCGATTTTTTAAAAATAAATAGTTTTAGTTATTCTAAACCAGGGGCGAGCAAACTTTTTGGACTGAGGACCACATCTGGGTGGGGAAATTGTATGCAGGGCCAGGGCAGGCGGTTGGGGTACGGGAGGGAGTTCGGGGTGTGGGAGGGAGTGCGGTGTGCAGGTAGGGGCTCAGGGCAAGGGCCTGGGGCAGAGGAGGAGTGCGGGGTGTATGAGGGGGCTCAGGGAAGGGGGTTGAGGTGCACAGGAGTGCAGCATGGGGCTCAGGGAAGAGGGTTGGGTGCAGGATGCAGCAAGGAGCTCAGGGCAGGGAGTTAGGGAGCAGGAGGGGTGCGAGGTGCAGGCAGGGGGCTTAGAGCAGGGGGGCAGGGTGTAGGAGGGGTTTGAGCTCCGGCCCGGCACCGCTTACCTAAAGCGGCTCCAGGGTGACAGCGCGTGCACTGGGGCCAGGGCAGGATCCCTGCCTGCCTGCCCTGTCCCCGCGCCGCTCCAGAAAGCGCTGCAGCCCCTGGGGGAGAGGGGACAGAGGGCTCTGCAAGTGCTGTCCTTGCCACGCCTCTCCCGAAGCTCCCATTGGCCGCGGCTCCCCATTCCGGGCCAATGGGAGCTGCAGGGAGGCGGTGCCTGGAGGGACATGCAACATGCAGCGCCACAGGGGGCAATCCCGCAGGCCGGATTCAAATCCTTGAGGGGCCAGATCCAGCCCGTAATTTGCCCACCCCTGTTCTAAACCCAAGCAAGCAAGTTTGTTTTTTTCCAATATGATTTTCATTTGAGTTAACCATAGTAAAACGTTTCTTAAAATGAATTGGTTCACATATAATATAAATGACAAAATATTGTATTTGTTTAAGTCGTGATAGTAAAGATATTAAATAATTTTTTACCTTGTTTTTAATCAACTTTGCTCGTTGAGCAAAATTAAGAGTGGACAGAGTTTCACCAAAACATCTAGATCCAGGATGAACATTTGCAATTATGCATGTTTTTGCATTACCTCCAAGAGAATCCTGTTTGAAAAATATGAAAATAGGCTTAAATTGAAGGTTTTTGGTTAGAGCTAGAAATTAATACTTCTTTCACAAGTTGTCTGGTATGTAATTTTAGACTAGAATGGGTTTACTTGAAAAATCTCTACATTTGTTTGTGAAGCTTTATTTCAAAGATGGCTATGAAAGGAGGACACAACCTTAAATATAAATAAGAGTTTAGTTTCAAGAACCTTAATCTTGTTATATTGTGAAGGGATTTGTAATTAAACGAGGATCATTTCAGAAATTTAGAACTGGGCAGTGTGCTATCATTGGCAAAAGGAGACTCAGGAAATCTGTAATGAGATATCAAATATTTCACTTTAGAATTCTGGTCAATAGCAATTGAAAGTTATTACCACCTTGAAGGCCAGCCATTTGACTACCTATGTGAAATATGTTGATTACCTGGCTGTATTTTCTACTGGATAAGCATCATCATCACAAAAAAAAAATATATCACTCACAGACAGTCTTAGCAGACAGGCTGGAAACTGACTGATTGATCAAAGAGACAACTAACTTCTCACTGTTAGATATAGATCTTTAGATATGGTAGTATTATTTGTTAAGTGCCGGCAGTGCACTTATATCCGTACAGAATAGAATAGCTAAGGTATCACCTAAGGCACTTGCAATCTAAGACCCCAGTCCTGCAAGAAGACTCTCAAACTTGAGTGGTGTTCTGTTTGGGGGTAAGGATCTGTTGTTGTGGATCTCTTTATAAAAGAGTGGGGCACCAGAAAACAATGGACACAGACAGAATTTCAACTTTTTATACTTATATGAATGAGAGAGATAGAAATTCTTAAAACAGAGGATTAAGACCAACAGATTGCATGGAAAAAGTGTTTGGAGAAGGAATGGGTAGAATGCTGTCATAGTGGAATAGGGAACAAATGTCTGTGACATCACTAATACTACCATGGATTGCAATCAGACTTGGTATTTGATGTCACAGAATGAATTCTGGTTAGTGATGGTATTCAACAGAGAACACTGGAATTCACTCAATCCTCATAATTGCTTTGCAGTTTCGCTTTAAAAGAGCCCTTCATACAATGAGAATACTTGTCTTCTAATCTTCAGGAAGTTTATCTGTCACTAATACCAGCTACATCCTGCTAACATTTGGTGTGGCTAGTTTGAGGATAAAACCTTTAAGGTTAGAAGCATTTCATGTCAGTGACTATTACACTTCTGTGATATATAGGCTTTTCCATACTGCAGGGGAATAGAGCTTATCCTCCACTCTCATTAAAATAGATTAGCATACACACACAATATAAAATAAAAGCACAGGTAACTGAAGACATTCATTGCAACAGCAACAGAACATATCTCTCTGTTGTCTGGATATTATCAATATCTTTTTCAAAATTTCTCTTTTTCCTTCTTCAAAAAAAACCTTTGAGAAGAGGAAGAAACTGAGAAGTCTGTGTTTTTCAGATGCTTACAATTCATCCTAAGACCTTACTACAGGCAAAATGATCATTCAAAATCCTATGGCATGTAGAAATTGATTTTCCAGGAAGTATTAGCAACAGTGAAAGCAAGCAGCCCAATTTTACAGAACTGAGCTCAGTTTCTCTCTTCTCAGTATAAAAAACAATGTATTTTTCTTTTAAAACTATTAAATGAAAACTGAATATTATATGTTACCCGTAGCAGAAAAGTGAGCTTTGAGTCCCTGTAGCAAATGTGCCTTTGTTTTCCATTACCCACATCAACAAGCGCTGTGATCACTTGGCCCAGGCAGCTTAATGACCGGTTTATGTTACCTGCCTCCTAAAACATACGAGAGTGAAAGTGAGAAGACAACTGTCCTGATTAAAAAAAGGTGGTTTTTTAAAAAAATCTTTAACTGAAGAGAAAAAGAAAGTAACCACAGATATGTAGCACCAACCTTTAACCTGACTCCTTCAGTATGGGTATCCTTTTGTCTCTCAGACCCTGCCAAATCCACCAAGTTCAGCTGGGAGGATCGGATGTTAACAACCTCACCGTTCTTCTCCATTGAATCCACAGTAATAGTGAAGACCGCATGCGATCTTGAGGATTCTCTATTCATTGAGGTAGATGCTACACGGCGATTTCTCCAGCCCATAGTTAACACCTAAGCAGCAAGAAGAGACACCAAATAGCACCATCTAGTGTATTTCAGAGTGATCCCAACACTCAGATACAATGGGTGAGACAGAGAGTAAATATATTCCAGTATGAGGCCTTTCAATAAACCATTTCAACCACTGACTTTTAGCACCAGAATATCTTCATATAAAAATTTAATACAGTTGGAAATCCTAATGAGTATCACAGTGTTTATGATTTGAACATTAGCTTATAGGTTTAGAAATAATTATTCACTTTCCTTCACTCTTGTCAACCCAATTCCATGTTTAGACTAAAGTGTAAAAAATTGCTATGCTACATTTTGACTGCCATCTCACTGATATGACTTTCCAAGTCTTTGCTATATAAAATGTCCTTCTGTTTTCCAAAGTTCTATTTCCCCTTTTTATGTTTTTATAGAAATATGTTAACATTGTACAAATAAAACCTTCTAAAACCATAGACAAGCCATGTGCTCTGATCATTAGAAGAGTAAGACTTATTCAACACCTGGAAGTACAGTGTGAAGGATATCTGGAACAACAGTGTAGTGGGACAAAGAAACCTGCTACTATACCACTGAGGTCCACTGCAAACATCAGCAGATGATTAACATCAATGCATTTTTATACTCCCCAAATCCTACAACTTTCATAATCTCTAACATTCACCTAGGACTGATGTGGAACATGCATGCTTTGGAGAAAAGTTAGAACAAACAAAATATTTCTCTGTTTATAGATGTTCTATTTCTACAAAATATTTTTCAAAAGATACCAGCATTTTATTTTTAGGCACTTTAATTTTTGCTAGAGCTAATACTGTACAATGTTGCTGATTGATATCTGGACATTGCCCTAACAGCATGAAACAGACTACCTGATATGCTTCAGCAGCGGAGGTTAACACCTGCTCCACAGCACCGACGACAAAGACTCCCTTCTTGATATGTTCCCTGAGAAAGAGTCCAGCTGAAGCAGAATCCAGCAAGTCAAATATCTGTTCATTGTAGATTTCAATAAACGAGCACTTACAGAGAAAACTCTTACCAGTACCAGCCTGTAAAACATGAAAACTTCTACTATAGACGTATAGCTTTTATGAGACCTGGTCTCTAACACAGTATGGCAGTGGTTTGTTTCATTTCCTTCATAAAGGTATAAAGTTATTATTGATGTATATTGTATCTTAACACCATTTATGGTGCCCAAAGGACAATTTTTTTTACCTAGAAGATAAAATCTTCAGTATAGAAATTTAAATCTTTCTATTGGCACTTGAAGCTATCAATATACAAAGGATACTATAATAAATGTAAACTGGTAAAGTAGATGCAAGACAGCTATAACAAGAAACTTGAGCCCTAATCAAAATTTAATTTATTCAGCTACTTCATAAGTAAGACATTCCTGTGACCTCTGTAATATAAAAGTTTTACCTTTTCTTTTTCACGTTCGATTAGAAAAAAGAGATATTCAAAGCTCCGAGGAATAACTCCTCTCAGGTTATGTGTGAAATTATCAGAATCAGATGGCCCTAAAGAGATTTAATTAAAACAACATTTAGTAGGTTTAATTAAGAAATGCTATTCAACAACAGCAGTTGGTTGGCACTCTCATATACCATTATACAAAACTGCAACTACCAGTCTTTTAACCAATCATTCACTGCAAAACAAAGAAAGAAGAAATCAAGCTATTTCTCAATAATCAGTTGATTTTGCTTTGTCAACTGACATTTAAAAAGATCTAAATTAAATTAGTGCCTTTGAAAGGCTGAGAGATTTACAGCTCTGGATACTAAAGTCTATTTATTCACAGAATAGGTGCACACACAGACCAAGAAGTAGCAGTGCAAACTTCCCACCAATGTGCCTGCCTCAACCGTGGTCTGCAGGGACCATTTCAAGTATTGAGAGTAATTAAATTGCCTTGTTCATCCAATTCTTAGCAAGTCTCTGAGCCATGCACTCCCTTCAGTTTAGAGTTTTGGCAACTGTCCCTCTTTAAAAGTAAAAAGGGAGACTGACTAACTATTGTATTTAAAATTACCAGTGCTATGAACAGCACAAGAATAATGTAAACTCCTTTTATATACAGATGGACCTTTAATTCCAGACTGGGAAGGCGGCCTTTTTGAAAATGTCCATATATTTCTATCTATATTTAACATAGAAAAGAGGTACTTACCACAGTATTTTTCCAGAAACTGAGGGGTTGGGAACCAAAAAGGGGAAACTAAAAAGATGTTTTTAAAATTTTCTAAAAACTACTTGACTACAAACATTTGATTTCATTGGGCTATTTACTTCAGCTGGAAAATAGGGAATGGACTTTTTTACCTCAAAGAAAAGAGGGCAAGATGGTACCCATCCCCATTCTCTGGGAATGTTGTGAGAAAAACAGAAACTGCACTAGGAGTGCTATGCAATCCCAAAAGCAGTAAGATTAAAAAATTATCTGCAGACGAAGGTAAAACCAAATCACATAATTTACAGAGCATAAAAAAAGTTTTAAAACTAAACCATATCTCAAAACTAGTATTGAGAAAAAATCTTTATATAAATGAGTCTTTTATACACTTACCCATCATAGTAAAAGTCTTCCCTGACCCAGTTTGGCCACTAAAGAAGGAGAACAAAAAAAAAATCCCAAATAAGCAAAATTTATTCTAGCAGTGACATCCCTCATTGAGCTGCATCTTTCATGCAAATTGGCAGTTTGACATGGACAAATCATTTCTCATAAGCTGAAGATGTAAAAACACACTGTAAACTTGAAGTCTACCACTGTTGTAAGTTGTGTTGTTGTAGCCATGTTGGTCCCAGGGTATTAGAGAAGAAGCTTTGTGTAAGCTTGAAAGCTTCTCTCTGTCACCAACAGAAGTTGGTCCAATAAAAGATATTACCTTAATGGCCCTAATACCCTGAGACCAACACAACTACAACCACACTGCATCAGATAGATAGCCTCAGAAATACTGATTAAGAAATTAAGTACTCTTCTACAAGTAAATTGCAAAAAGTTTTACCATGTCACACTTTGGGATGCTGTATCAAGTGAGAAGGCAGCTTTTTTTTTTTTTTTTTAAAACAAATACACCAGCGTATGAAGTTATACCCCGATACTTAAGTTGGTATTCATTCATGCAAGTAATTTTTTACAACTCATGTTTAATATGAAATAAATGTAAAATGTCTTACTATGCAAAGATGGTTCCATTGTAACCATTCATACAAGATTCAACAATGTTTTTGGCTACACTTGAAAACACTGCCTCCTGATGAGAAAAAAGACAAGGAAGGTTTCATAAACATGAAAGACTTTCTACAAGACTTTCTTCCCCACTATTTTCCACACTATAAGAAATTTATCATAAAACAATGTTACATACAGAACTTTGTGTGTTTATATATTAAATGATGCATAGCCAGGCTAGATGCATCAAATGACTACCCCTTCCCCCCCCCGCCCCCGCCCCAAGCAAATGCACCAACAATATGCCACACAACCCTTTACTAATGCTGACTGCAAAACAGGTAAGTGAACTTTGTTATGGTACTAAATCAATTGCTCAGTGTTATGGAATTTAATAAATTGCCTAACTACTACTCCCATCTATTGTCATGTATTATTCTGTTAGGCCTACAGCAGCGGGCTTCAGTGGTAATTTGCTTATACAGAATGTTTCTCTAGCAGCATCATATATTATAGGACCATAATATCCCATCTATCATTAAGCACAATTTCCCACCAATTTCATTGTACAAATGCAAAGAGCAATTCTTAAGAAAACTTTAAAAAGAGAAATTCTTAAAGCAGTGGAGAGGAAAATGAATTTGCTGTGATAGCGTAACTATAACTGAGCATTGCCAGCCTGGTTACTGTAAAAAACAGGGAGAGATATTGATAAAGATATTGTATAGTTTTTTCGTATTTTAGTGAGCTTGTCATTTTAAAACCATTACCTGGGTTGTGTCCATATTTGCAACATGATCAAAGGTGAAGATCTTGGGCTCAGGCTTTGAATGTAGACGAAGAGTGTTTGATGAAAGAACTGATAAGCACAAGCCTTGATCCCCATCAGCTAATGCAGCTCCCTCTGAAGGGGGACGTACTCTCACATAGACCTTGATGGCATCACCTTCCGTACTAATGAAGGAATATTTATATATAAGGTTGTCTGAAAACATGTCTGTCAGCTACTTGAGAAAAATATATGAAATTAGAGAAGTCAGACTGAGTGGGGAAACTCATGCAGAGGTTTACCCTGAAGTTGTACTAAACTAGATAATGTCTGTAAGAGATTAGGAACAGACCTACTGCAGGGGGCTTATTAACCCATATCTGTTTAATGCAAAGTTTCCTGCACCTTCCTCTGAAGCATTTGGTGGTGGTCACTGTAGGAAACAGGATACTTGGTTAAATGGATCCATCTGATCCAGTAAGCCAATTCCTATGTTTCTAATCACTATTATACATTTAACTGGTATGTCCTTCAAAAAATTAGTCCAAATACAGTTTTGCATATGATCATTTCATATTATTAAAAGGGATCCCCTGAAAGCTTAACATACTGCAATACAAAATACACATTAGGGTAGAAGACTCCTGTTCTTGGGTCAGCAGAGATGACAGCCTCAAACTTGGGTATGTTAACTGCATCACTCCTGAATGCTTTTCTAGGGCTTGGCTACACTTGCAGATGTTGAGCGCTGGGAGTTAAACCAGCCTTCAGAGACCACAGCAGGGAAAACACTGCTGTGTGTTTACTGTCAGCTGCAAGCACACTGGCGTGGCCACATTAGCAGCTCATGCAATGCCACAAAGAGCAGTGCATTGTGGTAGCTATCCCAGTGTGCAAGTGGCTGCAGCGTGCTTTTCAAATACGGGGGTGTGGAGTATGGCAGGGAGTGTGTTGTGTGTTTTAGGGGGCAAAGAGTATGTCAGCATGCTGTCTTGTAAATTCAGAGAGCAACAGATTCTCCTCCCCTGCCCCTCTGTCTTTCACACACACACTCACAATAGCAGCATTCCACAGTAATGGTTTGCTTTGTCCTCAAGCAGATAAGCATGCCAGCCATCAGAAACGGAGCTTTGAAAGGGGATATCCACATGCCTGCAGCCAAGTTCAAAACAATGGCCGCTTGACTTCAGGGGATTATGGGACTTTCTGGAGGCTAATCACAGCACAGTAATGCAACATGTTGTCCACACTGACAGCTGGGCATTTCAGCCAGGGCGCAGCAAGCTTTATACTTCTTGTGGAGGTAGATTACGAGGAGCGCTCCAGCTGCAGAGTCCAGGCGCTCTAAGTGCCTTGCCAGTGTGGATACCTCGGGAATTAGGGCGCCCGGGGCTAATTTAATGTGCTCTAACTTGCAAGTGTAGTCAAGCCCCTAGAAACTGATTATAGACTAGCATTGCAGTGTTAGAACTGAACTTGCTTAAAGGAAAAAATGTGGTTGGAATAACTAAATATGAAAGTGGGAGGGATAATTGCAGTATCAAATGATGGGATGAATGGAAACAATACATGTCATATACATATCAGACTTTCCCCAAACAGCCTTTTAATGTTAGTATATGAGAAATTAATACAAAAATGAGCAAATAGTCTTTTACCTTGGTGTATTTGACAGAGACAGTGTGGCATCACGTGAATCTCCTGTTTTGTTTTTTAAAGAAAAAAACATATATCAAACTGTCAAGGAAAACAATTTATAACTATCATTAAAAAAGTATTGCAAGTGATATCAAGGGAGTTAAAATTGGAAAAATTGTCTACTTGAGAGCACTGTACAATCAGTATGACCTCAACTCTACAACTGTTTGCACAAGGCCAGACCACTGCAACGGTGTGGAACACCACAGAAGCAAAGATGCAGCCAGTGCAATCAGCTGCAGGATTACAGTCCTTATCTACTTGGGTGACATTTCTTAGATGCATAGACTACAATGGACCATTGTGATCAGCTAGTGTGACCTCTTGAATAGCACAGGCCATAGCACAGAACTTCCCCCAACTAATTTCAAGAACATAGTTTTTAGGAAAACATTCAGACTGGACTGTACTGTTTACGCTGACCATTGCCCTTCCACCTAGTTGCAACAAATTAAAAAGTCTCTCTCCTGTAAGTGGCTACAGTTTGCCCCCTCCATGCTCAGAATAGTGTCTGTCTCCTTGTCCTTTGCCCCACCCCCCGAGATACTCCAGCCCCCTCCCCGAGTCATACTTGCCCCATCTGCCCCAACCTGTGCAGAAAAATCATTGCTCCATGGAGGTGGGCCTGTAGTTGAGAGACCATCAAAATCAAGGAGTCCAGACTGTGGTCTGGATGCACCTTTCCTAAGCAGGGCAGTTGTCTAGGATGTGTCATAACAGGCTGCCCTCAAGTATGTTTAGACTCCTGTTCAGCATTAGCTAGAGGCTGGCACATTTCATTGCTTCTGAAAGCCAACCTGACTGGGTTCCTTGAATCCTTCCATTCTCCCCATCAGTGCTATTCCTCTCTATTTCTAACCTCTTGCAACCCCCCACCTCCTGCCTATGTCAGGGGCTCTGTGTCCTCTTATTCACCCCTTCCACCATGCCAGGGGCTCTTTATCTCTCCCATGTCTCCCACCCCACGGGCTCTGTATAGGTCCTGCAAGTCCCTCTCCTCCCTTATCGTTGTTCCCTCGTCTCTCCCTTTCCCCCTATTCCAGGGGCTACCCCTCCATCACGTGCCACTGTGCCTCGTTCTTCCCCAGGCCAGGTGCACTGTGTCCCCCCCATTCTTCCTCCCCATGCCAGGGCCCCCGTGTGCCTCCCCGTTTCCCCACCCCCTGTTGTTATTTCCTGGCTTTCTGCCTGGGAAACGAGTCCCTCAGGCTCCCAGCATGTCACACGCCATTGAGACCCCGGGCAGAGGGGAAAAGGCGTCCAGCTGACTGCAGGGGCCTCACTCAGCGGAGCCACAAATGGAGCTCGGGATTGGATGGGGCACCTGCCCCCGCCCAAAGGCAAATATCGGCAAAGGAAACGTCCCCCAGCAGCGCCGCTGGCACAGGGCGGGTTGCTCGTGCTTGTCACAGCTCACCAGGGGAGCGGCTGGTAAAAACCGTTAGGGGAGAACCGGGGGGGAGGCACCGAAGCTCTGAAAACCCCTGAGGCGGCAAGACTGGGGCGCGGGGCGTTAGGAAACGTGGCCAAGCCCCGGAGCCAGCTCAGCTCTATCACTCCCCGCGAAAGACCCGTCCCCCCCTCACGCGACAGGGAGCTGCCAGAGGCGGTTTCTAAGCAGCCTTTTATGACCCAAACAGAACAAACACAGACCAGCCGTCGCACCGCGCAGTGACGCCCCCTCACCTTTGGTCCCCGGAGCCATTGTCCGCGCAGCCCCCGGCGCCCTTCCTCGCCTCCAAACCCCGTTGCGCCCAGCGCGTTCCCCTCCCCCAGCGTTTGGAACTCTCGGCGGTTCAAAATGGCGGCCTGTTTGAATTTGGCGCTAACTGCCCGCGGGGGGGGGAGTGCCTCCCGCTGTGAAGTCATCACGGGGGCGGCCATTGGTGTGTGTCTGTGCCTGCACAGCCAGCCTCTGTCACGTGACGGGGGGAAGTGTCGCGTCCGCCTGTTCCGGGCCCGGGCGGAAGTGCGTCGTTGCTCTCGCCGCCGCTGCCGCCTGTTCCTCTGGCAGCCATGAGCAAAAAGACGCAGGTCTCGTACGTGCCGCCGGCCGAGCCCGCCTTCCTGAGCCGCCTCAAGAGGCAGGTTGGGTATCGGGAGGGGCCCACGGTGGAGACCAAGGTAATAAGCTGCCCCTCGAGGGGCCCGGTCACAGCCCGGCCCGCTGCCGAGACCCGGGGATGGGCTCCCTGGAGACTAAGTGAGCCCCGGGCGAGCATAGCCGTCTCCCCTGTGCGCTGGGAGCTGCCCCAACCCTTCCCGCCCCCGGCCTGTGGGGGAGACCCCCGCCCCGAGCCTGGCGGTCGCAAAGCCAGAGTCCCGCTGCCCCGTGTGTGAGCGGAGCCGCCCCCCGCCGCGGCCTGGGCAGAGGTGGCGGCAGCAGCCGCGCAGGGCTCCCCACTCAGCAGGGAGACGTGTCTCCTCAGCCCCCGTTGACACGTGTCCTGAAGGGCCTGACCCCATGGCCTGCTGCCAGCCCTGCGCTGCTGTAGGACAAGATCCCGTCACATTAGATCGAAGGGAGCTTCCCTCAGACCTAGGAGGCCCCGGGAAACCAGTTGAAGTCAAGGTTTATTTCAGAGCCAGGAGCTGTCACCAGGGCTGTCCTTTCCCCTCTTGCATCAACAGCCAGTTGCACTGAGCAAGGGAATAAAGTTCTTTTAAAAAAAAATCAACAGAAACTGGTCACCTTCAAGCCCTAAGGTGTGTAATAGGGAGTTTTTAAAGGAATACTCAACTTAAAACAGTTAACACTTCTGTTAGGCGATTCCTAAGATCATTTTTCTTAATCATTTTCCCTGTTTTTCATTTGTTTACATTGTGCATTAACACTCTGTGTAGTCAGTTTCACTATTCCCCTTACAGAGTCAGTTACTCCTATTTATTTGTGTGGGTTGCTCACACAAGAGCAGAGATAAGTAAATGCCTTTTAAAATGGGAAACTGCCTAGAAAATCACAAGTGGGCAAGAGGGACACAGGCAGATGTAGACTTGGACTCTAAATACATTCTGTGGGTGGCGTGCCTGAGATCACTTATTAATTGACGTTTCAAAAACTCCCGCACCCCAATCTGGGTCTATGCTGGTTATGTACTATGTATATATCTTATTAATTTGTAACTGGCACTTGAAATCCCTCATAACCCAAGCCTGACCCCAGATGTACAGTATCTTCCTTCTTAACTTGTGTAAATTTACTTTTAAATATTAACTTGAATAAGATTTTTAAATCTGAAATTACTTTTAACTCACTGTTTCAAGTACATGCTGTCAGTTAATACTGTTATTTTTAAAAGTGTGTGCATAATTTAAAGCAGCCTTCCAAACTGCCCTGAAGCTTATAACACAAACTCTCTCTACTTAAAACAAAAATGGTCCTCTCCCTCTATTTTTCTATCCTGTTCAAGGGGGAAAGAATCTAGCCCCAAATGAGCTTCTTCTCTCTCTCCCCTTACTGGGTTGTCTAGCATCTATCCTGTTTAAAGTGAAGACTTGAGTAATTTTTACTTATAGTGGTACTGTCATCTTTAAAGGTAGACAAGTGAAAAACTGAGTTAATTGCATCTAAGGGCCTGATCAGGCACTAGCTTGTAAGTATCACACAAGTGCTCTAGTTAATGGAGTAAATATTATTTAGCATTTGTATTATGATAGCACCTAGAAATCTTAGTCATGGACCTATTGTTCTATGCCACTGTAAAAACAGACTAAAACGACTGTCTATAGAGCATCTCATATATTCTACTCTACTCCAGATTTTTGGGAAAAGACCAGAACAGTAATAAAAAAACAACAACACACATAGCAAAGTTGTCATCACTAACACCTAGACTCAAGGATAGTAACCAAGATAGTACTTGCACTCTCACTTCTGTTTGCCTCTTTATCCAATATATACAATTTCCTGTTACCTTAGTGGGCTAAAAGATTGCAGCTCTGACTCTTCCAGCTTCTGATTGATAATGGCCTTTAGTAGTAACACCTGGCTCCTAGGTGCATGTGTTTGGGCCCAAATGAACCTTGAGGGAAGAGAAGAAAGGAAGTAACCTGGCCAAACTGAGTCAGCCTCCTAAAGTACTTGACTGCCCAGTTATAAAGTTATTTCAGATACTATACCTGACCTGAAATCCCTGCTGATGTTCTTTAAACACACACCGGGATACTGTGTGTGCCTAAAATGCTGTCAAATGCATAAAGAGTCTGATCCTACTAATATTAAAGTTAATGAAAAAACTCCATTTTACTTTAGTAGTACAGGATAAGACCTAAAGTAAACAAACTAGGAAGATATTTCTTCATACTGAATGCTTAGAGAAAAATAGTAATCTGAGATGTTACTTTTAACAGCAAGAAAAATAATTTTATATAAAAAAGTTGATAGTTTTCTCCTTTAGCTTCTAAACAATATTTTAAAATCCAGTATTGTCATTTTTGTTTTTTATATATATATAATATAAAAAAAGCTACTACCCTACCTGCTTTACTGTAGTCTGCTTTTGCAGAATTTGCCAGCGGAGGGAGCATGTTAACCAAAAAGAGCTGTTTCTGGAGCTTTGCAGTTGTAAAGGCTGATATTACTGATTATTCTAAAAAAGTAAGCAACCAAAGGGGGGAGATAAACTCCAATCAACACGGCTAACTGAAAATGTTAATATTTGCTCAATAAAAAATGGAGAGCATTGCTATGGAAAGGAATCTCTTTAGGTCTTAAGAGGGTATTAAAAATAATGGAAAAGGGCAAAATGTTACAATAATGTTTTTTGTTTTTTTTTTAAATCAAACATTAACATAAATACTTCTGTGATGATGTGCTACATCGGGGTCCCCACTGCGGTGCCCGCGGGCGCCATGGCGCCCACGGGGGCATCTTAATGCGCCTGCGTCCTGGCCGCAGAGGCATTTTGGCGGGGATGCCTCTCGATGATGACGCTTGTCACCGACAAGTGATGTCATCGAGAGGCGTCGCTCCCGAATTTCGGCGGCGACACCTCTTGATGACGCCGCTTGCCGTCAACAAGTGACGTCATCGAGAGGCGTCGCTCCCGAATTTCGGCAGGGACGCCTCTCGATGACGTCGCTTGTCAACGGCAAGCGACGTCATTGAGAGGTGTCGCTGCCGAAATTCGGCAGCATTTCGGTGGGTGTTTCACCGCTGCAGTGGTCCTTCGGCAGGCGCCTGCCAGCCGAAAAGGTTGGGGACCACTGTGCTACATGATTGAAAGGCAAATAATGTGGTTCTGAGCTTGATGTCTCTCTCCCCTTACTGGGTTGTCTAGCATCTATCCTGTTTAAAGTGAAGACTTGAGTAATTTTTACTGATTAGTGTGTCTCCTGTTCTCTTGGATGATTTGACTATAACTTTGGGCTATTTGGGCAGCTGAGAGAGGTTGACACTGATGGCCAAATCTCTCTCCTAACTGACCTTACCACAAGAGTTGATTTGATATGATGATCAGAATTGCTTTTATTTCTGTGTCTCATCTAGAGAGAGCAGCTCCCAGCTCCTGAGGAAGATCGTGAGAGTGGCAGTGACAAAGAGGATGAACAACCCCAAGTGGTAGTACTGAAAAAAGGGGACCTGACCCCAGAAGAAGTGATGAAAATTAAACAGGAGATCAAAGATGCTTCAAAATCAGGTATGAATTTTAGAATATTAATCTTTTGTTTTATATAGCCCAAAACAAAGAGACAGTAAGCAAATAAAGGAACAGGCTTGCAGATGTAAGATTAATTTTCTACAGTTTCCTATTACCTCATATTCACAATTCCTCATTTAAATAAATTGCTCCAGTGGTTCCCAGGCTGAGCTCTGTAGTTCACATAGCACTTGCCTATGATCTCCAGAGACCCGACTAGTGGTTCCAGCTGTGAAATAGCAATCCTGGCTCTGTGGTTTCAGCTGTGAAATAGCAATAAGCTAAAAAATACCATGGTTTTGTGAAAGTCATTTTTGGTTCCCTCTCCCCTTCCCTTAATGAATAACAAGCTCAGTGGTGTTTGATTTAACATTTTTTTTCAACTTCGGTGCCATTCTGACATTTTTAAATGAACATAGACAAAACTTTAAAATATATGATCCTCAAAACATTAGGGTCTAATTTAAAGCTGTGAATGAAAACTTAACTATCCTACAATGCTAAAAAAGAAGTGATGAGCGTATCACTTGTTATGCCTGTTAAACTTTCTAGAAACAATAAGAAAGTTACAGAACTCTCTAGAAGCCTAGGGAAGAGATCTCAATAGAGTTACAGGTGATGGAAAAGAAGGATATAGCTAGTGTGTGGAATCATCTGTCATTGGTGCAGATTTGAACTGCTAGTGGGGATTTGGGTTGTTAGAAATCTGGAGGCTTCTGGAGGTAGGCAGGACATCTGTTTGCATGGTTCTCTATAGAACTGGGTGGTTCATCATCTTTTTCAACTTCCACAATGTTGAATTCACCTGGTGCTAGTTTCTCTTTCTAATACCAGGAAATGTGAAAGCTGATCAGTACTACATATTAGTAATTTAATGTATAGTGACTAACAAGTATCTGAATGAATTATCCATTCAACAGGCTTAAAATTGAAAAAAGAGGGAGCAAACAAGCAATTGAATATATTGAAGTAAATAAAATAAAATTCTTCTTTAGTAAAATGTAAACCTTGACAAGAGTTGTCTGTCAGGATAGAAAAGATTTGTTTTCCTCCCAGAGTACAGAAAATCATTTTCTTCAGACTGCTTAAGATCAAATGTTCCGTTTTTAGAATAAACCAAAAAGCAGATTTGAATTTAATAAGAAAATTGTAATCTCTGACCCAAACATTATTGTGAATGTAGCTCAAATGAGCAATCTAAAAAATTAATTTCGCCCTAAATATACTCCTCCAAACAGATCTTAACTCATATGTACACTACAAGATGCTGCAAGTGATAAAATAGTGGAAAATTAAAGGAGGAACTAAAGGAATCCAGTGACTCAAATGCAAGCTTGTTGATTGAACATGAGAAATCATTCAGTAATGGCAACAAACAAGTACAGGAAAATATGTTCCTACTTAATGCTGCTTTTGATTCTATGTCTGTAAAGGCAACTATAGAAAATTGTATCCAAGTTGTTGAAAAAGCCATTCAGGAATGCAAAGAAGAAAATGACAATGGGGAGGTCTCTCTAATTTATTGGACAATGTAAGTAATATGAAATGAAACAATTTAATGAGTGCAGTTACCTTACAAGGTTGATTGTATGGGTGTTCAGAATAATATTCAAACATTGTCAACCCTGAACACATTTCTAAAACACACTGTGGAAGTTCAAAAATTCCTTCACAATGATAGCTGCTTCGGGGTGTGGTTTTTTTTTTTTTTTTAAGTGATGCCCCAGCTTCACAGATGATGCCCCAGCTTCACAGATGATGATGGAGCTCTCAAAGTTTGTGGCTTTACTAAGTAAACTGAAACTAGAAGAGAGCATGAAAAGGACTTGGTCACACATAGCATGCAGTTACCCAACAAGCGACTATTTTGAGAAGTTCTAAACTTATAAAAGGAATTGAAGGAGGTTTCGGAGGCTTTGACGGTTTACCAGATGATGACATTGCTGTCTGAGTAGAAATCTCTTAACCAAGAACTAGAGCTGCCCAAGGGGGGAAAAAATGATCCAGAGAAGCTAGGAATTTTTGCCTGTTTTTCCAGTATGTTTTCCTTCCTCCCTCCCTCCCCTCTAATACAAAGGCTAAAAATTGAGCCCAAAACAGAAAAGCTGAAATGTAGCTGCTGGAATGAAATCTTGAGTTCCTTCTTTCTTTTCTACCATTTAAAATAGAAGATACAGTTTTTGTAGTCAAAATTTGTGCTTGTGAAGGAGGTTGTGTCATAGTTATTTGCAGCAAAATTGTGGGAAATTATAGAAGTAAAATTACAGAAGAGAAGACAATTGAATCCAGAATTCTGCCAGTTTTTTTTAAAGATTTTTCATTCCTGTCCAGCCAGTAAAGCAATGAAAGTTTATTAGTAGAGCTTCAGGATTGTGTTGGTCTGATCCTCATAACAGGCTAAGTACTTAACTTGGGAAAACATTATTTGCTGCTTATCTCTATTAAAAAGAAAATACAAAAAAATGGTGGGCCTTATCAGTTAGTAGACTGGAGGTGGGGGGAGAACTCTATTTACAGAATTGCAAACTCTTCATTTCTGAGACTGTGTGAACAGGTTTATGCTTATTCATAAAGATATTTGTTACTCAAGCATTATGTGCTTTGTGTTTCATTTTGTAAAGGTTTCAGGGGTTCTTCAGATAAGTGGATTTTTTTTCCCAGCATGTCAAAAACCTCAACCACTGTGAAAAATACCTGAAAAACCATTTAATGTATTACTTTTCCATGTAAACAATTCATATAGCAGCCACAGGAATCTTAGTTAATCACTGTGAAGGGGAAGTGGTCTGCATAATCATATATGGAAAGGGAGGTGGTCCACGCTATTAAAAAAAATCTGAACTGATCTGCTCTAATGGGTAGAATAATAATCTGTGTGGAATAAAAGTAATATCTTTCATAAATAGGGTCAGTGAGATGGTATGCAAATGCACCTGTACAGTTTTGCCACTGTAGCTTAGTCCTGAGTTTTAGCACCTGTGCATTTATCTTCAGTCCTAAGCCTTTTGAGTAATGGCTATCAGTTGTGGCAAATTGTGTAGATTTTTGTGATATGGCCAATAGTAGCAACTTGGGCTTTAGAACCACTGTTGCAAGGGGCCACGTACTAGTTACAATCAGGGGCTCTGAGACACTTCACTATGATGACTGCTGTTCTCTTGCCTAGACATTGCATTCTCTTAGGCTGCTGACCTTTGCTTGACAGCCGATGCAGTTAATATCAATAGGTTCATCTCCTGCCTTTGTTCTGTTGACTTGTGTTAACAGTGGGAGCAAACAACACAAGTGTTAGCATTTGCTTCTGTGCTAGGAGATTTCTGCTGTAAAAGGGCCACATATGAAAGTTTCTACTGCCATGTAGATGGCTGTGGTGTAATGGTACTGCAGCTCTCTTTGATCATCTTTACCCTGTCAACCTCATTTCCAGTTACAAGGATTCACACTCAGGTCTCTGTTAACCATTGGTAGGTACAGCTGGCTAGCTCCACTCTTTATTAGAGGTTTTGAATATTGTGTTTGTGTTTTTTGCCAGTTACTTTTCATGTTTAAAAATAGCAAAGTATCATGAAAAGATTGTTGTAGAGTAATTTCTTATTTCTTACATTTTATTTTTCAAGTTGTGAACCTCTGAATTGACAGTGGAATGAATGTAATTATATATCACACAGACAGTTCATTAACTTGTATTCATATGAAGACTGAATGGAGATGGAGGAAGAAAATGCCAGAATTAACATTCCATTTTACCATATCAGGATCAGAACAAAGGCAAACAGGTTCCAAGCAACCTATGCCCAACAACCAGATGTGGATGGGGGCTGATTTATACTCAGGGTATTGTTGAAAGTATTCAAAAGTACCTAAAATATCCTGGTTTGATGTTCTGCCTTCTCGTTTAATATGGCCACAGTGATTCTTCATTCCAAAGGTCCCTGCTCACAGACATCAGATTGCGAGATTATTCTGGGATTTTCTAAACCTCATTTACATTCCTCCCTATACAGCCTTGTTCACTAACCAGTTTGACACGACTGTACCTTTTATTTCAAGCCACAGTCCTCCCTGTGACTGGCTTTTTCTGAAACTTATGAACTATACTCTTGCATTAATCTGGGAAAAATAGCTGATTTAATGTTCCAGCTTCACTTAGCCTCCTTCCAAGGCAGAGCAAAATTTAGTAATGCTCTTACATTGGCTTTTTGGAAATACAGTCATGGTGAGCACTTCAGCTATGATTAACCTTTATACATAATCTTCTCTACTGAAATCATTTTATCCATGGAGGACTTGCTAGAGGTTTTTAAAAAGTTGCTATTTATTTACCAACAATCTTTTTGCTTAAATTTTCTTTCATGCAGCATTCTGAAAAGAATTATTGTAGGGTCAATAGTAATAAAAATGGTTTCATGAAAAATAAGATTGCAGAAAAGTAAAAATGGTAATTGATACAAGATACCTTGTCCCTGCATTCATTATAATCGCTAGAACAGGGGTTTGCAACCTTTCAGAAGTGGTGTGCCGAATCTTCATTTAATCACTCTAATTTAAGGTTTTGTGTGCCCATAATACATTTTAATGTTTTTAGAAGGTCTCTTTCTATAAGTCTATAATTTAGAACTAAACTATTGTTGTATGTAAAGTAAATAAGGTTTTTAAAATGTTTAAGAAGCTTAATTTAAAATTAAGTGGCCAGGACCCGGGCATTGTGAGTGCCACTGAAAATCAGCTTACGTGCCGCCTTCGGCACACGTGCCATAGGTTGCTTACCCCTGCGCTAGAATTTATTTTTCTGGTGCTTTTCTAGTTCGTCTGGTCTCTGAGACATTCTGCTATATGCAGAGGACCAAAACTTAGAAGCAGGTGTCCTTACTCATTTGAAGTCTCTTAATATTATAGAATAGAATATCAGGATTGGAAGGGACCTCAGGACGTCATCTAATCCAACCCCCTGCTCAAAGCAGGACCAATCCCCAGACAGATTTTTGCCCCAATTGAACTCTCAACCCTGGGTTTTGCAGGCCAATGCTCAAACCACTGAGCTGTCCCTCCCCCTGTGCCTTCTTTAGTCCAGCCAAGAAATCTGACATTTAGTCTAGCAAAGGAGGGACAATCATTGCAGCTGTCAGTCCACAAATTGCTTTCCACAGAGCCCTGTCTTAGCAAATGCAGGGATGATGTTTCAATGGCAACTGTTCTTAGTTGCCCAATAGGACCTGTGCCTATGTCCCTCTTCCACGCTGATGGAACAATGAGAACCGACAAAGCTGAATTAAGGCTTCAAGCTGAAAGAATCCACGAGTTGAGAGCATGCAACAAGAAACCACAGTGTACATCAGAGATGCTGTGGCTGTCACACAAGTCACGGCTATAGAAAATTACACACATTCAATGATTTGGCTGCTAAGTACTTGAGGCAGGCCCTAAAAGGATTTGACAAAGCTAATTCTATAAATCAGCGTTTTTGACAGATACACCAGTAACTGTGAAAACTGCAGAAAGTGCCAGACAGGATGTAAGGTTGGATACAGGAGTTACCAGATGACAGGTAGACACCCTGCTCCTCCATGGAAAAACATGGCAGGCAACAGTTTTAGAAACATGGCAGGCAACAAGCAGGCACTTGGTAAAATTACTCTGTGAATATGCAGCTGAGAGTGCAGGAGCACACCCCAGCACACACGCTCCCTCTTGCTAAAAGCTTTTCCAATGGTGAAGCAGTGAAGTCCATCACCTGCGGAGGTGCTAAAGAAGCCTAAGGCTTGTACAGTACTCACAAGGAAGCTTCTGCATGTTGTATGTGCCAATATGATCTGTGTATCTCAGTGCAAAGGAACCGTAGTAATTAGGTCCCCTGATTCAGATATTTTGGTCCTTGCTGTTCGCTACTTTCCAAAACTGGAACACACAGCTAACATATGGATTGAAAATTCCAGGCTTGTTCATTTTGCTTCGGTGGGGTGGGGGGGAATTCTGCCTGATCTCTTGTGGGTGCATCAGAGAGAGCTCCTTTCTTGTCTGAAGGAGCTATTTCAGCACTTCTAGAGGTCAAGCTGCTGGTTAGCTGGTCTATAGCCTTAGTAAGTGGCCTTGATTTTAGCTGTTTCTAAAATCTTGTATTAAACGTCAAATTTGATTTCCAAAAGTACATCAAAAGTTTGCAGTAACATTTCACTTCATTTAGATTATCTCTTTAAATGAATGAGGCTGATTATGTGAGGAACAAGCATAGTTAAAAACAATGGTTTGGAGAATTCCTGTAATAAATGGTTAGTGAGGCAGGTACGGAGATGGAGGGAGAAAGCTGAAGAGTACTTTTGGGCTAAGTGAGAAAGCTGTGATAAGAGTATATTAATCAGTTATAAAACAGTTGTATCCAAACTTTCAGAGTCATGCAACCATTGAGAAATTCATCAGGCTGCTACAAAACCTCTTTAGTCATTGTCATTAAAGGGACACTTACAACTTGATGTCCAATCACATTTATGAGAGTTTTATGTATTACATGTGACCTTGAGCCCCTGTGAGCTTTTTCTGGCGTTTGTGTCTTCTGTTGCTGTGTGAATGACCCATGTAAATAGAAATTGACTTTACAGGAAAACTGGTGAAACTGACTACACAAGTTGCTGTCAAACAAAAAGTAAGCAAACTAGAGAAAAATGCTGCTTTCCACTCTGGCACCAGTCTTTTAGTTATAGTTATCTTGTAAGGTGTGACTTGTAACAAAAAGGTAATCCACATTTTTTAGAAGATGACTTTTTTTTAAAGTTAGAATTTTAGATCAGTTTTTGAATGCAGCCCTCTTAATCTTTCAAATTATGGATTTGGGATTCAGGTAAAAGAAACTATGACTAAAGTCATACAGTGATTTTAAAAGAGCCTGTTAATGCAGTTTAGTCCTTGTTTTCAGAAGTAATGCTTTACATTATATTTTGCATTCTTACATTTGCTTGTCTGCTCACTTTTCTGCTGTCTTCAACTCTTTCAGTACATTGTCAGAAATCCCACTTTCCCTGATTTGTAGTCCTGGTGTTGGCTTTTATCGGGTTTTGGTTTAAGAACTTCCAACGCTGAGATTGATTCTTTAAGTTTTTCACTGACCCTTTCCAGGACACATTTTTATCAAAATCTGGAGGTCATCAACACAAATATAAAAGTCAAGAAAGACTAATCAGTCCAATGTAATCTGAGAGAGGATGAGATGAAGTTTATTACTAGCTGAAAGAAGGCATTCTTGGCAGATGTTAACAAATCAACACTGCTTTCCTTAAACATTTTAGATAAATTTGATTTAAGATCTCATTTTCCTGTTCTCACTCTTTCCACAGATTTCTTAGGTAAGACCATATTTGCCATATTTCCTCACCTGATTCATTCTCTCTGTCTAACATTACTGACATATTTTAAGTGAGAATATAGGGCTGCCTGAAATTGGTCTTTTTTTTTTTTTTTCCCTTCTGCTGGAAAGAGTGTCCTTGAACATCTAAGAAAAACTTGATAATGTCTTTCCAGGCAGAAATCTAAAGTCTCTCCAGCTACTTCTGAATACTCCATAAACAGTGTTCAGTCCTTGAAAGCCAATGCTAAGGAAATTACAATGTTGCTGTTGCCCTGATCCTTTGCCCTATCTCTAGCATACCCTTCCTTATAAAGACCTCAAACCAGGTTACAAAGACTTCTGGCCAGTTTTTCCACTTTATACATGGGGAAACAAACAAAGAGGTGAATTGGCTGGTCCCAGGTCACACATCAGGTCAACAGAAAGAAGAGCTAGTAATAGAACTTGGAACGTCTGACCCACCATGCTTCTGTACTAGACTACATACCTTTGCTGTTTATTCTTCTAGAATTTTCCCATTGGGAACTAGTCATACTGAAACTATCATATGTGGTTTATGCTGACTCCTTGAATGATGTTATTAAGTAGTCAGACAAGGTGGGTGAGGTAATATCTTTTGTTGGTAAGAGATGCAAGCTTTCAAGTGAGATACTATTCAGCCACTTAAAAAAAATGCTAATGGAGTTGTCCCTCCACAACCCTATCCTTATTATGTACATTCACTCCATTCCTTTGTGTTCAGACTCTGGGTTAGGCTATGTGCTAAAACTTATTCTGCCAACTTATGCACACAGAATACAGTGAAGAAATGTGTAGAAATGACCAGAAAAACTCTCAAGGCTTTTTAGTCCCAGACTTGCTTTGATTAATCTGTTGTTTATATTATGACGGACAAATTATTGGTTCTTATTTAAAAAAAACAAACTGTCACTCCACAGAAATGCAGTAATCACTGTGTTTGTAGGACTGAGCAAAGCAGATTTTGTGTTGCTCCTTTGCTTTTGCAGCAGCAATTTATTAGTGAATCCTATTCCCAAAGCTGAATTGACATATATTGATGGTGGTATGCATAGAGGCCTTGATCTTACAAAAACTTGGTAATTGGGTGTACTCACATGTATAAAGTTAATCAGGTGTGTAATTGTGGTGGGGGGTTTTTGGTCACATGCCACAGAAATAGTAGATCTTGTTAAACCAAAGCTGTTTTTCCAAATAGACTAAAGCTCAATGTTTGACAAATAAAAAAAAATACTCAATAAAGGGAATTGTTTAATTATTAAACCTCTGAGAGCAAAATCTAAAAAATAGAGAGATGGGGCATCGGAAATGTTTTTAAGTCTCTTGTATCAACATTCGAATGTGATGATATTTTGGTAGTCAAGGATGGGGTGTATTTTTGGTGAAAACCTAACAAATCTTTTCCATCCATTCCAGAGCCAAAGAGTGAACGCTTCTTAAGTTTATTTTTGTATATTAAATACAGGACAAATTAATAAACAATAGGATGCATGAACAACAAATTCATCTTATGTATAATTCACAATAGGCCTGCTAATAAACATACATATATTACTATAAAAATCATATCTTATTCACATTTACTTTTGATATTAAGTTACTGGAGGGCTTTTCTTTGGCTATAATTTTTATTAATGGGAACCACCATTACATTTTACAGTGCACAAGTTTACTCTTCTTCCAAAACCAAGAAGCTGCTGAGTTGATTGATTTTGTGAACAGTATTATGCCTGTAATACCTGCTCCAGTATAAGTCATTGGCAGGATTGGAACTCCTAGTCCTTTAAAGGTTATGTTTGCTCCTGGAGAAGATTTGTTAAGGTGAGAGAGTTTTGGGGTTTTTTTAGGTGATGTTTCCTCTATTACTCATAAATTACTAAAACAGTGGTGTTGTCTGACCTGCTCTGTGGATGCATATCTCAGTTATTTGGGTCCTAAAAGTATTACTATAATATAAACAATGTAACAGTTTTTACAGTCTTAGCATGCACCTTAAACGATCTTGGTCAGTTTCAAATAAGATTTCACAAGGCTTTCTGTAACTGAAAAGTTACAATGCACCTCCTCAGTATAATAAACCTCATGATAATGATGGTAAAAGGGCACAGAGTATGTTATTAAATGGGGATCAATAAACCACAATCTTGTCAAACACCGCTGTTATGTCATCAGGAAGTTTCTATTGCACAATTGATTTTAAAACAAATTATTGTACTTAAGAAAAATGTGCACAGCAGAATCTCTGATTCATGAATGTCCTTTTGTCTATAAATCGTTTCAGTTGTAAGCCACTGCAGCCTGAGGCTTTGCTTCTAATTCATAACGGTGGTTTTACATTTATCAAAACAAGATGGTACATTCATGCAGCAGTTGTTCTCCCCCATTTTGGTAATCCCAGAATATCTTTCATTTCAAATTCTTATCTTCGTTAGCACAGGTAGATGAGCAGAATTCATTAATCCTCACACATTTTCAGGATCCAGTGTGGTGACCATGCAGATACTTTATGCATTTACCTACAGTGTAAAGAGACCTTATGAAGTTGTTTGCAAAAGAAGTAATGTCAAGGTTTGGGGGTTTTAATCTCAAAGCAGCAATTGGACATAGTTTATGGAAGTATATGCACATCATCTACCCTTTGCCACTAAGATAAATTTACCATATGTAGCCCTTCAGAGAGCTTGATGAGACATTACTGAGGATGTATTATCACCATCAAAGGGTGAAATGAAGGCTGAGAAGTTAAAGGCACAATTGCTCTCTACTTTTGCACGTAGATGGAGCTACATATAGGTTGTTTGCAAGAGATTGTTTCTAGCTCTGCAGCATGCTCTCTCTTCTCCTTATAACTCTGACAACATCCACAGAAGCAATGCTACCGTGGGAGAAGAAATGGGTCAAACAGATATATGGATGCACTCCACAGAGCAACCATATGTGTGCATCAAGGAAATTACTCCATGATGACTTTATAGTAAACAGGAAATGGGACACTTTATTTTGGTGATTTTTTTTTTTATTATTTTTATTTCAGAGGTCTTCTCATGCTGATTTTAGCTGAGGAAAAGTGAAGTTCAGTATGTATGAACATATAAAAGGAAATCTTGATTTTTCTATCTTTTGTTATAGATGAAGAACCAGAGCCTGATGATGGAAAAATTGTGTTCAAGAAGCCAAGTAAGCGTTCATCAGAAGAGAAATTTTCAGGCCTGACTGCAAGTTCAAGTAAGAAGAAAAAAGAATCAAAGAAAACTAAGAGGGATTCAACACCCCCTCAGAATGCAGCTAAACAAATTAAAAATAGCAGCCTTCTCTCATTTGATGATGAAGAAAATGATGATTAAGAGTTGTGCATGTTTTTCTGTTTTGCATACTTTCCCTTACAAGCATTAGAGCAAAAATGAGGTGCCTCTTTTAGGTGGAGACTTAGGGCCTGCTTCTCCTTTTACTCTGGGGTAAATCCACTGATGTCAGAGGAAGACCATATAGAACTGGTGTGAGGTGAGAGTCAAGCCCTAATTTTTCAGTTCAGATGGTACTGCATGCACAGTATTTTGGACTGTATTTTTAAAAGAGAACTTAAATGTGTGTGCAAAATAAAACCCATACAAATGGCTGTTTAAGATCCCATATATTAGCAAAATACTTGTGTACATGTAAAACTTACTAATACATTTGCAAACAAAATATTTTAAAATAATTTCCCCCATTTAATTTTTTTTTCTGTTTACTGAGAGGCCAAAGACCTGAGTTCATAGTTGTATATTTTTGTTCTGTTAGCGTTGACCTCCCTAACAGTCAAAACAGTATAAAGACTTGGGGGCTAAAATCTTTGACCTTTACTCAGGTACAACTTGAAATTCTCCCTTCCCTCCCCCTGCTCCCCATATGTATGGGCTGAATAATTGGGTCTGTGTCTTGTAATCCTTATGTGTTTGACTCAGCACCTAGTAAAGCCATGAGAATTTTGACTGCTGCCCTCAGTGGATGCAGATGAAGCCTGCAAGCACTGACTTCAGTGGAATTGCTCTGTGAATAAGAGTTACAGGATTGGATCCTTAGTGATTGCATCAGATCTTGCACAGGAAAGAAATCTCTGAACTGTGAACTTGGAGATTATGTAGGGAAAGCCATTTAGTCCATTTTGGATACCATGGTGATGGGCTATGCATAAAAAAACTGGACCGAAAGTATTTTTTTTGTAATTACGTCTATGTATTCATGATTATTTGGGATCTCAGACAGCTTGTAAAGTATTTCATTTCACTTTTAAGCTATAGAAAACTGTTTGTTTAGAGTAGAAACGTAAGCAGGAACTGTTGTGGAAAGCTGCTGATTTTATAGTATGAGATACAATAAGTCATGAAGTTGTGTAGCTGGAACAATATCTAATTTGTGAACTCTCATCTGCTGTACGTGACAGTAGAAAAGTGACCATTCTTCAATGGCTTAGACAAAAAGGACTTGCTAAGATTCAAGATAATGTTGAGAGCTGATGTGGTTTCCAAGAACAACAAAATCCTCTTGAAAATACTATGTCCTTTGAAACTGTTTGGACATATTGTATGTTCTGTAATTATATGTGACCAGGAGCTGATGATAGACTGCTGCAGAATTATAGGATAAGAGACCAGGACCCCATTTCCTTGGTTATGTGACAGAACATGTGAAATGAATGGGAATGCAGAGCTTCATTAAGGAGCTGATCTAAAGTTGCTGTGTGAGACAGCTATTTTTAGTTTAATTCTGTTAATATTGGTATTAAAACATTAAATGTGTGATAAAGAATTTTATCTTTTGTGCATGTTTTATAAGTGGTCAGAATATATTTATATTATTTCAGTAGGTGACACAGTTATCTAATCCATCTGATTTGAAGCCATTTACACTCTAAATCAGTGAATATGCCCATCATGAAATTTTATGTTGCCATACAACACCTGCAGTGATCCCAGTACCAATGACATCTCAAAACAATATTTTCTAATATATGTAATTTAAATGGGAATGTCACTAGTGCATTTATGGATTTGGTTTGAATTTTTCTAAATATGTTTTCTGCCCATATTTAGAACATATATCAAAGAAAATCACAGCAAATAGTTGGTAAGTTATGTGTTGCAACTAGTTAATTATGTGCACTAAAAACTCATTTGAGTCCAGTTTTTTGGAAAACATAATATAATGAAAAATCTTGTTTGGAATATCTACAGCATGTTGCCATGAACATTTCAACATATATTTTCTTGGACTTAAAAAATAAATACTTTAACTCAGTGGCTCTCAATCTGTCCAGACTGTTGTACCCTTTTAGGAGTCTTGATTTGTCCTGTGTACTCCCAAGTTTCACCTCACTTAAAAACTATTTGCTTACAAAATCAGACAGAGAAATACAAAAGTGTCACAGTACACTATTACTGAAAAATTGGCTTACTTTCCCATTTTTATCATATAATTATAAAATGCAGGCAGTCCTTGGACTTACAACACAATTGGTTCCTAAAAATTGCATTGCAAGTCGAAACATCATAGCTTGGAACCACAAAATACTCCATTGCAGGACCGAGCATCATAAGTCGAAACCAATTGTTGTAGATCAAATGAAGGTATCCATTCAGAAATGTCATAAGTGCCGTTCATCATAAGTTGAACATCATAAAGTTGAGGACTGCCTGTAAAGCAATTGGAATATAAATATTGTACTTACATTTCAGTGTATAGTATATAGAGCAGTGTAAATGTCATTGTATGAAATTTCAGTTTGTACTGACTTCACTAGTGCATTTTATATAGCCTATTGTAAAACCAGGAAATATCTAGATGACTTGATGTACCCCCTGGGAGACTTCTGTGTATCCTCAGGGGTACATGTATCCCTGGTTGAGAACCACTGCTCTAACTCACTAAAACCCCTTTGAAAGAATGAGTTAATCTGTGAGTACAGCAGTGCATATTTAAACTTTTATGGACCTATTTGTCAGTTTAAAAATACTCTTTACATCTTTCTCATACAGCCTGAATGCTCTTCACATTAGCTGCAAGGCAATTCCAGGGACATGGTTATCAGGAGATAAATGCTTGCCAAGAGATCAGAGGGAATTTGGATTTACCTAAAAATTACAAAGAGCCCCACAAACCTACAGCTGATTCTGCATGTTCAAAATAACTCATAAGTTGTTTGAGCACAGTGAATAAATACACTTAAATAGAACTGCTTATTGTGTAGTGAAAGAAATTTGTAAGTTTGAGAAGAATTATTTTGAAGTATTAAGTAGTATTTTTGAGTATCAAACCCTACTCAGTTGGTACAGTAATAGATGCACAGGCCACTAAAATGCAATTAAATTGAAGTGGGCTTACCAGTTTAGTCAGAAAATAACAATGAAAGTACATGCTGGTCTTGAGGCAACATATCAGGGAAAGGAAATGTAAATGTAGAATCCCAAATTCTTTCCTTTACTCTAAGATCTATAGAATTCCAAGCAGGAGAACTTTGCATTATTTGTATTGCACCTACTACTAACTATATAACTAGTTGGATATATTTAATTGGAAAGTGAATGATACACACACAAAAATAGCTAGTTAGACATGGGAATTCACTTAATGTGACACACCAGGAGAATTATACACTATTAGCTCAACATGACACCTGCATGGGAACTGGGACTCAATCCCTGGCTCTCTCACTGGCCTGCTTGGTGACTTTGTGCAAGTATGATGTGGTGTACGCTCCCCACCAGCCCTAAAAGAGATGAATTAGGCCAGGTGGGCCCAATCAGCCAATTAAGCTGCAAAGGAAGGAGATTTAGGCCATGTGGAGGTTGTCAGGGAGGAAGTTTGCAATCTCTTTCCTTCAGGTAAGGGAGAAGGAAGTGGAGATAGGAACTCCTGAGAAAAGGGATAGGAACCCATGGGGAAGGGTTTACCTAATAGGCCTAAGAGACAGGGGTCTGACTAGGAAAGCTGATGGCGGGGGGAAACTTAAAGAAGCACAGGAAGAAGTAGTCCAAGGAAGAGAGCGGTAGGGTTGGTGAAGTCCCAGATCTTAATTGCTCACTATAGAGCCCTGGACTGGAACCCAGTGTAGAGAGTGGGCCTGAGTTCCCGTACCATCCATTGCAGCATAGTAGGTCTGGAGCTGTGAATGGGAAGACTGCCTGAGTCACTGTGGGAGTGACACAGTCAGGGCAGTAGGCATGCGGACTGCTTGTGCTGAGGGACTTTGCAAGACTCCCCTGGAAGGGGAAATCACAGTGTGACTTGGGAAGGCACAAAGCAGACTCCATGAGCGGGAGAAGAACTGCAATGATGGAGGAGAAGAAAGGGGGCACTGAACCGGGCAGAGCTGACCACCAGAAGGAGGTGCCATCCAGAGGTCAGTAGAGTGCACTATGACAGGGAGTCACTTCATCTTTCTCTGGGGGAATATGGTAGCTATCTCCTTTGTAGGATGTACTGAGATCTATGGATGAAAAGTGCTATAGAATGGCTAGGTTTTATATTATTTGAGGATATTATTGGGCAGACTGTTAAGACAGGTTGCCTAATATGGAAATCTCTTGCACAGGCTTCAGTTTTTGATGTTTAAATAAAGGCTCAAGGAACTTTTCTTGCTTCATTTGAGACAATGAAACATTCATTGGTGACCATGCTAGTAGTAGTTCTACTTATTTAAGCAGTAAGTTGATACTAGCCCAGCAGACAAGAGCAGCACTACTATGATAGATACCTAGGTTTGAGAGTTACCTTTGGCGTCGGTGTGATTCTCTGTCAGGTTGCAGAACTGGAACTGTCTCTCCTTTCTTGAGCAATTCCTAGTAGTTGATTTCAGAGCAGCCCTGGTGCTAGCCTTGAAGGAAGCTGATTGCTCTGTCTGCAGAAGGAATAGCACCTTTGTCTAAAAGAGAGACAATGGAAAAAATAGAAGTAAAACAATGAGAATCCTCAGTATGCTGACTGGTCAAGCCTTATTAAAAACAAATACATGTGCCAAAGCAAATAAGAAAATGGTAACAGTGTGGGGACGTTTCCCAAAAGAATCTGCTCCTGATTGTATATTTAAATTGTCTCGAGGTTAATTTTATCTCCAAGTAAGACCAAATAAATCAGCGAGGACTTGTAAATGATTTTCACTGGACTAACCAGAAGTCAGAAGAACAAGAATCCTATTCCTACTGTGTCTATATCATAGAATAATAGAATATTAGGGTTTGAAGAGACCTCAGGAGGTCATCTAGTCCAACCCTTTGCTCAAAGCAGGACCAACACCAACTAAATCATCCCAGCCAGGGCTTTGTCAAGCCAGGCCTTAAAAACCTCTAAGGATGGAGATTCCACCTCTCTAGGTAACCCATTCCAGTGCTACACTTTCTAAAGGAAACACCTTATGCTGTAGACGGTGGAGAGAAGGGTGTGCTTTGAGTGTGCCAGGAGCACCAGAAGCCTGTATTTAACTGTGCTTTAAATATTCTTGATAAGCTTCAGTACTTGTTTTCATTTACAGTGCTTTAATGAATAATCCTGTTAAGAAGATGCAGATTTATAATGAAGCAGGACTGTCATTGTTTCAGTTGAAAATACAATACAGAAAAGGGAAAGAGTGATGCTTCATATGGTTACAGAGGACTGATTTCATTTTCAAGGACATCGGGAATGCTTGAAAATGAGTCATTACTTTTGGTGTAGCACAAGAGGTATGATATGCAGTCTCAGCAAGTATTCTCCAATGAAGCCAGTTAATACAGTAACTTGAACCTTGATCATGCTATCCTGTTCCTCTTTCCCCTGCCAAAAACCATGCATGAAGTGGATGCTCTGTGCACGGATCACACACAAGGGGTGGAATATCAGCTGCCTCTGCAGCACCATGCTACTGTCTCCAATCCCATAGTGAGGTGATATTCATTTTTAAGAAGAGATTTTCCATGCTGTAGATTTCCCTCCTTTAAGAGAGTTCTAGGTGCTGTGAATAGCACTGGAATTAGTATAGAGGAATAAGATCTCTGTGTGATGACAGTATGCTGCAGTGATCTCTCAGGATCTCAAGGATAAATTAATTCTTGGGTCCAGGCTCCTGGTGGCATCCTGACTCCACCCACTTTGCCCCATGGAACAATTTGGTGAAAACTCCATGAGATTGAATTTGTGGAGTTTTCCTCCCCCTTAATCCCCTCCTGTAGGTTTTCCATGAAGGGACAATTTAGTACCCGTTTACTGCAGTCATGTCTTTCTATCAGTTTATCAGGACAGCTTGTCATCTGAACTAGAGTGACAGCTAGCAGTAGCATTAAGCACTGGTCACCCTCCACGTGGAGAAATAGCATGTACAGTAAAGTGGCTCAGTTGCCACTCTAGTGTTGATGGTGAAGGATTCCATCCCCCTTGGCTCCCACATCATTCCTTATTGCAGGGATTCTCAAACGGGGCTCTGACCCCTCAGGGAGTCACAAGGTGGTTACATGGAGGTCATGAGCTGTCAGCACTGTGGGGCTGACAGCCCTGAGACCCTGTTAAATTAAATTACCCACCCATTTTTAATTTATAAGGGGGGTCACGCTCAGGGGCTTCCTGTGTGAAAGGGGTCACCAATACAAAAAATATGAAAACCACTGCCTTAGTGTAATGCCAGTTTACTAGGGCTATTCATAGTAGGGAGAATTTAGGCCACAATCTTATGTTCTGTAATACACATGAATTAGTATAGGAGGTTGTTGTAGAAACTCCGCTGGGTAACAGTGATCACTGCACAATTTTAATTTTGATATCATGAAAGCGAGTTACTTCCTTAGACACAACACTGTAACAATGAACTTTGAAAGGGCTATGAGGATTACAATTAGCAGGCTGAAGGGCGCAGTAAAATACTTAAAAAACATACTGTCTGCCTGGAAGCTATTTAAGAACATCATATAGTTGCAGATGTTTTGCATACCTCTGAGCAAAAGCATGTAAAGGAGGGAGAGTGAAAGTGGTATGGTTACATAGAGAAGGATGAGTTCAGTAAGACTAAATATTGTTCCTAAACAATAGTGAAAACCATCCCTGAACATCACAAATCGAATGGAACATAAATAGTCTTGGTAATGTACAGAACAGGAAAGAGACAATCTGAACAAAAGATGAGGACCAAGATTTTCAAAAGTGACTAATCACCTTGGGCCATATTATTAATTATTTATATTACTGTAGTGCCTAGGAGACCTAGTCATGGTTAAGGCTATGATTATGTCACGGAAGTCACAGAATCTGTGGTTTCCAGAGACCTCCATGACATTTTCTGCTTCAGCCCTTGGGCCACAGGGCTGGAACTGTCAGCCAGCGGGAGCCCCAGAGCGCTCAGCTGTGGCACGCTCCCCGCAGCTGCCAGCCTCGGAGCTCCGAGTCATGGCAAGGGGGCCTGGAGCTCTGAACTGCCATGGGCAGGGGGGACCGGGGATCTCCCAGCTGCCAGCCAGAGCTCTGAGCTAGTGCTGCAACGAGGGGACCCTGCAGCTCCCAGCCACTGTGGGTGGTGAGGGGACTCTGGAGCTGCAGCAGCGGTGGGTGCTGGACCCTCCACTCTCCATTTTGGCACAGTTATTTTTAGTAAAAGTCACAGACAGGTCATGGGCTTCCATGAATTTTTGTTTATTCCCCGTGACCTGTCCCTGACTTTTAAAATAACCGTGACAAAATCTTAGCCTTAGTCATGCTTGTGCTAGGTGTTTGTGCAAACACAGAACAAAAAGATGATTCCTATCAGAAAAGGCCATGCCCCTGTCATCTAAAAATCACACCACTTTGGATGAGTCTTCATTAGAAAAAAAGTGTGTTCTTAACTCAAGTTAGCTAACATGAGGGTAAAATCTTAATGAAGACAAAGCAATCTGAAGTTTTCACACAAGTTAACAGGTTGAGTTAAAGGCTCCAGGGAAGCCTAGGGTTCACCTTGACCTATTAACATATGTTAAAACTACAAACTGCCTTGTCTTCACTAAGATTTATCAAGATGTTAGTTAAGAACATGCCTTTTTTCTTCATGAGGGCAAGGCCTTTTAAGACCTAAAAATCACCAGTCATTTTTGAAAATCTTAACCAAAGGATATAGATATAACAATAAATACATTTAAACAAAATCTACAAATATATTAAAAGGAAGAAGGGCAAATGTGGGACAAGCTTCGGCCTGGAACAATGTTGGCACAAAACATTGCCACGTGATGAAAGTGAAACAGGGATTTACAAAACTTTTTGTATTGATGTAGAAATAGATCTTGAACAAACATTTTGTAGTGATAAAAAAAAAGCCTGAATATTTTGATTGATTAAATGAAAACTGGAACATTTCATCATGTGTACCCAAAGAAGTTCTTGGGACAGCATGACATTGTCTCCAAAACAGGACCTGTCCTGGTACAACTAGGACATGATCTCTTCAGGCTTAAATAGAGAAGAAACGGGAGAAGGTATGGAACAGCTGTTTTGGAAATATATATTTGATCTGCACCGTTAAGATGGGACTGGAGCATAAGAATCACACTGTTTTATTCTGGCCAGTAAAACTGTAGCAAAAATATCATTTAGTTTGTCAGTCTCTCCCTTTTTCCTCTGACATGCCATCTATCTATAGAGAATAAATTAAACATCATTCTAATCAGCTCCACAGTTTTGTAATTTAGGGGCTACAAATAATTTATGGAGTACTGGATGGAATTTAAATCAGTTTTATGATTGTGGTAAATTATTGCAGACAGACTAAATTTGTATGAAAAGCCAACAGACTTCAAGCTGTTTAGATTCTGGTGGACAACAACCAGATCAAACATTCAAGGCAGGCATTTTCAAAGGCACCTACGGTAGTTAGGTGTTCAATGCCGGTGGAATGTTGATGGAAGTTGGGCATCCAACTTCATTAGACTCCTTGAAAATTCCAGCCTTAATTTTTTTTTTTAACGATGCCAAATGGTTTTAAGTAATTTTGTAAACATCAAAATTAGAAAAAGGACAAATTAAGAGCAATAATTTAATTTAATTGGGTTTTGCTTAGCCTCTACTTAAAAAGATACTAACTTGTATAATCTAGTTCAAGTGACTCCTGGGCCCAGAGCAGTGACTAGGTACTGGATTGGGTGGTACTTACCAGATTTCCCTCTGCAACATCAGCCTTAGTTGCTGGTTATTACCCATTAGTATGTGTCTTGATCTTTATATCAGTCTGAGGCTGTATTTGTGAGATTTACCCTGCTTCCAGAACAAAGGATCAGTCTTATAGTACAATATAGTGATTGAGGCCCTTTAATTTTAGTGAGGTCACTTTTGCTTCAATGTGATACAGTTCCAAATTAAAAGTCACATGATTAATAAACTTCTGCATATTTTCAATACTAATATAGAGGAAGATTAATTCATAGGCAGAAGGTCAACACAGGATCTATGAAGCATTTATGTCCCACTTCACCCTGTTTTGAACTGAAGTGGGACTTGTGCCAGCCCTCTGCACAGGAGAATGAATTTCATCCATGGAAAGACAATATTTTGGAGTCTTTTCATTGTTTCAAACAAAAGACAGTTTATTAACATCTCCAAGCCACAAGCTGATTTTGTTTGTTTCATTGTTCAGGCATGTTTTCATCATCCAAAATAAATTGTGTCAGATCATTGAAGGCTTGGACTTCATACACTACAACCGAATGGGAATAACTTTATTGAACACATTTACTCTGGCTTGACATCGGGCCAAATTATCTGTTGCTGTGACTCTGCAGTGAAATTACAGCAGCAGAGAAACTGGCCCCTTGCTGTTCTATAATATGGAGCAGACATAACTAAAACAAATTCCCCAAATCCTTTTCCCCCCGCATTGGTAAAACCTGATAAGGATTCTTTGAGTGTAGCTTTTACCTTGGTTGTTCCCAACTCCTGATCAGGAAGACAGATGTGGTCTTTCTAGGATCTTACCATTAAATTTAAAAGGCAAAGTATGCTATAACAGTGTCTGGAATCTGACTTGAACTGACAACATCCAAGAAATTCAAAGATTAATGTTGGCACCCCATCCTTAAACAACCAAACATGACTACCATTTAATAGGAATTGCAGCATACATTGTAAGAATTATAAAACAACAACCAATTGTTCTCAGACAGTACTTAGGGGTGATACAACTAGGTCACTTATGTCCAGTTCCTGATCTCAGTTACACTGATGAAAATACAGAGTAACGGTACTGAAATTACTGCAGATTTACACTAGTGTCCCTGAGATCGGAATCTTACCCAGGCTGAGAATATTCACTGTGAATTTCCTTGCTCTTATCTCTTCAAATCAAAGATGTAATAAGCATCATTTTTTGGCATTTAACATTCTAGGTGGGGTTAATCTCATTTACTAACCCATCATGGTTTGACCACATGCTATACTTCCACTCACTTATTTCATTGCATCCTTTCGCAGTTCAATTTATCATCAGTCCAGTGCTCTGTTTCACTATGTGGCTGTGTGAAATCACTAATATCACATTTTATGCATTCAGTACATTTCCCCCTCTTCCTCAGACAGTTTGTATTCCTCCTGCTGCTTTTCTGTTGCTTGTTCTTTTATTCCTGTTGATAACTTTCATTTCGTCTCCTTTTTGCATCTTACCCTTCAAGCTGTGCTTATGTTACAAACTGCAGTTCAGCAGTTTAGCAATTGGACTCTGTCCAAATACTACCAAATGCCACATCTTTTAATATCAGGCAGAGCAGCTTGAATTCTCTTCATCATTGTGTCTTTTACAACACTTGGGCATGTTTTCAGTGCCAATGCAAATGGGGAAAAAAGTTAGATAAATAAAAAGAAGGGACCCGGGGAAAGGAAGCAAAAATACTTGTGGAGTTTTTTGGAACACTTACCCCCTGATCTTAAGCTTGTACTGCATGATCCAGATGCTCAGCTAGTGTAAATCAGTGGAGCTACACCAGCTTACACAAGATGAGGATCTAGCAACATGGCTTTAGTGACCAGTTGTGCTTCTGTGTTCAGCTTGTGTTTATGCAGTGACAATCACAGTAATGCCAGGCTGTAGTGTTCATAAATCACGAGTCAGGCCTCTACAAATCAGGAGAGGGTCTTAAAAACTATGAGATTTTTGCAGTAATTCACTTTGGAATTATATTTAATTTTGAATCTTTAGGGTTCATGTTTTCAAGATTTTGGCCACAACCCTCAGGGCTAGACATTTATTTTTTTTTTCATTTTTTGATTACAGCTGTAATTCTCTCATAATCATGTGGCTTCAGGAACTGGGGTTTTAAGAAAAACACCACATATCACAAAAGTTGGCCACACTGTCATTTGTTGTCCTGTCATCGAGTTGTCCTATCTTGTATGGACTGAGAGGGTTGCCATTACTTCCTTACAGGTACCATAATAGTCAGCAAGCCCTACTGCCTCTCTTTCCTCTGTGCTTCATTGGTCACCCTTGACTCTTGCATACATGTTGGCCACATTCATTGATTATCCTGGCTTCTGAGCATGCCTGCCATTGACTTCAGTAGGCTTTAGAGCAGACCGGTAGAGTGTATGGGCAAGAGCAGTTTTCTATGGCTGTTTCACTTTAGGCTTACAGTAGGTGTAAGTGCTTTAGTAATAAAACTTCCAGGAGATAAGTGGAGGACAAACGAGGCAGAGTTTTGTCCAGATCACCACTACCTTCCCCCCAAGATCACATCATCATCTTTGTAGTGCATTCCTCATGCATTAACTGTCTGTGCTTCAGTGTACTCAGGGGATGAAATTCATCCCTCTGCAGTGAGCCTGCACAAAGTCCATGCACCCCTTAAGTCATAGCTAAGGTACATAGCCCTTGTCCTGGCCTTTTGCACAGGGAAGAATTTCACCCAGGGTGAGCTTATGAGTGCTTCCTTTTTAAGTGCCTTGCGTTACATTCACTTTTCTTCTCTTGGATGCACAGCACATCAGGTGGGATTATTTGGCTACAAAGAGGAATTTACATTCTTTGCGCTTTTGTTACCACTGCCATTGAGAGGAAGGATGGTCTTGTTGTTCAGACCCTGGACTGTGCTCTCGCAGCTCTAGGGTTCAATTCCTAGTTCTGCTGCAGACTCCCTCTGTGAAGTTGAGCAAGCTTAGTTGCTCATTGTCCCCATTTTACAGTTCATCTATGTGTTTGTCCAGCACCTGTCACAGAGAAGCCCTGATCTGGGTTAGGGCTTAGTATTGGAGTTTTCAAACCATGCACTGATAAGCAAGGGGTTAAGCAGCTACTCTGGGACCAGGCAGCTCCACCCTGCCACACTTGCAAAGTGTGCATGGCTTGGAGGAGGAGCACAAAAAGAGAGCAGCCCAGGGCAGCAGCCTGATCTACACCCTGAGCTCCTGAGCTATGCAGGAGCACCTGCTGCCTGATGCCTGGCTGTAGCGACACTGCCAAACTCAAAGGGATGGGACTTGTGTGTCTAAGAAGGTCTCAGCCTTTATTTGATTCCCAGGACTTTACCAGTTGGGAAAGAGTGATCCAGGGAGGTAGCAGTGTAGCATGTTGGTGGTACAGGACTTATCTGCTTACACTGTGCCCTAGATCAGAACCCAGTAGAGAGGGTGGGCCCAGGTTCCTCTACCAACCTCTAGGGAGGTTCTGAAGACAGAAGCTGACCCCTGATTTGGGGAGTCTAGGGAAGAGAAGGCCTTGTGGAGAGAAGGTCAAGATGCTGAGACCTCAACCCAGGAGGTAAAGGAGGCCCCAAACCCCCTTGCCTAACCCAGAATGCTACCCTGTTGCTGGACTTTTTATATATGCTGAAAAGGGCAGACATAATACACGTGACCTGGCTGAGGGCTGAGTCACAGAATGGGCAGACCACTGCAGAAAGAAGAGAACCTGCCATGCCATGCCCAACCACTGGATGATGCCTGCCACAAGTGACCCCTTTAGAAGCCTCTGGGCTGGCACTGTAATACAAATAGTAGTTTATAAATTCATAAAAGATTTTTAAAAGGACTTTTAATAATTTTAGTCACCTAACAGCAATCACTGAAACAGTAGCAGTTATTGCTGAGAAGTAAGTATATAAAATGTTTTCAGACACAATTGAATCCTATAAACATTTAATTCCTTTATCAATAATTCTGATAAACTGTTTTCTGTGTACACTCGCTGTCTCTTTTTCCTTCTTCCCCCTCCTTCTGTTATATACCACATTCATTTTCCTCCTGGACAGCTGTGGATTTGTTGGTATACAGATTAATTTTGGTATTGACTGGAATGAATGCTCTGCGGAGGGGAATAGCATTACTATTCATACCCCAAATTAATCAATATAACTATAGAGGAATAAATATTTTTTTAACTGAGCAAGCATCCTGTCTAGTTTTATTTCATTTTTCCTAAAACACTTTGGGCCAGATACCATCCCCAGTGACTGTAAATCTGTGTAGCTCCATCACAATCCATTATGCTAATTTACCCCAGATGATAATCCGATCCATTTTGGTTTATTTATTTATTTTAAATGGTAGTTCATTTATCCATGAAAACTTACCTACTATCTGTCCTCCAGTAGTTTTCAGTGAGATGCTGCTGGCTCCTGCTGCTGACTGGCAGCTCCAGTCCCATTGGTGGTTTTGATCCCTGAGCAATGCTTCTGTTTTCTCTTCTCCTCCTTTGTTGCAATGGCCCATAGTGGTAGTAGCTAGTCTGGCTCTTTCTCCTTGATCCCATTGCTTCTATCCAAATTCAGGCTCTTCTTTGCTAATGATAAAGAACATATGAATGGCTAAAAAGCACCAATAGGATTTTTGACTGGCAGTGTTCTGAAGGGATAAAAGTAGAGATGGGTCACAGGGAGGGAGCTGAAGGATAGAATGGAGGCTTTATGAATTCTTACAAAGGGAGCACTGCAGAGGAAAGGGGTGGCATAGAAGAAGATGCAATCACACTTGTGGGAGAAGTTTTAAGCTTAGAAAAGAGACAGCTGAAGGGTGATATGACAGCTGTCTATAAAATCATGAGTGGTGTGGAGAAAGTGAATAGGGAGAAATTCATGAATGGTGTGGAGTGGTGTGCAGAAACCTCTGATTGGCAGAAGCTGGCACTGGATGATGGGATGGAGCACTCAGTAATTGTTCTGTTCTGTTCATTGCCTCTAAACTACCTGGCACTGGCCACTGTTGGAAGACAAGACACTAGACTAGATGCACCATTGGTCTGACCCAGTCTAACCATTCTTACGTTCTTAAGTGGACAAGCAGGTGGATGATGGTAGCAATCATTATGGACTGCAGGGAGCAAATCAGTAAGATACAAGAATTGAGGGGGTGATTTGTAAAAGGCCTTGAAGGTGAGTTAAGAAGCTTGAAGTTGATTTGATGTAAGGATTTGGTGTGGTGACATGGTTAGAAGCATGGACAGGGAAGATGATTTTGGTGGCTGCATTTGGATGGGCCACGGGGAGAAGGCAATGTGGGTTTTAGGGTGGCATTTTACCTAGAGATGTGACCAAGCTGTAACGTTTGTGTGAAGATTAGGATCCATACTTAGCTAAAGTTCAGAGGTGGGTCAGGTATTGGGATTTGGTTTGCCCCTTTCAGTACAGAGATAGGACTGGGCTACAAAGTTTGAATCCAGATTTAGATATGAACTATCCCAAGATTCAGGCATTTTGTTGCAAGTCCAGCTGTAACTCCTACCTCACTTCTAGTGGGGGGAAGAAGCCCTGCCCCCAGGGCCGATGCAACCATTTAGGCGACCTAGGCAGTGGGGGGCAGCATTTTCTTCGGCAGCGACCGCGGCGGCTGGATCTTCGGCCACCCCGGTCGCCACCGGCATTTAGGCGGAGGGAGCTGGGGCAGGGGAGCGCGGGGAGGGCTGCCTGCAGCAAGTAAGGAGGAGGAGTGGCACGCAGAGGAACTCCCCGCCCCAGCTCACCCCTGCCCCGCCTCCTCCCCGAGCACACAGTGGCTGCTTCACTTCTCCCTAAGCTGATTGGCACCGCAAGCCTGGGAGGCGGGAGAAGTGAAGCAGCTATGGCGTGCTTGGGGAGGAGACGGGGCAGAAGTGAGCTGGGGTGGGGGGGTGCCTCAGGGTGGGTGGTGGGGAGCGGCAGCTGGGGGCGCACGTCTGGGGGGTGGGGGGAGCTGCCGCAGGGGGGGGCGCCTCAGGGCAGAGGGGGGGAGCTGCCATGGGGGGGTGCCTCAGGGCGGGGGCTTGGGGACGGGGGAGGGCGCAAGGTGGAAGTTTCACCTAGGGCGCAAAACATCCTTGCACTGGCCCTGCCTGCCTGCCGCATCCCTATCCTAGCTAAAAGAACAGGAGTACTTGTGGCACCTTAGAGACTAACAAATGTATTTGGGCATAAGCTTTCGTGGGCTACAGTCCACTTCATCGGCTGCTACTCTGAAACCTATCCTTGCTAAATGACTCTTTGGGAGCTCACTGAACCATAGCAGCGGTGACAATAGTCATTTACCTCTTGCACCAATACCGCCATCTGAGAAGAAATAAATCACTATTTGGAAGTGGCTCACACATAATGATTTTGCTCGGTAGTTCCCGCCACCAATCTGTGGTAAGATAATAGCAGCGTAAGTTACATATCAGGCACACATTGTTCAGATAATTCATGGGACTGGATGTAAGCGGTAATATGTGAATTGTATCAATTTGGCATTCAGCTGATGCAAAATAAGTGTTAGTAACACACAAAAGGTCGAGGAAGTGTGTGGAGGGAAGCAACTGGAAGGTGAGTGATAAAGCAGAGGAGGCTACTCCTCCTCTGCTTTCCCCTCTTGCCCTGCCACATAAGCTACACTTATTTTGCAAACACACTAAAGTCAGAGCCAATTACTTCACAACTACTGCTTACATCACTGGAGAATTTTGCTCAGAGACTTCTGGGAGAGTTTGTAACCAGTTACACCAAGGTCCAAATTCTGCCTTAATTTACACCTGAAATCAATGGGGAAGCCAGGGCAGAATTTTGTCCTGCTTCAGCTGGTTGTTTCTTTAGTAAGATTAATCAAAGCTGGGAGTGAGGGAGAAGATTTGCAGGTCCCCATTGGTCAAACAGTATCTTTTTTAGGTGATGCAGGCCTAGTGCTCTACATGAGCTATTGGTACTGTAGTTAGAACAACACCACGATGACACTGGCTTTCCACATCTGTGTCTGCTGGAGAAAGGGAGCATTCAACAATTCCACAACAGTGGGTCTGTCACATCTTTAGGATGAGTCCTAAACTCTGATAGAATTGGCAGCCAAGTATGTGTGTTGGATCATCAGAGCCCTTATCTGGGAGTTGGAGGGTACCTGCCAGTAGAACTGGTGTGATTCAGCTACACAGAGGGCAGCGGTGGCTCCAGGCACCAGTGCTCCAAGTGCGTGCCTGGGGCGGCAAGCCGTGGGGGGCTCCCTGCTGGTCCCTGCAAGGGCGGCAGTCAGGCTGCCTTTGGCAGCGTGCCTGCGGGAGGTCCGCCGGTGCTGTGGATTCAGTGGCAATTTGGCGGCAGGTACGCCGAAGCTACGGGACCGGCGGACCTCCCGCAGGCATGCTGCTGAATCTGCAGGACCAGGGACCTCCCGCAGATGCGCCGCCGGCCAGCCAAAGGCAGCCTGCCTGCCATGCTTGGGGTGGCAAAAAAGCTAGAGCCGCCCCTGACAGAGGGGGCAGCATTTGGGGAGTGTCAGGCAGGGGGAAAATACACCTTGGACAGTCTGGAAACAAGTTCATTGAGTGCACCATAGGTAGCTTTATAAAGGAGATGTTTGCAGGAGCCCTGGGAGCTGTGGAGGCAGGGCGGGATGATCTGCTGATGCTCAGATCATAAGAACATAAGAAAGGCCGTACCGGGTCAGACCAAAGGTCCATCTAGCCCAGTATCTGTCTACCGACAGTGGCCAATGCCAGGTGCCCCTGAGGGAGTGAACCTAACAGGCAATGATCAAGTGATCTCTCTCCTGCCATCCATCTCCAGCCTCTGACGAACAGAGGCTAGGGACACCATTCTTACCCATCCTGGCTAATAGCCATTTATGGACTTAGCCACCATGAATTTATCCAGTCCCCTTTTAAACATTGTTATAGTCCTAGCCTTCACAACCTCCTCAGGTAAGGAGTTCCACAAGTTGACTGTGCGCTGCGTGAAGAAGAACTTCCTTTTATTTGTTTTAAACCTGCTGCCTATTAATTTCATTTGGTGACCCCTAGTTCTTGTATTATGGGAATAAGTAAATAACTTTTTTTTATCCACTTTCTCAACATCACTCATGATTTTATATACCTCTATCATGTCCCCCCTTAGTCTTCTCTTTTCCAAACTGAAGAGCCCTAGCCTCTTTAATCTTTCCTCATATGGGACCTTCTCTAAACCCCTAATCATTTTAGTTGCTCTTTTCTGAACCTTTTCTAGTGCTAGAATATCTTTTTTGAGGTGAGGAGACCACATCTGTACACAGTATTCGAGATGTGGGCGTACCATGGATTTATATAAGGGCAATAATATATTCTCAGTCTTATTCTCTATCCCCTTTTTAATGATCCTCATATGCTGTGGGGGCGTTAGGCTGCCCAGCAGCTTCCATAGAGCAGCTTGACAGCTGTTCCATGGCATTGGGAGAGGATTCCTTCAATTCTTTTCCCTTACAGGTCTCCCGAGCACCTGCCTGAGATACTTGGGCTAAATGCTGAGGACCGGATTTGCTTATCGTCCATAGCTCAGCACCTGCCAAACAAAACAATCTGCATTAAATAAAAAATTAACAAATGCAAATCATCTTGTAAGTTTTCAACATTTCTCTTCTACCAGAAAAGGGGCAAAATTCGTGTGTGTTTTAAGCATCACTCTCTGCTGTGTCTTACCAGCTCTAGACATTGTCTGACATGCTTTATGACTATATTAGGATTTCAACTAAGCACCAGACTGTAGCTGTGTCTTTATGTAGGTAAACATAATTCTGTTATTGAGTAAAGAGAGAATTACATTTTAATCCCACTTGTCTTGCTACCACTCCCCTAAAAAGAAAAAAAACCTGCCTCCAAATGGACATTCTTTCTCATTTAAATAAATTCTGGTCATTTTAATCTGGCTCTGATTGTCCACGTTTCATCACCAAATATTTTGTTATTTTCCCTTCACTCCCTCACCTTGATTCTGAATGTGTCTTACTCAGTATCATAAACTGATGAGCACTGTCAAAAAGGGAGCAAATAAGATTTTATTCATTCTTACCTCCTGACAATAACTTGAAATTGTGAGCATGCCTCTCACCCAGTCAAGACCCAAATGTGGGATGAAATGTGTACCAGTGGCCCAAAGTGAGGGATTAAAAATTACTGATGCAGGACACTTAAAAGGCTGTGAGATTCCAACCTTAACGCAAACCACTCTTTCTATACTGTCAGCCCCATGATTCTTTTTTTCCAGTGTCAATCATTTTTAACAATCAAAGTGAGGGGACCCAACAGAGCGCACTTGGGGATAAAAGCAGAAGATGACCCTTGAAATGAAGGACATTTGAAAGACATCATTCTGAGACAAATGGACACTGATTGCTGATTGCATTGTTAGCTGATGCCTTTGCTTCCTCCCTTCCTGCAATGAGACTCAAAACTGCAGGTGGCAGCAGCACACCATCCAGGACAGAGCTTCCACATCCCATCTTTTCTATTCTGCAGGAATATGCCACTGCAGAGCTCAAAAAGTTCTCCTCTGCAGCAGAGGAAATCTTCCTAGGCTATATTTGTTTTTAAATGGATTATATCTGGGTTTTCTTTATTAAAGCTTCTAATATCTGGCATTCAAAGAATATAATCACTCTGGACTATCAGTGCTGGTACTGGCTTGTATTAAATTTTCCGTTGTCTTCCCAGTGAAATACCTTTTTCTCTTGCTTGCTTTCTTTTTCTGACCTTTCATCTCAGCAGGGGTTCTGACTAGAAAGAGGGTTCTGGAAACGCTGTGTGTTTTTCATTAGGTTTTTCAGCATAAGTGTTGCATGGCACATTTCCCCCCACCCCCATATCTACAGTAACACCTGCTGCTTAGGTTTTATTTAATTTGAGATGAACGAGAAACAAAGTACTGCCAGAACCGAGATAAAAAAATGTCAGCTTTCTGTAGGGTTTTTTATTAGTATTATTATTTTCTGTTCAGATTCAGCAAAATGGAATTCCTTGTAGCACCGAGGAGGCCTGCTGTGCACTCTTTTTCTGTAAGATTGTTCTTAAACACTGACATATGTTATAGCAAGGTACATGCTATCCAGGGGGTAATACTACCTGTTCCTCTGCTGTAATGAGCCACAGAAGAATTTTACAGTAAACTCAGGGTGTGTTAGATGTTATAGCAATGAGTTAGTGGGGAGTTGCCGACACAGGCTCATGCACTGCCCTATGTCACTGAACAGTCAACAAGGCAGTATTAGAGCAACCTATTTGATTCTCACCCTGACATACATACACATCTGATGGCTTCTGAGTTAATTGAGGGATGATGGGAGAATAAGGATAAAAAATAGACAAACAGTGCTCAGCAAGACAGCCTTAAAATACTGTAGAGATAACGCAGACTCAGGTGATGGCCAGGACAAAAATGGCTTCCTTTATCAAGCCCTAATAAAGATTACCTACCGGATCCTAGCTCTGGGCTGGATCATGCCAACCCTTACACACATTGGTGAGCACTTACTCATGCTAGAAGTCCCTGTTGACTTCACTGAGACTACTTGCGTAAGTGCTCACAACTGTAATAGCAGCCCTATGTGTTTGCTGCTGTCTAAAACATCCCATCATGAATGTCTAAATCAGGCAAATTCCCTTTGATTAGACAGGTCAGATTCCTTAAAATATAACCTATCAATCATGATTATTTATGACTTATTTAGCAGCACAAATGTGCCTAACACTTTATTAAGCAAAACAAACCAGAGTTAAATATTTAAACCATCAGCTAAAGTGATATTTGTAATGCAAAAGGGAAAGCTCTAATAAAACATAATGTCCATTATATCATAAAGAGCAGTGGAGTTCAAATCAATGTATTGATATTTGTAAAATTATAAAATTAAATTTCTAACCACTAAATGCTTGAAAAAGGATATTTGGTCACCCCACATAATGTGATTACACCAAGCCTGTATGAATATGACATTTGAGAAAGACAAGACTTAAACATCATGGGCTGAAGTGATTGGAGTTATATCAGGGAGGAATTTTATCATATATCTTTGAATCTGAACTCTTGTTTATATACAATAAGCAGTGTATCCTATTAGAGAGAGCACTGGACGGGGAATCAGGAGACATGGATTCTATTCTTGACATTGTGCAAGTCATTCCCACACTCTGAGCCATGTAAAGTGGGGTGAATGATACTTACTTCCTTTGTAAAATGCTTTGGGAGCTGAAAGGTGCTATATCAGAGCTAGGTACTATTACTATTTTTATTACATTTCCCATTTTCAGAAAAGTGGTTTGTAGTTTTCCGTTTTGAAGGAAACATAATTTAGCTACTGGTATACAGCAACGCTCATGTTATGCAGTTAAGTCAGATTGCACTCAGCCTCTATATGGGTGCATGAAAGGAGCAAAGGATCCCCACCACCACCACATCAGAACCAGACACAACTGCTGTCCATAAACTCTCCTGAGTGCAGTGACTGCTCCTAGGGCTGGTTTAAAAAAAAAATAAGAAGAAAAACACTGTAAAATAATTGTGATTTCCCCATTTTTTAATCCTCAAAATGTGAAATTGAGGGGAAATGTTAAGATTTTCCAAATTAGCTCTATTGCTGATCACAAATATGGGAAACAATATTCATGACAAAAATTCATGATTTTTTTGGTCAAAATTTTGAATTGCAAAAAATTTCAACCAACTCTACATTGCTAATAGTTCTAGTCACCCCAAAACAAGGGAAGGAGGAGCAAGGATCATACTCAGAGGGAAATTAATGTTGCACCCCCCTATAAAGGTAACAGTGGCTGTGTTCACCAGGATCTGCAGGAAGCTTTGCAGCTGCTTGAGGCTTGATGCCCCCGGGAGCTCCCACTGGTACATGTTCCTTGTGCAGGGTTGTGACTTCCTGCCATAAATGAGACCTAAATGTACAAAGCATTCCAGATATGAACAAGCCATTGGCATCATCCCACTACCTTGAAGTTAATGGGACTTCTGCCATTGACTTAGAGGGAGCAGGACTTGGGGCTTATAATTGTTGTCATGCATGCACACAAAACTCTGCTGTGTGTGTCAAATGCCTGGTGACACGGCGTAGTTGGTTTCTGTGGAGATTGCATTGAGGTGCTCCAATTCTAGCCAAAAACAGAACAAGACAAGGGCAGAGTGCTAGCCTTAACTTTTATTTCTCCCCTGCTCTCATTGGATTGTGCTGCAGCAATAATGCTACTTCCATGAACTGTGGGTTTTTGATGTGCTAATTTTTTCTTTCTTTTTCTATTGCGATTTTTTAATGGAAACAAGAGACAAACAAGTGGCATGACAGCCAATGTAGCAACTCTTTAAAGCCCCAGTTCAGCCAAGTACTTAAACACGTATTTAAGTACTTGCCTGAATTAGGGCCTAAATCTGTTATAGATCATAAAAAGCCTTTCTATACTATGGTTTGTGAACTCTATTCAGAGACTTTCTTAGAATGTGGCTTATTAACCGAAATAAAACCAACAGACTGACATGTGGTGCCATTCTGGTTTGTCAAGCAACTATGTAGGCCAACATTTTTCAACTTGAGACCTTAAAGTTAGGCATCTAAATTCATAATTAGGTGCCTAAACATCCATGTTTAGCACCTAAATCTTGTTAGATTGTTTTTTAACATTAAACTTCTTAGAGCAGAGACCATTCCTGTGCCTGTGTGCCAGTTAGCATAAATTTAAGAAGGATGAATTTAAACTGGAACAGGTACAGAGTAGGGCTACTAGGATGATCAGAGGAATGGAAAACCTGTCTTATGAAAGGAGACTGAAAGAGCTTGTCTTGTTTAGCCTAACCAAAAGAAGGCTGAGGGGAGATATGATTGCTCTTTATAAATATATCAGAGGGATAAATACCAGGGAGGGAAAGGAATTATTTAAGCTTAGTACCAATGTGGACACAAGAACAAATGGATATAAACTGGACACTAGGAAGTTTAGACTTGAAATTAGAGTAAGGTTTCTAACCATCAGAGGAGTGAAGTTCTGGAACAGCCTCCCAAGGGGAGTAGTGGGGGCAAAAGACATATCTGGCTTCAAGACTAAGCTTGATAAGTTTATGGAGGGGATGATATGATGGGATAGCCTAATTCTGGCAATTAATTGATCTTTGATTATTAGCAGGTAAATAGGCCCAATGGTCTGTGATGGGATGTTAGATGGGATGGGATCTGAGTTACTACAGAGAATTCTTTCCTGGGTGCTGGCTGGTGAGTCTTGCCCACATGCTCAGGGTTTAACTGATCGCCATATTTGGGTCGGGAAGGAATTTTCCTCCAGGGAAGATTGGCTGAGGCCCTGGAGGTTTTTCACCTTCCTCTGCAGCTTCGGGCACAGGTCACTTGCTGGAGGATTCTCTGCACCTTGAAGTCTTTAAACCATGATTTGAGGACTTCAATAACTCAGACATAGGTTAGGGGTTTGTTACAGGCGTGGGTGGGTTAGATTCTGTGGCCTGCATTGTGCAGGATGTCAGACTAGATTACCATAATGGTCCCTTCTGACCTTAAGTCTATGAGTCTATGAGGTGCTCTCAGATTATAAATATTTAGTGCTATTAGCAAATAAATATGTAGCCTGATTTTCAGTCGGGCTGAGCACCCTTAGCTCCTATTGACTTCAGTGAGACTATTTATCAGGAGTACGCATCCCCTGAGCAAGGATCTGAAGGATCAGATACTTTATTGTTGGTTAGAAGTTCCCACAATATAGAGAGAGAAGGTGGTGAGGTAATATATTTTATTGGACCAATTTCTGTTGGAGAGAGAGACAAGCTTTCGAGCTTACACAGAGCTGTTCTTCAGGTCTGAGAAAGGTACTCAGAGTGTCACAGCTAAATATAAGATGGAACAGATTGTTTAGCATAAAGTAGTTAACATATTTCAAGGGATCACTACAATAGTTTAATAACAGGATACAAATGTGGTAATATTAGTGTTGATATCCAAGGGGATTCAATGTCTTTCAAATGAAATGTTTTGACAATGATCTTGGTACCCACCTCTAGTGGTCATCAAAATGAAACTCAAGCTCTCCTAGTACTTAAAAAAAAATAAAAAATAAAAAGGAGAGAGAGGATAAATTCAGTCCCCTGGACCGTATTCCCCCCCTCACAGTCATGCAAAAATGTTTACAGGATCAGACCCACCATTAAAACATAAGTTTAAATTTCAGACACAAGCATCTCCTACTACATGCATAGGCTTCAATATTGTATTGCCCAGTCACAATCAAGCTCATTTGATCCAAGTGCTCCTGTATAGAAAGTTATATTTTGCAAGAGCTAAGAAAAAAACTAGTGGTGTGTCACATTCAAGCCTGTGCACAATTATTGCTGTTCACATGGCTGCCCCATTTGCCTAGCCACTCCCTGTTTACAAACCATGTATTTGTAAAGGCTTGAGAGACCTTGTCCATGAAAGGTGCTATGGAAATGTAGAATTCTCATCTTGTTCATTCGAATGGAACTCCATATTTTCAAAAGAATGTACCAAAAGCATTCGGCAGGTATAGCTAGGAGCCTGCTTTCCGCAGATCCTCATCCAGACCATTTGTCACAATCCAAATATTCAACAAGGATTTTAAATCAGCACTCTCTTCCCCACCCCTTCTTTTTCTGCCCAGGATAGGTCTGCCTATGACTATAAATATTTGTATTGGGCAAATATTTCAGTGGATTTATAACACCTAAATTGATAGTTTCTATGTAATTAATTTAGGTGTCTGTTCAGCTGCTGATTCATGTGCACAAGTTCAATTAGCATTAATGGGAGTTATTCATGCTTGTCGAGGGCAGAATAGACCCTGTAATAATGTAACATGGAATGTTATATAATTACTGCTGTAATTACATCATGCACACACATCACTTCTACTTTGCCTCACTAACAGCCCTTCAAATGCAGCTGCTAACCACCGATTACACTACACTACAATGCAGAGGTGACCATTCGTTCTTTGTCTTGGTGCCCATCCACTGAGGATATACATAAGTAAATTAGAAACCAGCAGTCAGCAATTTGTAAAGCTAGAAGTCTCTTATTCTAGGTGATATTGTGAGTCAGAGACAATCACAAAAAGCAAACCTCAGCAGAACTGCATATCATCCCTCCTTTTGTTAGTTTTATTTTATTAAAATCCAAGCAAGCAGATTACCAACACCTTTAGCCTCCTGATCAAAAGAGATTTGAACATGCATAAAGGGCACTTTTCAAGGAAATACTAAAAATAGCTATATTGGGAAGATTGTGTATGTATATGTCTTTCTGTGTGTGTATATATGTCATTGTGCTATACTCCCTTTAGAAGGAAAAGTTATACCTTGTGCACAGTTGTGAATTACTGTAATCTGAAGAAACTGAGAGAGATGAATTCTTTCTAACTATACAAAAATACGGACTGGATAAATGTCATCTCAGGGCGTGATGTACATATAAAATTTCTAGCCACCATGAACAATTGTTTCTTGGAGCAGCTAGTCCTGGAACAGATAAGGGAAGACACAGTTCACAAGTCCTAAGTGGAGCACACAATCTGGTCCAAGAACCACTCAGTAATAGTGACACAACAGTGACTGTACTGTAGTTAAATTTAAACATCCTTGTATGGGGGATAATACCAAAAAAACCCACCTCAGTAATATTTAACTTTGGAAAGGAGAAATACATAAAAATGAGGATGCGTGTTAGAAATGAAAAGGAGCGGTGTTGTGGGGTGTTCACCCCACACTTACCCTGAAGATGTTAATGTAGGCTATGAAGGGAGCCAATTGACCAGAGAGGCCACAGCTGAGGGGAATCAGGTGGCGTAAGTGATCCCTTGACTGAATGAGGGAGCGGAGGAGGAACACGCTGGGTTTATAAAAGCAGGAAGCTGATAGCAGAGAAGAGGTTGCAGGGAAGTGGTCTGTAGTTACTCCCTGGGAGAAAAGAGTTTGGACTGGCAAACCCAGAAAAGGGTGGAGATCCACAAAGGTAAGAAAGGCTCAGGGGACAACCAGGATGGCATGGGATAGTACAGACCTTGAGTGCTAAAGAGAGGGCCCCTGCACTGGAACCCAGAGTAGAGGGTGGGCCCAGATTCCCCTACCAACCACTGGGGAAGTGGCACAGACCAGGCAGAGGAGAGCGGACTGCAAAATCTAATAGTAAAAATGTTTTTAAAGTACATCACAAGCAGGAAGTCTGCCAAACAGGCAGTGGGGCCACCAGCTGACCAAGGTGTTAAAGGAACACTCCAGGGAGACAACAAGGCCATTCAACAGAGAAGCTAAATGAAGAGGATGTGGGAGGAGATACATCAGAGCTATCCTTTTTGGGCAACAAATTTTAGTCCTGTCCCAAACTGACGTGTCAACAGAGGAGGTTTTAGAACAGATTGATGAATTAAACAGAAATAAGCCACCAGGACAAGGTGGTATTCACCCAAGAGTTCTGGAGGAATGCAAATATGAAACTGCAGAACTACTAACAGTGTTATGTAACATATCACTGACACAAGCCTATGTATCGGATAACTGGAATGTAGCTAATGTAACACCATTTTTTTTAATGGCTCCACAGGAGATCCTGGCAGTTACAAGCCAGTGAACCTAATTTCAATACCCGGCAAGTTGGTAGAAACTATAGTAAAGAACAGAATTATCAGACACCTAGATAAACATGGTTTGTTCATGAAGTGTCAACACGGTTTTTGTAAAGGGAAATCTTTGAGGGTGTCAATAAGCACATGGATAAGGGTGATCCAGTCAATATAGTGTACTTGGATTTGATACGGTCGATCACCAAAGGCTGTCAAAGAAACTAACAATGGATAAGAAGGAAGAACCTCTCATGGATCAGTCACTGGTTAAAAGATAAGAAACAAGAGGGTAGGAATAAATGGTCAGTTATCACAATGGAGAGAGGTAAACAGTGGGATCCTCCAAGGATCTGTACTGGGACCTGTGCTGTTCAACATAGTCATTAATGATTCGGAAAAGGGAGTGAACAGTGAAGTGGCAGCATTTGCAGATGATACAAAATAACTCAAAATACTTAAGTCCAAACCTGACTGCAAAGAGTTACAGGCAGTAGCATTGGAACAATTTTTATAGTGGGGGTGCTGAGAGCCATTGAATCAAACTTGCATCCGACGAAGTGGGTATTCACCCACGAAAGCTCATGCTGCAAAACGTCTGTTAGTCTATAAGGTGCCACAGGATTCTTTGCTGCTGAATCAAACTGTAAACCCTGTATATGATGGAATCCACTGCAAGCCAGGAGGTGCTGCCACACACCCCCAGCACCCTCTAATTCCAGCACCCCTGGTTACAGGGGGAACTCAGAGTGGTGTGACTGGGCAACAAAATGGCAAAAGAAATTCAGCCGTGATAAGTGCAAAGTAATGCCCATTGGAAAAAATCCCAACTATCTATATCTATAGTGATGGGTTCTGAATTAGCTGTTTGTACAGCAGTGGTCAAAAAGGCTAACAGTATATTAGGAAAGGGTTAGAAAATATCATGCCACCATATAAATCCATGGTGTGACCCACACCTTGAATACTGTCAAGTTTTGGTTGCCTCATCTCGAAAAGGATACAGTGGAATGGAAAAGGTTCAGAAAAGGGCAACAAAGATTATCAGGAATATGGAACAGCTTCTGTATGAGGAGAGACTAAAAACATTAGGGTTGTTCAGCACAGAAAAGAGACGACCAAGCGGGGATCACAATAGAGGTCTGTAAAATCAGGAGTGGTATGGAAAATGTGCATACAGAAGTGTTATTTACCCTTTTCCATGCTACAAAAACCAGGGGTCACCCGATGAAATTAATGGACATCAAGTTTAATACAAACAAGAGGAAGTACTTTTTCACACAATACACAATTAACCTGTGAAACTAGTTGCCATGGGAGGTAGTGAATGGCCAAAAGTATAACTGGGTTCAAAAAAGAACTAGATAATTTCATGGAGGATAGCTCCATCAATGGCCATTGGCCAAGATGGTCAGGGATGCAACCCCATGTTTTGGGGAAGGGGCCTAAACCTCTGACTGCCAGAAGCTGGAAGAGGAAGATGGGTGGATCACTCCAACAGCCCTGTCCTATACACTCCCCCTGAACCTGTGATACTAGCCACTGTTAGAGAAAGGACACTGGATTAGATGGACTATTGGTCTGAGCCAGTATGGAAGTTCTTATATTCTTAGGTAAAAAGCAATTTCCAGCTGGTGCATGCTTAGTACAGAAATATCGACCAAACAACTGACCAATAACAAAACACACAAATCTATTGCAAAGAAAATTTATTTTAATACTTCTGCTTGTATAGATCCCATACAAAAATGTTTTGCAATGCTGAGCTCTCGTTCCAGGCTCTGTAGTGACATCTACCTAAGCAACTAGTACTAGAACTGACTTAATATGAACAAGGAAGTAAACAAATAGATTCATGTTAATTTCAAGCTCCATTAAAAACAACAACAACAACAAAATCAATGTTTGCCAAATGGGAAAAAAATCAATAGAGAGAGAGAAATGTTATTTTCAAGCTTTTAAATGAGATATTGAAAGCAATAGAGAGTTTAAAAAGTAAAACTATTGGAGAGTTCTTGACAGTGTCTTTTTAAGCTGTACTGCAAATAGGAGTAGGAAAGAGATCAATGAAGTTTTGGATGCTGTAAGAACAATCATTAATAGCAATATTGTTCTGTCTAGGCACACGGAGGCACACAGAAGTGAAGTGATTTGCACAAGGTCACAGGCAGAGCCAGGACTGGACTCAGTCTCCTGACTTCCAGTCCAGTACACTGGACCAGAAGCAGTGACTGAGACAAGGCACTGGAGTGCTGATGGTTACAACTATCAGGTGAAATGCACCTTTCAGGGGGGTCTTCTGGATGAAGGATCATCTTGTGGTTGAGGCACTCGACTGGCATTCATAAAATCCAAGTTCAATTCCTGGCCCTGCCCCAGGCTTCCTATGTGTCCTTTTCCATCTGTGAAATGGGAATAATACTTCCCTGTCTCGCAACACTGTTGTGAGGATAAATCCATGAAAGTGTGTGGGACTATTTAAGAACATAAAGAGAGAAAGACATTTGAAAATCAAAATAAACCAGGTTAAATTAGCCTTTGGTTCCCAACACATTACACTAGAACCTCAGAGTTACAAACATCAGAGTTACAAACTGGCTGGTCAACCGCACACCCCATTTGGAACCCGAAGTATGCAATCAGGCAGCAGAGACCAAAAAACAAACAAACAACCCCCCCCCCCCGCCGCAAATACTGTATAGTACTGTGTTAAATGTAAACTATTAAAAAAATAAAGGGAAAGTTTTAAAAAAAAGATTTGACAGGGTAAGGAAACTGTTTCTGTGCTTGTTTCATTTAAATTAAGATGGTTAAAAGGAGCATTTTTCTTCTGCATAGTAAAGTTTCAAAGCTGTATTAAGTCACTGTTCAGTTGTAAACTTTTGAAAGAACAATCGTAAAGTTTTGTTCAGAGTTACCAACATTTCAGAGTTACTAACAGCCTCCATTCCCGAGGTGTTCATAACTCTGAGGTTCTGCTGTACATGGAATCTGTTACATCCCAGAAGCAGACTAGACTCCTTTCCTTTTAAGAGAAGCTGTGCAGAGGATTTATAGTCTCTTAAGACTATGGCAGGAATATTTCCCCACACTATGATATTGATTGGATGTTTTTGCTCTCAACTGTGTCTTCTCTAAATTGCCATAGTAATCAATTTCTGGAAAATGACAATTTAAAGAGAGAGAGAGAGACAGAATGAAAGAGAGAGATCATCCTTTTAAACTCTGCCCCTTGACCAAGTGCATTCTTAGTAGACAAATATGAGTCCCTGTTTGATAGAGTTTAACTAAGTGAGCCAAAGTGGCAAGCACCCTATGTAAAGGAAAGAGACCTAGAGCTCTTGATAAAATAGAAGTGTAGAGCAAGGTAAGATCTACCCAAAGAACTAGAGCAGGTTATTCCATAACTTCTAACATCTTCCTCAGAAGCATTTGCTACTGGCCACTGAGAGACAAAATCCTGGACTAGACAGACCATTGGTTTGACAATTCATGTGCTTCTAATTACAAAAGAGAAGGTAGAGAGTCATGTATGTCCCTGGACAGGGATGTGCATTATGAAAGATGTGTGGTCTAAAATAGTAATGCCTGTCTAAGTAAAGGATATAGTATGTGCCTGTGCCAGGCTCCATAGTGCCACTTGTCTGCTGGGCACCTGCAAAAAAGAACCCTGGAGGAGGAGAACAAGAAGATAGGTCCTAAACTGCAGAGTTTGAGGGCAACTCCCCCAGGCATGAACTGATCAGTTCTATCTAGTAAGGAAACTGTGACAAAGGGAACAAAATAATCAGCTGTACAATGCAGACAGGCAAGGCAAAACCTCATGATGATGACAAATGGTTGCAACCCCTTTAAAACACTATTAAAGATATAGGCAAATAAAAGTAGAATGGAACAATCCTGCAAAAGAAGGGACTGATGACAATTCAAGTATTTGGCAATATGCAGATTTGTTTTGTCAAGGCATCAGTTGACTGCAGTCGAGATGCATCCTCTGTTAAAAACAGCATATGAACACCCCACCACCTCACTACCATTACATTATTTGGCCTATATTCTAAATGGTGTTTACTTTAAATCTTCTTGATTCAGTTGCTGCACCTTGGCATCTTGTCAACTGGAAAATATAAGTAAAGAAGTGAAGGGAACACAGTTAAGTTGATATCCTAAATGCACACAAATCCCACATGCAGTGGCAACAACAAAAAGAATAACAAATATACTACATGAAAATCCTCTTAAGTTCCTTTTTTTCAGTTACAGCCCTACGTACAACAGGAAAAAGTCTTAAAACTAATCCCCCTAATATTCCAGAACTAACAGCATAGGCATGGTCCTCTTATGGGTCTCTCCATATCTCCAGACAAGCACAGCTGCTGCTAGTAAATTAATGGCTGGGAGAGAAGAGGGAGGGAGAGAAGAGGAAAGGTAAAGATGCACTGGTGGCCTTGTCTACACCAAAGCCAAATATTATTTTTATTGGAGCTTTTTTACATTCAGCAACTGACAGCTCTATACACAGTAATTTTAAAAAATGGCTTAAGAACATAAGAATGGCCATAGTGGGTCAGACCAAAGGTCCATCTAGCCCAGTATCCATTCTTCTGACTACCCTGGAGGAATTTTGTGCCACTGTGTGTGCACAGAATTCATGTCCCCTGCAGATTTCTTTGCTTCCCTGCAGAAAAATGACTTTCTGACATGGAAGCAAAGGGAAGCTGCCAGAGCAGTCATGCACCACTCCCTAGCTGTGCAGGTACATCATTTCAAGCACCCAGAGTAGTCGGTGGAGAGGTAAATCACTGCAGGGCTGGGGAAATCCCAGCCAGTGGCTCCTACCCTGAGCCAGGATCAGCTGCTAGTTCCAGCTGAGCTGGAGGCAGGAGAGGACGGAACTTCCTCTTCCCCTGCAAGGAGTGGCTGGGGCTATGTCAGACCCACCCCCAGAAACCTCCCCCAAGCAGCAGGAAGCTCAGCATCCTCTTCTTCCTTCCTCATCACTCCTCAGCTGCGGGGGGAGGGGTCACCCAACCCCCGTGCATCTGGACCTCCCATCCCAGACACCCCTGCCAAGCTTCACCTTGTACACCCAGAACTCCCTTAGCCCTCCATACCCGAACTCCACCCCACTGAACCTCAACCCCTGCATCTGGAGCCCTCCTGCACCCAGACCTCCTGCCTCCAGACCCCTACCCCTGCACCCAGACCACCCCCACTGAGCTCCTTGCACTCCAGCCACAACCCTAACAAACTCGACCCTCCTGAACCCCCCTGAGCTCCCACATCCACACCTCCATGCCACCAAGCCCCACTCTCCCAGCACCCAGACTCCTCTACTGAGCCCCAACCACCTTCACTTGGAAGCCCTCGCAGAGTTCCATTGCCCCTGCACCTGGATCCCCTCCAATGAGTAGAAGGGGGAAACAGGGAGGCATGGGGTCAGGGGGGCATGTAGAGCATGGAGAAGTGAGGAATGCGGGGAACACATTCCCTTGCATGAGGGAAGGGGTGGAGATTACAGGAAGTCTCTGAAATAGGAGACAGGAGCCGGGAGGTGGCACACAAGGAACTTGCGTGGGAGAATGAAGGGATGCCAGGAGCCCCTGGTGTGTGCAATGAGCTTGGCCTACAGAAGCTACAAAATATGCAACCCTCTAGTGTACTCACTGCTTATAGGTGGTTTTTCTCCTGCAATCATGGCTCATCTAGCAGGTTTTCAGCAGGTCTCAGAAGCCATGACAAGAATATTGGCTTCTTGGATTATCCATCTGTAATACCGGTTCCCCTGGAGTCTCACAGTCTGGAAACTTCTTCCACCTTGTAACTCATCTTTCTTTTTCCATTTTTACTCTGGCAGTATTCTTTTCTTTGTTAAACTTGTGTCTTGAAGCATCTCATTGCTGCATAGATCTTGGCAATTTGGACTTCTCTTTCTGGTCTTACATGATCCAAGTTCTAGACTAGCTCACTTCTGGGGGCCAGACATCTAGCTGGTGTAAATCAGTGTAGTTCCAATGGAACTACCCTGGTTTATACCAGCTGAGAATCTGCTTTGGCTTGTCTCCCTCTGTATGGGTTTTACTTTTTCGTGTAAGGCAGAAATACCCGGTTCTTTACACTCTACTCTCCTGAGAGGCACAGCTGTGTGCTAATTACCTCTCCAGTCCGCTAGGAGGAAATATAAAGGGATATAGAATGCTTCTACACTCCAGGAACCAAGTTCTGCCCTCACCATATAGAAAGAGAAATGCATGGGCCTTTTCTCTTCTCTCTTACATCAGTTTTACATTCCTTTAATTTCACTCACCTCAGTATAGTCACTCCTAATTCACCATGGTGTAAGTGAAATTAGAATTAGGCCCATTAGCTTTAATGGAATTATTCTGGATTTACATAATCATTAACAGGCTCAGAGTTTGGTCTTTCACAATGATTTTTAAAGGCCTTTCTCGGCTCCAGACAGTGCATCCGCCATACGCACCCTTCCCCTAGACCTACACCACTGCTACATAATTATTTTTTTTATTGGGGGGAAGCCTGCTTTGGAAAATAGGAGCAGCTTCCAAACTAGGCTTTTAAAATTATTATCATTTAGTTATTAATTCAAAGTTGAAAGTTGCATAGTCATGGCTGAATCAACATTTAAACCTTTGACTGCATCAACGTCCAGGGAAGGTTTGGAGCTATTATTACACTGATTAATTACATTTCATGGGTGTATTGGAAACACTTGGCTTAGTCCTATGCCTCAATGCATATCCAAGGTGTGCCATTAATCTGCCTGACTGTACAGTCTGTCCTATCTTATTGCTTAATTAAGACTCTTCAGTAACTTACTTGTTATTAATACCGATTTATATGGAGCTAAAGATTCATCTATTTGGGGATGAGTTACTGAACTGCATTATATGAAGTAAATCAATAAAATATTACTGGAAATGAAAATTACTCTCTCTTGATCTTCAAACCTTTCATAAAGGTACAAAGAAAAGACATTTAAGTGCGGCACAGAAGCTAAGTTTCTGCTTTGCAGGGATGCCAACTTAATCACCTTTCCTGTGTTCCTTGGTTGCTGTAATAAAGCTATGACATGCTGGAGGGCTGATAAGAAGCTGAGCTGCGTGGCCTGAGTCAGCTGACCTGGGGCAGGTTTCCAATACCCCTGTCGTACTACAGCAGTGGCTCTCAAACTATTGTACGGGTGACCCCTTTCACATAGCAAACCTCCGAGTGCGACTCCCTTTATAAATTAAAAACTTTTTTATCTATTTAACACCATTATAAATGCTGGAGGCAAAGCAGGGTTTGGGGTGGAGGTTGACAGCTCCCAACCCCCATGTAATAACCTCACGACCTCCTGAGGTGTCCTGACCCCCAATTTGAGAACCCCTGTACTACAGGTCTCAGTATCCATTGTCTTCTGTGTTTACTGCAAAACCAGCAACTTAAAATCAGAAAGACAAGGTGGGTGAGGTAATATATTTTATTGGACCAACTTCTGTTGGAGACAGAGACAAGCTTCTGAGCCACCCAGAGCTCTTCTTCAGGTCTGGGAAACTTATTCAAAGTGTCATAGTTAAATACAAGATGGAATAGATTATTTACCATATGGGACCACTTCACCTTGAAGCTCAAAAATGTGTCTCTCACCAACAGAAGTTGATCCAATAAAAGATATTACCTCATCCACCTTGTCTCTCAATATCCTGTGACCGACACAGCTACAACTACACTGCAACCTCAGACTAGTCTGTTACAGGAGTGCTATGTATCTGTATATGTGGAAATAGTTGGTTAATAGAAGGTGCCAGTAGATGGTGCTCAGTAGCAAAGCCGGCCTTATGGGTGGGCAAGATGGGCGACTATCCAGGGTGCTGTGATCAGAGGGGTGCCGTGGTCAGGAGTCAAGGAGCAGGATGGGCCTGGGGTGCAAGGCCACTGAAGGGAGCTTGAGGAAGGGGGAGAAGGCAGCAGGCCCAGGGACAATGAGGGGGTGGGAGGGAATGTGGAAAGGCAGCAGGGGCCAGGGGCACCAAAATACAAGTTCGTCCAGGGAGCCGTTTTCCCTAAAGCCAGCCCTGCTCAGTAGCATAATTCCTGGGTTTCATAAAGCCAATGAAACTTCTCATTGGACACTGCAAACAACTTCCTCTGAGCAGCTCTTTCCATTAGCTAATACACTTTTTCTTAAAATAGTTTGTTCTCCAGTGCCCTGTTCAGCTGATCCTGGTGACTTTCACAGTCTGACTAGGGATGTTTGTTTGGGAAGTGAAGCTGACTATACACAAAGTGCTGTCTAATGCACCAACAAAACAAACTGGGAAAAAAGCCACTTTGTCTTTAATGTTCAGTTATAGCAATCTTAAGGGTTATTTGTATAATAGTAAATAGATTTTAAGTTGATGTTCTCAAATCATTGATTGCTTATCTGATCCATTGGAAGTTTGGGACAATTCTTAGCACAAGTTACTGATTTAGCATCCATTACTACAATGAGTTTCAGAGGTGTAGGTGCCAATCTGCAAAGATTGATTGCAGGGATGGGGCATGAGACATTGTCAGTAAGATACCTCTTTCCTGAGATGCTAACTCTAAAGACTTCTGATTGAAACAGTACTCCCTGGAGACATGTCTGAGGCCTGTTATGTGACAAGGGTATTAACCCTCAGGACAATGTCCCAGGTCATGTGACTGGGGTCACAAAGTAAGTTTCAGGTTCTTGCTAGTAGTCCTGTTCTATAGGCAACTTGTACACCTGTTGTTTATCTGCATTTGTGTACTGTGGACAGCGTGTGTGTGACTTACTATTTCACTATGTGATGTTGCACTCTATATGATTTTATAAAATATGCTAATGAGTGTGATTATAATGGAACTGGAATATGCTTCGTGCAAAAGGTCTCTTGTAAGGTATCATTACAAAGCTTATAATCTACTGAGTGTGTTCATCCTATTTGTATGAATGTATCACTCTTGTTTCAGAAACTAGAAATATGAAATATAACTCTGAGGCCCTATTGTAATTATGCAAAGGGTGGTCCATTAATGGTAGTTTGGAATCTTGATGAGTCCCATCAACCAGGACAACTGACTGCAGATGGGTGTGTTTTACTTGTAAGTCTTCCTGTATACGTGTATGCTGGCAATTGGGTAATGAAGTCTTACAGTGATCATGTCACCTGAACTGGAATCCATCTTTAACCTGGTGTTTTTCCATTGAGAAGGAGGGGGTGGGAACCCAGAGGGACAAAGGATTCCTGCCTTATGCAAAAGATATATAAGTGGGTGGAACAGAACAAAGGGGCAGCCATCATGAGAAATCCCCTAGCTACCACCTGAGCTGGAACAAGAGCTGTACCAGAGGAAAGGATTGTGCCCAGACTAGGAAGGCGTCCAGTCTGTGAAAAAAACTTATTGAAACATCTCTGAGGGTGAGATTTTATCTGTAATCAGTTTTATTACTGTATTAGGCTTAGATTTGCATGTTTTATTTTATTTTACTTGGTAATTCACTTTGTTCTGTCTGTTACTACTTGGAACCTCTTAAATCCTACTTTCTGTATTTAATAAAAACACTTCTTACTTATTAATTAACCCAGAATATGTTTTAATACCTGGGGTGGGGGGAACAGCTGTGCATATCTCTCTATCAGTGTTATAGAGGATGAACAATTTATGAGTTTACCCTGTATAAGCTTTATACAGGGTAAAATGGATTTATTTGGGGGTGTAGACCCCCTTGGGAGTTGGGCATATGAATGTTAAAGACCGGAACACTTCCGTAAGTTGCTTTCAGTTAAGTCTGCAGCTTTGGGACATGTGGTTCAGACCCTGGGTCTGTATTGGAGCAGATGGGCGTGTCTGGCTCAACAAGACAGGGTGCTGGAGTCCCAGGCTGACAGGGAAAGCAGGGGCAGAAGTAGTCTTGGCACATCAGTTGGCAGCCTCAAGGGGGTTTCTGTGATCCAGCCTGTCACACACTATTTCAAGTTCATGTGAATGGAAACCATCTTTAAAGAGACCATATCACACTGATTTCCAGCCTGCTTTTTTTTCTTCCTCCATATTGTACCATGGAGCATACTGAGCCACTCCCTGCTACCAGGAGACCTGGCACAGTGACATATCCTATAAGCTATAGTGGGTGGCTGTTAAAGAAACTCCAAAGTTCAGGCTATTGTAAAAAAAAAAAAAACAACACCTAAGACCTTAGTTTTTTCCCGATTGGTTCAGAGTGCAAATAAATTAAAGACACTCACTCTGAGAAAGTGAGTCAAATGGCTATTTTTGCTGAGGCACCTGAAGCACATTGGCTAGACTCAGCTGATCAGGAAACCAGAAGAAGTACCATGTGACTTCTACAACGATTTGACTTCCACCAGTTAGAAACACCCATTTAAAGCTGTCTGAAAATTTCCATAGACAGCCTGATAGTGCAAAAGCTTGAGTCCAACATCAATGCAAATATCACTGATACAAAAAATATTTGCTTGAAGAGATGCCACTAGAAAATTTAGAGGTTTTTTAATTTCATATCTAAGTTTTGGGGTGTTCAGATCAGTGGTTTTGGTCCAAGTTCATTTCTGATATTAACTGTGGGGAAAGAGACCAGCAAGGAGGAGAAAGAGAAGAAGTAACTGTAAATCATCTAGACACTTTTTGTTTTATTATTAGCTAAGTTTGATATTCCTCAGCTGCCCTTTTCCTAACCTTTCCCTCCCCTACCTCCATCCTTCATTTCACTGAGATTATTCTGTATGCTTGAACTGTTCCTCTACAAAAGCAAAGTACAAAATCTTGAGACATTTGCCCCTGGAAAAGAAATATGCTTTAAGTAATATACAGGAGGAACAACCCCAGGAGGGGTTGGGGCCAAAAGGTTGTCACAGGAACTTGTAACTGAATAGAACACCTTTAATACTGATGGAAATTTTACCAGCCCTGCCATAGCCAAGCCTTCTCACCTCTTCAATCATATTTGAACATTCTAGCAGCCTTGGCACTTCAGTGAAACTTTATTTAGCCACTTCTCTAGCTTCTTTTTCCCCACAAAATATTGGCACACACACAAGGGTGGACACTGCCAATCTCACACAGACCCATTCTTACACAGTAGCTATTAAATGTTTTACGCTCTGTTGGAAACAGCTTTAATAAACCTCCACCACCTCAGATTTTTCAGTCCCCTTCTCCATGCCCTTCCTTGTTAAACATGCAGACTCATGAAGAAAAATACCAGTGTTGTTGCTATACACATTCACCTATGTGGTATAAGCTATAAGAAATGTATGTTTGTGGCTGTAAATATAATATACCTTTATACAACAACATACATAGATATCCAGGATCAGATTTTCAATTTGGCCTTTATTGACCCTCCAATCTCTGTGGGTATAAAACTGCCAGCACAAATAACTAGATGCTGTTTTGTGGCGGCAATGTAGGTCACTTAGGGTCTTAAGCCATTTTTTTGCAGTTGAGTCAGGGACATGGGCATGTCTGTGCGGGAAGGTTTTACTAGTTATACAGCTATAACCCCTTGTGTGGACACTCTTCTGCTAGCGGCTTTTTTATTCAGTTTAATTTCAACCCCTCCTAAGTGACCTAAGCTAAATGAGAAAATGGCCCCTCTACCAGAATAAGAGTGTCTACATGGGGGAGGGGATTATACCATTATAACTATATCAGTTTAAATTCACATGCTAGTTAGTACCAGTATAACTTTCCAGTGTAGACAAGCCCCTAGCCACCAGAGTGACCTTAACTACAAGTGGAAAAAGGTCAGGGTGCAAAATGACAACTACAGTTGTTTGCACTTGCAACAATGGAAGATAGTGTCAGAAAAATTGCCCCGTAATTATATATATATGATATATGCATTTATAGCACATATATCGTAGCAATATATATGTGCTAAACTGCAGAACCATGGGCTAATTGTATCATGACCTCCTCACTCACCTGCCCCCAGTTCACTTTAGCCATTACCTCTAAGGACTGCTTTTTGGGTGGAATTTCCAATGGGAATTGCACACCTGGTTCCCTAAAGGTCTGTCTACACTATAGCTAAACACTCACAGCTGGTCCATGTCAGCTGACCGTGGCTTGCAGGGCTCAGGTTGTGGGACTGTAAAATTGCAGTGTGGACGTTCAGGCTTAGGCTGGAGCCAGCTCTTGGATGCTCCCTCCCCCCACCGTCAGAGGGTCCCAGAGCTTGAGTTAGGACCCCATGAGTACAGAGGGTCCCAGAGTCTCAATGTCTACACTGCAATGTACAGCCCCACATGGCCCAAGCCAGCTCACTCGGGCCAGCTGCAGGTGTTTAACTGCAATGTAGACATACGCTTAGGCAGCTTTGGAAACCCCACCCCATTCCCATAATCCTCAGAGCAGTGTTTTCTACTGCCGCCACTTTATCTAATTCCCCCCACAAAAATCTTTCCCCTCAAATGTAAAATCACTCCTCCCCATCGAAATAAGTCACTGGTCTGTTTTGTTGTCTGAGCTATATTCAGTCCTCAGCCAGTCACAGTCATAAGGGCAAGTATCTCATGAATCATCACTGAGGCTAGAAATGGACGCTTTTTAGGAAAAGCTAGGAAACATCCTTTGCAACTAGATACATGTCACAGTCTTCAGGCAGCTGCCAGACTCCTCCTACTGGACAGGCACTGAAATGTCTTTAGGGCACCCCCATCTGCCTAAAGAGGAGACCCTATAACAGCTTTAATAGCGTTAGATAGTCTTTTTGGGCTGATGGGGATGGGCTTGGCTCCCACTCCCTTAGTCCCTGGGGTCTGTTCTTGGTCTGTTCTCAGATGCTTTAACCCCCAAAGGGGTAGAGGATAGCAGCACCAATTGACTTGCCCTGGGGCTTGTCAAACTTACTCACTTGCTAGTATACCAGGGTTATTGTCTCCTTGTAAACGCAGGGAGGGCTGGTAAACAGCCTGCCTGAACACCATCAGGAGCTGTAGTGTCATCGTCTGCTCTGTCCCAGCAACTGCTGGAAACGTCTTGATTTTAAGCTCTTATTCCCCCCTTGACAAGATTGACAGGGCCAGCCTTGCACACAGCAGCTCTTTACCCCCTTCATCATCGGTGCAGGGTTTATACACCCTGTCACAACACAGCAAGTGTTTCTAGCCTTGAAAATATCAAGGCTGTAGACTCGTGACATTGTGATGGATAGAAAAGCTATTTTAGAGAGCGCTTAGAGGTTTCTAAAATGTATTGGTTATAATTTCCTCTCCCTCTTAGGCCTCTGCTAAGGCAACTTAGCTTTACAGGTGGAGGGATTAATAAAATACCTTTTAGTAATGTTTCTTAATTAGTTTTTTTCCTGCAAATTCTGTGCTGTAAACAAAACAAGACAATGTGGCATTGTATAAAAGTTTGATTGTCACTCACCTGGGATCACTTGTATAACTTACTTGTGGCCTTGTTAATCATGAATAAAGGAGGCATCTGAAACTTATGTCAATAATAGCTTTATGCCACACCAACCCATTCTGTATCTACTACCTATATCCTTAGGTATACATACAAAGCTAGGTGGAATAAATTGGCAAAGCTCTACTGAGGCCAACTGAGCCAGAGCCAGGCTGATTTCCAACAACTGAAGATCTGAGTCGTACTTGATATTATCAATTATTAGATTTATTATTTGTTGAGTGTCAACAGTGCACTTTGTGTTGTGCAGATCAAGGTGCTTGCCCTATTATCTAATCAGACTTGGAGTGCCTCCAGATATGTGCTGGAAATGGGGCCTGGGAGATCCTTGCTTAAAACTCATGACTATAGAGAAGGGTGAGGTGGTTTCCTTGCCCCCAGTGGATTTTATACCCTATCTGGGTTCTCCATGATAAGCTATCTCTAGCAGGTATCCCTGGGGTTCTGAGGAGTGTATTTGTCAATGAAGTATCAGAGGGGTAGCTGTGTTAGTCTGGATCTGTAAAAGCAGCAAAGAGTCCTGTGGCACCTTAACATCTGTTAGTCTATAAGGTGCCACAGGACTCTTTGCTGCTTTGTCAATGAAATGAACTAGCTTGCATTACATTGGTATTTTTAAAAAAATCCTGGGTAAAGATGCACACAGAGCTCTTTACAGGGTCTTGCTCACATTTCAAGCTACACACTTTGAACATTGTGCTGTACTGTCACTATACTAATAAGAACTTTTTTTCCTAAAAAAATATAAACATTTCCACTGAGTTCACTTTATCTAAGTTCATTTCCCAATACCTGGAGGTTTCCTCATTGGGTATGTTAGTGAGAAAATTATTTCCATTAACACATATGTCACTCAAATACCCAAGAAACACTTTGAAGAAAAGATGTATTTGTTAAAGACCTCAAGAAAACCACCCTCCCTGCAATTATAGGCTGAAGATCACCAGGCACATCTCTGAACTCTCCAAGGTGTCTTCCAGCAATGACATAGGAGACTAGACTTGACATTCCTGATTTTTGTGAGGTGAAAAGACAAATAGAAAATTAACCTTTCAAACCTTCTTTATTCATCATAAAGATGCCCAAATTGACCCAATGTCAGTTTCCCCTCCCTCTCCCTTCACAGGTCTCCTTTCAAACATATTTATTTCAATATTTCATGAAAAGATTCATCAAAGAGTAAATTTTCAGTGCTGTTTAGGTTGCCTGAAACCTCTGTGCTATGTTTTGAAAATAGCAGGGTAATTTATGCATATTGTTTGTCTTTGAAATTTAGCTTTGCTTAACCTGCTCCCTTGACTCTGACAAGGAGCTGTAATTAAGGGCTCCACTTGCCCGCACACAGTTGACACTAGGAAGAATGTCTTTTGGGTTACATCAACATTCTTGGGTTATGTCAATAACGTCTGCTACAGCATAAGTGGCCTGTCTGGATGAAATGCAAGTTTCAGATTTCACGGGACGTTCTTGAATCTGAGATAAAATGGCACAGTTGACGTTTCCTTTCAACACGAGCTGCAGCGCAGAGTGACTAAAGGGCAGCAGGCCACAGGCAGCTTTCAAGTGATTCTGATGTAGTTGAACCCAGTACTCAGTCAAAACCTTCACGTGCAGCCCAACAAGGACAAAATGGGGCAGCCAAATGGGCAACCACCTGCTTCCATTTGCTTCTGTTGTTACCCTGAATCAATGGGGAAAAGAGACAGTAGTTGAGTGTGGGGCAAAGCAGAGTGCTTCTCCCTAGCATTGGGGGGGAAAATGACAAAGGAAGGCAAGCAAAGGGCCATTGGCTTGAGGCAGAGCAATGTTCCGGGGAGGAGGAGCAGCAGCAGCAGCCCTGGGACAGCTGCAGGCAGGATTGCCATCTGAACAGTGTAGCCTGCTTTGGGTTTCTCCCTGCTGACATAGAAAATCTTTCATTAGACTTATAGAAAAGTCTCTTACACAGGTGGGATTGGGATTTTACAAAAACATGCACATCACCACACCACCATGCAATCGATAAGCTTGGCAGTGGCTGGGGGATCTCAGACTGAAAGAGCAACAGTTTCTGGAGCTCGCAAGTGAGGTACGCCGACGGAGGGGCACAGTAAAGCATGCCCTGTGTGGTGCCTGCCTGTATTTTGCTTACTTAGCACCAGTGTTACTAGCAGAACTAAAAACCTGAAGGTAGGTGAAAGAGCCTGGTTCTAGGCTTCCCTGTAGACTCAAAGCAGGCCAGGTCTCTGATTGAATCTGATCCAAGTTCTGAGTAAGCCTAGGAAAAGTTTCAAGAGAACTTGGGTTTTGAGTTTTGAGCAAATTCAGGGTACATCTACATTACAATCGGGTGGTGCCAGTGATTGCTTATTAAGATTTACTGTAAAAGCTGAAATAACAGAAGGCAAATAGAATAACCCCACATTAATTAATTTTTTTTAAATGTCATGATTTTTTAAGTCAGTCTCATGATTTTGGAGAGTCCAGATCATGATTTTCTTAACAAATGAGATTGGCAATACTGGATTTGTTCAACTCTGAGCTTTCCAGGCTGTTAGCCCATATGAAATGAAATTGGGTGGGGGGAAAAAAGATTCAGATGAATCCTGGGAACTGAAACCAGTTTTGCACAAATTTAGCTAATATTTAAGTAATTTCCATCACCTACATAAGCATAAAATTCACTTAAAGCACTTTGTGGAACTGATTTGCAAAGTTGGGTGCATGCAATTTCATGAGTTCAATCTGCGCACACAGATATGGCAACTCTATTTGCTGGTGCATATGCACATTGAGTTTTTGCATGTGCAAATGGCCGATCAGATATATAACTGCCCAGTTGTGTGGGCACATACTTGCCTTACAAGCACAGTCATGTTAGTTTGCATGTGTGTAGCTAACTTTGAAAATCAGACCAGTAGCTAAAACCAAGAAAATCAAGGTATTATGAAGTCTCTGTCTAGATAGCCTGGTGATCAGGTTGAGGGAATTAGTGTTCAGTTCCTGAGCATGAGCTCCTGTTTCTGGAGCACTGCAGAGACTAGGTTGCCTAGCTCCTGGGAGAAGAAAGCACCTCAGATTGCTCACTAATCCCTTTGTGGTAGAAGCCTGGAATGATATTGATGGACTCTGTATTGTCCAGCCCTCCCTTGCCAGAAGGAAGATTGCTTGCCATCAGATGGTGAGGCATTAGAAAAAGAGGGACTACACCAGGACCCCTGGGGTTCCAAGATGGAGTTCTAGGGCACCCTCCCTCCCCAAGGGATTGAAAAAAGGAGCCACTATCTAATCACTAGCAATAAATATTAAGCTTTTAAAAAAGACTATTTGCCTTTAGCTTTTCCAGCTCCTTAAATCCCTGTGGCTGTTCTCCCTCTTGGGCTGGTCTTACATCTTTAAACAAACTTTATTGACATTAAAATTCAGTCATTTAAAATGCCTGACTTCTAAGAAACCCAGCATCACTGGAGGCAGCATACCATTACTTCTGCAGCCGCCACTGCTACCTGATCATTACCGCTGCGGATTGAAACAAACACATCACAGGAAAGTAGGCACGAGCTGTTAAAAACATACTTCCTGTGGCATTCCTTTGCTTGTGGTGCCAGATGGTGCTGTCTCTTACCAAGTACACCCAGAAGGGTTGGGGCAGGGGCGGGGCGGAGATGAAGAGAGGCAGGCTGGGAGAAAGGAAGGCTCTTGGGAAAAAGCTCTCAGAACCTCATAGAATAGTCAGTTAGTGTGACTGTTTTATTTGCTGTATGGCTTAGTGATGTGCACGTACATGTCAAGTTTGTAATACATTAGGCAGATGGAACCACAAGTTTGACTCCCACAAGGGTCAGCTCAGCCCTTAACTCTTTTGACCAGATGTGATAGGGTGTAAAAACCCACACTGGGTCCAAAGGGGTTAAGGAATAGTTCTAGGCCTAGGTGGCTCCACCTCACTGCACCTGCAGAGCCTGCTCCAGTTGGAGGAGCTTAAAAGAGAACCAGACAGCTCAGAAAAAGGAGGCAGGTCAGGTAGGACAGAGGTTCTCCCTGTGGGGCCTGGAATGTATTCTGAGGGGACATGAGAAGGATTAGGGAAAAACACTTACTGTGAACATTTAGAGCTGGGCAGCCAGAGATCAGCAGGTGCAGCCGGGCACCCAGCTCTGTAGGCAGTGCCACTTCCAGCAGCAGCAAAGTGAGGGTGGTATGATATGGTATTGCCACCCTTACTTCTGTGCTGCTGGTGGTGGCAGCACTGCCTTCAGAGCGGGGTGCCAGACAGCAGCTGCTGCTGCCCACTCTGCCTTCATAGCTGAGCAGCGGGAGAGCAGTGGCTCCTGGCCAGGCACCTGAGGAAGGGCGAGGAAGAACTACAGGGATAGGAGGACACATCTTTCTAGGCAGCTCAGGAATAAGGGCCCAACTGGAGTCCTGGCTGCAGGAGAGAAGTCTGCAAGCTGCAGCTACCTCAGTTCCTCAAGGAGGAACCAACCTTATCCTAACCCTAGGCAACCCTTCAGGCTATTGTCTGGTGGATCATTTGTGATGCTTTGTGACCACACCCCAGACTGGGTGGGTAAGTGCTAGGAAGTGACCAGGGAGCAAGCTCTGAAGCACTCCTGCATGTTTGACATTGCTGCCTCTTGTAGGGTCCTGGGCTGGAGTCTAGTGAAGAGGGAGGGCCTGGGTTCCCCTAACAACCTCCCTCACATGAAGGGTGCACAAACCCCTTCCCTACTGGAGTTAAGGGGGATAGAGACATTGTAAGCCCTGAGACAAAGGCACACAGTCCACAAGGGCCTGGACATGGGCTGAAGACTCTTTCCTTTGCGGGGGACTATTACATTTATATAATTCTGTTAACCCCTTGTCCCTCTGTGAAGGTGGCAGATTCAACTGGTGACCTGGCTGGAGGGCCAAGTTACCCTTCTCCCAACAGGAGATTGTCACTATGCCAGAGCGCTCACCGGTAGGCAATGCTAGAAGCAGGGGAGAGTTGTGACCCAGGTAACTAACTGCTATGTGGCACTTCCAGGGAGCTCAGCTCATCACAACATGATAAACTGAAGTCCAGGTGATGTATTCTGTGTGTGGGTCGACTGAACCAAAAAACCCAACCCAAACCAAATAAAAAACAACCACAACAAAAATTCAGATGCTGTCTGGTGTGTGGGGCGGGAAGGGGGCATTAAAGATCCCATAACACTTCTTTGAAGAGTAAATCTTTTCTCTGCTGTCCCTGGCTCAAGTGCCCTCTTTTTCCATTGTTGTGCACCTTGCTGTGTAGCTGAGCGTCACCCTTACTGAAGCAGTATATCTACCAGGCCAGATCCCCAGCTGCTGTAAATCAGCATAGCTCTAGTGTCTTCAAAGGAGCTAGGCTGATCTACCCTAGCTGAGGATCTGATGCATCATTTATAAAGCCGTTTGGGCAAAAGCGGGTATATACATATAAAATGTTCTTGTTGTTCTTGCAGTTCTAATCTTATGATGACTAGTGCCACTCGGTTATATTTCATCTCTCCGTGGACCTTCATGGGGAGTAGCTAATACTTACTTTTGACAACCTGGAATGATGTTAAATCTCTACAATTCAGCCAAAAATCAGTTTAACTCTTTTTATTTGTTGGCTTGTGAGGGGAGGGAACTCAGGCATGAGGCGGCAATGTGAATGAACTCAGATGTAATGCAGTTGTAAGTCACAAGCTAGCCACGCTTACTGCAGCTGAACCTCTCACACCCTTCTCTGCAACTGTGCTTTGCATTAGGAACCTCTCAGTGTAAGATGCAACCACAACTAACTGCATCTTTTTCCTAGATTATTTTATTTTTTTGCTCAGACACTGAGATTCTAAATTATGAAATTAAGAGTTTTGCAAACAGAATGCTGTATATTGAAAGTGCTTTGAATCCCACTGCATAATGGAGTTAGCACAGACTAACACAGGCCAAACCCACTTCACATTACTAGTCCACTAATATCCCAAGTTACAACAGATGCTCCTTAGTTCAGAGTTCATTCATGTTTTTCAAACAGGCCCTTTTAAGCTTCTTCATAATAGTCTAGGCTTTTGGGGCAATTACTGCAATTACCGGGTTTAACTAAATCTTTTTTAGATAATGTTTCATTTCATTTTTCCTTACGTTTTTTTCCCTTCTTTTATTTCATTCGTCAGTGTGATGCAGAGAAAAATGCTTTGAGCCGTGATATATTAGACTGCTTATTCTCTCACATGTCTAAACTCCTGTGTTATAAATCCTTCTGTCATAAGATATAGAGCTATCTTGCCAAAAAATTCACTCACATCAGAGAAGGTAGCAGATTTTCCTGTTTCCTTGTAGGTGGGTGATCACAGTGGGGAGAGTTGGGGGGAGGAGGAGGAGGATGTCATGTCAGGCTACTGTATATTTCCAAATTTATAGTGAATTAACATAGAGGCTGTTTTCTAGAACCATGCCTAGAGCCGAGGAGCTGCAGTTCAGTTTGGTTCAAGACACTAAAACTGCTGAAGATGAGACCACCAAGTTGGGGTATTGCCAGTTGGGAAGATTGGGGGGATATTGGATGGGGAGATGGAGATGGGAGATGGATTGTAAGTATAAGTAGGATGAATGAAATAGGATAGTGAGTATTAGGTATGCAATGTTAATGTGTTTAGGATGTCTATTAAGATATTTAGTTTTAACAAGGTTGGTAGAACAGTTGGGGGAGGAGGAGAGAAGGAAGGGGAGGAAGGAGTCCTGGTTGATCGCGAGATGTGAATGTGAATGTGAGATGGCAAAAAATGTGGGATTAAAGGTTGCATTAGTAATATTAGTATTTTTTAGGTAGAGGTATTTCTAGTAGTATAGGAGATATATAGTTAGTGAGACCTCGTCATTGAGGAGTATTGTGTTTTATTGTGTGCAGTTGTTTCTCCCATGTTTAAGAAGGATGAATTCAAGAAGAAAGAAGGGAGAGAAGAATGAGAATGGGAATGAAGGAGTGAAAGGGGAGAAAGAGAGAGGAGGAGAGTTTTTTTTTTTTTAAAAGAGAGAAAGATAAGAAGAGAGATGATTACACTTTAAATATATCAGATATATAAATATAAGGGAGGGAGAAAGGATTTCAGCTCAATGCTAAGTCAATGCTTCAGCTCAATGAGGACATAAAAACATAGTCAACTGTCAGTAAACTGTCAATCAGACGAAGGTTTCTACAGGTCAGGAACTAACTGGAAAGGAAGAACACTGAGGAACCAGGGGGGGGGTGGGGCAAAGGACTCCATGAATTTAAGAGATAAAGTTTATGGAGTTGATGGTATGGGGATGGAGGGCTTATGATATGAAGTCATTAAATTAGGTCAACACAGGTAAAAGTACAATGGGTCAAATGGTATGAATAACCTTTTTCCAGAGGGTTTGGCTGAGAGTCTTGCTTCGCATGCTGGGAGTTTGCGGTGACCGCGCCATATTTGGGGGGGGAATTTTCCTTCAGGGAAAGATTGAATGGGGCCCTGGGTTTTTTTTTTTCCTCCTTCGCATGGGCAGGGGGGGGGCTCGCTAAAGGAGTGGTGGATCGGCTTATGTGGCCTGCATCTTGCAGGAGGTCAGACTAGATGATCATAATGGTCCCTTCTGATCTTGAATTCTATGATTCTAAGACACCATCCCAGACAGGTTGGAAAAACCATAGTCTAAGGTCAGTGTGTGGTCACGGTCGCTCCCAAAGTTGAACACTGAGACCATGGTAATTGGCAGATCTCATCGTGCTGGTCAAAGGGAGTGCTCATCCAAAGCAACTATTGCCTGGAGGGAAAGGGAAAAACCTGGAGGCAGGGAATTAGAGTAAGCACTGATGAGCTGGCAGATGCTGCAGGATCAATGGCTGTATCATGGCAGGGAAACCAGCAGCAGCCCGCGCCTAGCTATCACTCTGTGTTGTTTTGGGTAAACGCCAGCAAACCGAGCTAGAGGAAAGAAAAATGGAAAGGGGGAGGCATGCTGGGACATTTTTAATTGCTTAGGTTATGTTTTACATATAACTGCACACAGGGACAGAACACTCCCGATCAGAGAGCTGCACATGCCCAGGATAATAATAATAACTTATGTTTACACACCACCTGTCATCCAGAAGGATCTCAAAGCACAGTACCAACCAACTTACACGCTAGAGCATGTTATGCGTATCTGAGAACCCCATGACATGCAGCGTCCCCTGGGCTGCAGCAGTTAGTGTGGCATCTAACCGCTTACAGCACAACACCATCAGCCCCATTCCTTAGTAACCTGCATTCAAATTCTTCTGCTTCTGTATACACCCAGGGCCAGCAGCAGCAGCATCGCCTGTGAGGGTAATACAGTGGTTGATCTACAGTTTATAATTGTAGCAGCAGTGGGGTGGTAGACTGATGATGCTGGAGTCCTATATACGAATGCAACAGCTCAGTGCCAGAGTAAATAACCAGCTTGTCCCTCTTTGTTGCCAAGACAAGGACATTCATTTGAGGAGAAGTAGAAAAGGGATATTCCAAATGCACAAACAGATGAGTAGGTGAATTTACCACCTTTGTTTGCAGAGCTCTTACTTAGTAAGGGCCCAGTCCTGCATCCCTCACATTGACTTCACTGAGAGCTATACTTGCATTCAGGCTTCATGATTAAGCCATTAGCTCAGCAAACTCCCAGGGTACTCCTGAGCTCGGCAGCACTTTGAATGGCTATGCCCTACTGAAAATCCATCCTACGCTATTCTGTAGCACATTTCAAAATACTATTGCCCAGATTGTATGATGTCCATTCTCATCTTGAGAGGTACCTTACACCACAAGTAGACCCAATGGGGACCACTCTCAGAGTAAGGGACTGCTTGTCATGAGTAAGGCTATCAGAATATGGCCCTATAGAAACCCTGTTTTGGGGGCATTGTTCGAGCTATAGACCTTCCAGTTCCAGAAGTCTCTGGGTCAAGAAGAAAGTGCTCATTAGCTAAGTAAATAAAAGTACAATTACTCAGTGCTACTGTTTCAATATCTTTGGACTTTCTTTAAAAAGCATGTGCTGTTGGTATCTGCCTCTGAAAAAGTCATGCTGCAATGTCAGCTCAGCGCCCTCCCCCACTTACAACCACCTGGAGCTGGACAAGAATTGCAAAATTTGGATCCAGGTTCAGATCCAGATTTTGAACAGCCTCAAAATTCAGTGGTGTTTGAATTTGGAGTTCCAGTTTGGACCAGAAGACAGAAAGACCTTGATTTTAAAAAGTGGGGGCCAGATCCTTTAGCTGATATACATGATATAACTCAGTCTGGAACCACACTGGCTTTATACCAGCTGAAGATCTGGCTTCAGGACCAGATTTTGAACTATCTGCTGTATCCGCACTGTGCACCTACACCCACACAGGTTTCAGGGATGTTTGAATTCAGGGTTCGGGTTTGGCCCATAGAACTTTGTCATATTAACATTTTTCCAATTGACTGGCTTGAGAGAACTACATTGGAATATAGGAGCTTTGAGAGTATGCTGTAAATTTCTGAAACAGAGCAGCTCTAATCACCATCAACAGGATGTCCCTTGACCTGAGTTGTTGACGTCTTCTCCTATAGTACTTATAGCGATGCCTTCTAGTGCCACTATATCATTAAGTCTGGGTCAGCATTTCCATTATAAACATATTTATCTCTTACCCAGTGCTTAATTTGTGCCAGAGCTCTAGCACATCTAGGCTTGGCAGTTCATAACAGCTGTACCTCTGGGTTCCCAGCCAGCAGCCACTGTTCTCCAGGTACCCAGTTCCAAATGCAGCACCGCCATCAGCAGCAATGCAGCAGTAAGGGCCGCAATACCATACTATGGCACCCTTACGTCTATGCTGCTGCTGGTGGCGGCGCTGCCTTCAGAGCTGGGTGCCCAACCAGCAGCCTCTACTCTCTGGCCTCCCAGCTTGAGCCCTGGCATCTCTTTCATTACAAATTAAGCACTGCTCTTACCCCTTCCCTCAACAACCTCTTCACTCAACCATAAAAATTCACCCAAGGTTGAAGCTCAGTGTTCATACTCTCAACCAGTTTAAATCTGGGAGATGCAAAGGGGAAAATACAAAACTGAAGTCTTATCATGCTAGATTTTTTCTGTGCTTTGGTGTAACTTCAGAATGGTTCTTCATGATCAGTTCCTGTACAAATGTTGTTTGCAAATGTTCATTAGCTTTCCAAATGACTCTTCAATTCGACAGCATTCTTACCGCATTTATTTATTTGCTGTTCTGATAATCTGCATGCAGGGGAAATATCTGGGGAATGGCTGTTCTTTCACTTGCAACCAGGAGTATTTGCACCCACAAAACAACACTTGTTCTTCATTGTTTGCTATTCTTCATTCATTTATATTGTGATAGTGCTCAAAGGTCTCAGTTAATAACAGAATCCCAGTGTGCTAGGCACTGAACAGATACATGGGAAGATAAGGGCCCTGCCCTGAAGAGCTCACAATGTAAGAATTAATTATTCTCCTGCTTGTAAAGTTTCCATCATCGAATCAGGGAACAAAAACAACTGATTTGAGTGAGCAATTACATACTATGAATAATGAACAGCAAACAAGGGAAGAAAACAGTTTACAACTGATTCTGAATAGTGAACTGGTAAAGATCAAAACATGTTTGCAGTAATTCACAAACAGAAAAAAACAGCCTGACTGTTCCACATATAATGTGACCAGCACTATGATAAATGGGGAATGTTGCAGCTTGTTCATCCTCAGGACCTTTGGGGTGGTAGGCTGTGTTTTTTGGAAAATGTTTAACACAGGGTTGGAGTATGCCCCAGTCCTTTGACTGAAGGTTGGAGGCCATTCAAGGATGGTTGTGAAATTAATTAATGTTCTCAGTCCAGTTCTTAGGAAACAAGTGTCCAACTCAGAAAAGAACCAAACATCCCAATCGTAACTAGCCCTCTTTGTTGATGATCTCTTTGCTAAAACAAAGGATTTGGTTGGATTTGGATTACAGACAGTATCTTGTCACGTCTGCCTCCTTGCCCATCTCTCTGATTCCCTACAAGTGGCCCTTCCAGAATAGGGTGAAGTACGGGATGGCGAGGACACTGTGCAGGGTTGTAATATGAACTTTTCAGTCTTCTGACCTGAGGATGTCAAATCACCCCCCAGCAGCAGCTGCCAGCGCCGCGCCGCCCCCAGTCCGCCCGCGGTCCCCTTCCTCTTCCCTCGGCTCCCTGGGCGGGGGAGGCGGGGCGGGGGGAGGCTGAGCGCTGGAGCGGCATGCTGCGCGGCCGGTCGGGCGCGGGCGCAGCGGACCTGGCGGACCTGCCGCGGGGAGCTCTCGAGCCGCGGGCGGGCGGGGGCGAACGACGCCGCGAGAGCGGCAGGCGGGGTCGCCCCCGTCCGTGCTGGTGGTGACCAGGCATGCGCGCGGCGAGAGCTCCACACCGCAAATGACGCCCTCCCCAGGATGCCGCCCCAAGCGGGCGCTTGGCCTGCTGGTGCCTAGAGCCGCCCCTGGTCAAATCAGCACCTTTTAATACAACTTAAAGCAAACAAGCAATCTCTTTTTGCTAAGCACCTGCTGTAGTACACATCCCCAGCAGCAACTTTTTAATGACTAATATTTCCTAAGGATTTCATTCATGCTTGGAAATAGTGGGTGTATACAGAAGCCATATTATGTATTAATAGGACCAAGCATAACAGCACCTGCTGTTGCTCCTGCTGCTACTAAAGAGGTACCAACTAATCTCTTTAATGACTGGAGAAGAATTAAGGCTTTGATTTGTCCCACTGCAGAAACACAGGTAATTCCCCCCTGCAGGACAAAGAGGAAGGATCCCCTGCCCTGCCAAAAGACTGGCATGAGGGCTGGCTGTTGTGTGGGTTCCCAGCCAACACTCAAAGTGGAAGCAGAGTCATATAGGGAATGGAGGTGTGGGATCCTCCTGAGTCTGTCTAGGGACCTGCATTGCCTTAATTCCTGGCAGTGATCAGTGCACTGTAGGACAATAATGGGAGGACCTCTTGCTCCCTTAAAGCAATTGTACCAATGAATATTTCTGTTCATCCTGTCATTGCAATGGTGAAGATTGGCATGGTGGAGGCAGTGGCTGGCTTCTCTCAAGACAAGTCCAAATGGGAGTGGGAGTGCCTGGGCACCTTTGGGAGCATAACTGTGTATGGATGCATAGCAAATAATAGGCGTGCTATAGAGAAACCACATGGCAGTAAGTACACCACATTTCTCTACTCTAGAGAAGGCCTATTAGCCAGTTTGGTAGGGTAGAGGAAGCTTGTGAATTTGAAATTAGAAATCTGTCTCTTCTAGATGATGATATTTTGTAACAGCACCAGGACCTTGCAAATACATTGTCAGGAGCATTGCCGTGCATTGCTCTAATATCCCATCCTGCAGTCAAAGAAGCTCTTGAATATCCTGAGTAATAGTCTATTGCAAATCTTCCCATATTAAAGTTGGAGATTCCCTCTACCAGGCTGTGTCCCAGCAGTGTTCCCTTGAACTTTCTTCACATTTTACCACCATCTCTTTTTAACTCCCTCCCTAAACTCACTTTTTCTTCCCCATTAGTTCCTGGGAACCTCATCACCAACATTAAAAAGAGGGGGGCATCGTGATGAAAAACATTTCCATCCTTTCCGATCCTTCCTTGCTTCCCTCCTTCCCCACAAAGGCATCTTAAGTATTCCTCTGCACCACAAAAGAAAGATGCCGTAAGTTCTAGGACAGAAAGGGTTAAACTCAGGCGAGCACTAGCTCCAACACAGTTAATCCATATAAAGCTCATGGATTTCTCTGCAGTGATCTTTGTGGTTGTCATTTGCATTTTTTTCCTTTTGTGAAATCTTTTCTTCTTCCCTTTTACACTCATATGCATGCGGAAATTAGCATATTGTACCGAGAGTAGGAGATGTAAGAAGCCGACCCCCTGCTGTTCAGCGGATTGTGCAATCTGCAGGCGGCATCAATTTTTCAGCAGTCTTCTCATTACAGTCAGGGAACTGCACAGCTCCCGATTCCACGCAATCCCTAGTGGTCCTGCAGACAAGCATATGGGCTGTCAAATAGCTATACCAATACTTTCATAGTATTAATACCCTTGTTTATGCTTCCACCATAATTAAAATCATGGTATTAATACAGTCTAGGCTTTGCATTACTAATTATATGTGGTACAGTGGGATAATCATGTCAGCAGGCTCCGACACTGATGCGTGACAGCAATTTACTAACCTTACAAGAGGCCTGTTAGCCCTCTGGCCTATCCTGCCTTGCAAACGAGGAGAAGAAGGGGCTGTAGAGATGCTAAGTCTAATAACCAAAAATAATACTTTTTTAAAAATAACTACATATTACAGCACAATAAAGATGTCCTCGGGTGTCAAACTCTGTGGTTGTCATAGTGATGTGTGCCTTATTAAGAGGGTGGTGTTCATTCCCGCAGCTAATCTTATAATGAGCTATCCTCATTATGAGACCAAGGAGGGTTCCTTCCCCCGCCCTCCTGCTTTTCCATTTCTTTAATAGGGCTGAACTTTTGGTGTGATCCCTTCCCCCATCCCACGCCAAATCAACTTTTAAAGATATAAACGCAGTCAGGGATACACTGCCTGGGAGAATGGCCAGAAATAGGCTGGTTATTTTCTGCCTTTCCCCTCTTTGTGCATGGGTGTGACTTCTTTCAAGTGCCACAGCTACTTTAGCCATCCTGGCTATCTGGTCCCTGTACTCATTAAAATTGCAGATTGGAGGGTTTAATGTGATCAGTTGCTTTGCCTTTATTTCTGCACCTGTTTCTGCTGCCTGACCATCTCCAGTGAATATCCTTGAAGGAGTCAATGACACCCTTTCACATCAGGCACACGGCTTAATGAAACTGCCTTTTCTTATCATTAGCCACTTTGCATTTTTATATAACACTATTAACCAGGATACTGACTCACTTTTAATTACGTTCTGAGGTTGGTGCACTGTAGTTATTCTCCCCCACCCCCACTCCCAACCAATCCAATGATCACAGTTTGTCACACAAGGACTGGTGGTCCACTTCAAGATTCACACCACCTGCAATATTGTAGGGTCTGATTCTTTGCAAAGTCTGTAAAATGTTAGAATTACAGCTGCATGGGTAAAGGTTTGTGGAATCAGAGTCCTTCCCAGCTCTGCCCGCTCCCCCCAATTCAGCTTCTTTGTTTTACCGACTGCTTGCCACAATTTTTTTTTTTAAAGTCAGTTGTGAAACTATGTTGTGTGAAGCTCTGGAATTTGAAAATGGCTTGTTTTGTAAAATAGATTTACATCTGGAGAGGCAAGTTGTGTATTAAATTACAATCAGAACTGAAATGGCCCAGATAGAGTATAAAGACCAGCTCAGCCAGTTGCTCTGAAAAGTGGAAGTCAATGGGACTTGTTCAGTTAGGCCCCAGTTCAGGAAAGCACTTAAAAGTTCATGGTTAAATCCCATTGACCTCAATGAGATTTATGGGTGTTTTCCTGAATCAGGACCTTAAAGCCTGATCCAAAGCTCATTGAAGTCAATGGAATGACTCCTCTGGTCTTCAGTGGGCTTTGGATCAACCCTAGGACTAGGCCCTTAAACATTCCAAATGTGGGTTTATAATGTATTCGCCAGTTCCGCTTTAACTGCTTTGCTGCTCTGTTCCCCTGTGGCTTCAGTTCTGCAGCTGATGGTGGTAACTTTCTCATAGCGCAGCCAGTAGCATTCCAGAATCTTGGCATGTCATCAAGGATGTACCAGCATGCTGGGCAACATTGGGGGTATGCTTTGCCCCATCACCAGCTACATTAGACGATGCACAAGAGAATTTAACTGGATCACATTTTCTTGTAAGAGAATATTTATGCATTCATCCATCTTTCTGCTATGTTCATTTAGCTCTTGTTACTAGAAATATAAGAAATAGAGTAAACCCTCCTGAATTTCCACTTCGCTAATCTGCACACACGATAATTTGCCCATAGAAGAGGAAGCCGCTCCCCATTTCTCAGTGAAGATCTAGTAGGCAAGTGCTCAGGACAGCTCTCATTATTAAGACTTCATTAATTTGAAACATGGGGCCTGATTCTTCGTTGTGTTATTCCAGTTTCAGACCACTGTAACTCCATAGAAGACACTTATGACTATGCTTAACTTTGGGCATGTGCTTAAATGAAATTTTGCTGACTAGGGTGGGGTTTTAGCACAGGCTTAAATTGAAGCTTGTGCTTAAGTGCTTTGATAAACTGGGCCTTAAAGTTGAAAAAGAAAGGAGCTGGGATGCTCAAACGCAGGAGACCCCTTCATAAATGAAAGGAGTAGAGATGTTCATGAAAATTCAGCAGCACAATTAAATTTAATCCCAGGCTCATGTACCATGCATGGCTGACGTGTGCAGCAGATAGTCCAAAATTTCACTGATATAAACCATATGACAAGAATAATAGTTTCAGTGCTCATGCACTAAAAATAAAAATCCCATGCTCTATTTATATTTGAATTCCCCAACATCTCTCCTACAGTAACCTAGGGCAGAAATGGAATACAGAATCTTGTTCAATATCTATGTCAACCTTATTGGATTCTCCCTCCAAGACTTTAGTGTAATAGAGCAAGCACTTAGTGGCCTTCTGCACCAGCAGTTCTCCTCCTATGGGGACTGAAATAGATTTTCTTCATCTTGACATGTGACGGTCCAGAGTGTGGAGCTTGACCCATTGCCCAGGACATTGTGCTGATACCAACAGCAGAAGGAACATGGGAGGCAGCAGGGTCTTTTGTCAGTGAAAGTGGCAGCCTGACCCGGGGTATAGGAATGCTGCAGGCTACCAATGAATGAAGGTGAAGACTTGTTCAGGTATTTTATAGGTCTGGCTATAAAAGTCAAATGTGGCCTCCAAGGCATTAGCCAACTGAGCTGTTTATTTCCTATTGAGATAGATTTAAAACAAGGGGACACATTTTTAATGGGGAGATGATAAACCATTGGAACAAAGTGCCAAAGGAAGTGGTGGATTTTCCATCTCCTGAAGTCTTCAGATCAAGACTGGATGCCTGTCTGGAAGCTATGCATCAGTCAAACCCATAGTATTGGGTTCAGTACAAGGGTAACCATAGGCGCCGACTCCATGGGTGCTCCGGGGCTGGAGCACCCATGGGGAAAAATTAGTGGGTGCTCTGCACCCACCGGCAGCTAAGCTCCCCACTCTGCCTCCCTGCTTCACCTCCTCTGCCTCCTCCCCTGAGCACCGCTTCTCTGCTCCTCCCGCCTTCCCAGCACTTGCCGCCACTGAACAGCTGTAGCAAGCTCTGGGAGGGAGGGGGGGGGGGGAGAAGCGGGAACATGGCACGCTCAGGGGAGGAGGCAGGGAAAAGGTGAGGCCGGGGCGGGAATTTGGGAATTGAATAGGGGCAGGGAGTGGGCGGAGTTGGGGTGGGGACTTTGGGGAAGGAGTTGGAATGGGGCAGGAAGGGACAGGGCAGGTGTGGAGTTGGGGCAGGGCTGGGGGTAGAGGGGGGTTGAGCACCCACCAGCACCAGAAGAAGTCAGTGCCTATGAGGGTGAAATGCTGTGGCCTGTGAGATACAGAAGGTCAGACCAGATGATCTAATGGTCCCTTCTGGCCTTCAGATCTATGAAGCTATGAAAACAATATTATTTCAAATAGCTGATGTGCTTGTAAGTAAAAATGCCCCAAGTGCCTGAAAATGATAACAAATGCCATGGAAGGACACAGGGAATTTGGGAAAGAGGACTCACTATGGCCTTGGTTCAACAAGGCATTTAGGGCACATGCACAAATGTGTACGTGTGAGTGGTGCCACTGAAGGTCATTACTTTGCTGCATTGGGACACAAACCAGTATCACACACTGTTGTTGACCTTCTGTTCTGACAAACCAAAAAACACCTGTTTCCATGTGATTCTGAAGAGGGGGAAAATGAGAATTTGGGGCACTTTTAGACTCTTCTGGGGAGTTGCAGTAAGCTCTGTACATTAGATCGTAGAGATGGCTGCTGCCGATTGGGGGTGATAACTATGGTGTTCCATCAATGACTATTTTTGCTTAGTTTTTTAATTTGCTGTGAGTGATGGGTGCCAGAATAGCAGCCCTGGAGAATAAAGCCCTGTGTTTATATGCAAAACAGGTACTTGCTGAGCACTGCAAGCTTCACTGATCTCCCAATGTGCTTTGACCTTACTTTTGAGGGACACACTAGACGTAAAAGGGAAGTTCTTACAAGCCCATATGGTACTTGGCTTCTCTGCTGAGACTGCCAGAAAAGGGGTCCAGTCAGTGCCAATTGTGATGATACTTTGTCACTACCAACTGGACTGAGTCCACCAAAGTATTTCATGGGGATGACCAAACGGTCAGCTAGTGGTAACTACTTTTTGGACATGACGAATATGTGTGAGGATTGAACTATGACCTAGAGAGCAAAGACTCCATATATCGTTGCTCCTATCAATTGAAGAGTAATATACAAATTACTCTTAGCAATCTATTTCCTACTGGCGTATAAAAATCTCTATTGTAAAAATACCCAACTATCATAAAGGGGTAAAAGAAAAGGAAATCAAAGTACTACCGAAAATGCAGAAGAAAATAATTCCTGGGAACACAGCAGTTTTAACATTCTAGTCTATTTACTCTTTGGGAGAAAAACCCGTCATCTAAAACAATCACAAAACCCTTTAAATCAGGACCTAGTACTTTTAGAAACTGATTGCAAGTTCAGGCTCCGGTAGATGTGGAAAAGTACTGATGTACTGTTTTTAATTGTGATAAATAACTTTTCTTTTATCAAATCATCTCTTTTTTGGAAAGAGTTTCACTCTAGGTAGTAATGATAATTTGTGCACTTATCATTCTGTACTTTCCCAAGACAAGCAGTCAGCCATAGGATATAATTTAACAATTTATCAACCACAGGCTCATCCGGCCTTTTCTGGCCAAAAGGGCATTTTATATTATTTAAGAGACTTCACCATACATTGTCGTCAATTTCAAACTTTACCAGCCCTGGTCATTAAAATGTTCAGTTCAGCACTTCACTTTATAACCTAGAGATATTAAAGCTGCATTGCACCAGTAGTCCCATGGAATTATCTATTGCTTGCTGCTGATTCAATAATTACCAAAAGGATTCAACCCACTAATATAATAATATCAAAGGAAGCAATCACAATTAATTACCAGTTACATATTTAATGTGGGCTAGTAACGGTGGGAAAAAATGGATGTTCCCCCTCCTTTTGTCTTTAGCTTGAAAGCTTTTTGGGGCAGTGAGGGGTTTATACAGCATCTAGCACAATGGTGCCCTGATCCTGACTGCGGCTTTTGGACACTATCTTATTTTAATAACAATAGTTTCATAGAACTTAGAGATGTAGGGAAGGACTTCTGGCTCACAGGATCCATCCCCTGCAAGCACAATAAGTAGTCCTCCAAAAAATGATGTACCAGATCCAGCATTAGCTTGATGCTAAACTCAAGTATTTCTTAGTAAAATTTTCTGGACGCATGTTATCATTATATGATCAATGTTGCATAGATCTCAACTCCATTAAAGAGTAAATATCCTTTTTTTCTAGTGAAGCTAACTATTAATGCTGGGCTTTCCCTTGCCTCATGGATGCTACAGGCTAAGGAAGCCCTGACCATCTAAAATAGTGACTACAACATAGAGAATCAGCTGCTACTCCCAAAAAGAAACTTGCATTGACTTAAGTGGGAGCATTGGGCCGGAGTTAGAAGATACATGTGGGGAATGTGAGATCTCTTCCCTCAGGGCCGGCTCCAGCTCTTTTGCTGCCCCAAGCAGCGAAGAGGAAAAAAAAAAAAATAAAAGCTGCGATCGGCAGCACTTCGGTGGCTGCTCTACTGCGCCGCTTCATTCTTCGGCGGCAATTCGGCAGCCGGTCCTTCCCTCTGAGAGCGACTGAGGGACCCGCCGCTGAATTGCTGCTGAAGACCTGGACGTTCCGCCCCCTTCCATGGGCTGCCCCAAGCACCAGCTTGCTGCGCTGGTGCATGGAGCTGGCCCTGTCTTCCCTTGCACTACACTTAATAACTTTTTCCCTATAAAATCTTCTTAGCACTCCTCCTACCACATAGCAGCAGCTAATGTGATTGCATTCCACTTGGGGCCAGTAAGTTGAACAATCTTCTCTGAGGCTGCAACTAAAGGGCAGAGCTGCTACAGAGTGTGAAAGTGTGATACTCTCCCCAAAAGGTTGAGACCATTTCTAGACCTACTGGCTAAGTATGCTCTGGAACCCTCGTTTTCCAACCCAAAATGGGGCATCGCTTCCTCTTACTTTTTTACATTTTTACATTGATGTTGTGAAGGCCAAGACTAAACAGGGTTCAAAAAAGAATTAGATAAATTCATGGAGGATAGGTCCATCAATGGCTATTAGCCAGGATGGGCAGGGATGGTGTCCCTAGTCTCTGTTTGCCAGAAGCTGGGTATGGGTGACAGGGGATAGATCACTTGATGATTACTAAGGCTGTCAAGTGATTAAAAAAATTAATTGCGATTAATTGCACAATTAATTGCACTGTTAAACAACAATAGAAAACAATTTATTTAAATATTTTTGGATGTTTTCTACATTTTCAAATAAATTGATTTCAATTGCAACACAGAATATGTGTACAGTGCTCACTTTATTTTTGATTACCAGTATTTGCACTGTAAAGAAACCCAAAAGAAATAGTATTTTTCAATTAACCGCATACAAGTACTGTAGTGCAATCTCTTTATCATGAAAGTTGAACTTACAAATGTAGAATGATGTACAAAAAAACTGCATTCAAAAATAAAACAATGTACAATTTTAGAGCCTGCAAGTCCACTCGGTCCTATTTCTTGTTCAGCCAATCACTCCAACAAAAAGATTAGTTTACATTTGCAGAAGGTAATGCTGCCCACTTCTTATTTACAGTGTCACCTGAAAGTGAACAACAGGCGTTCACATGGCACTGTTGTAGCCAGCATCGCAAGACATTTATGTGCCAGATGCTGTAAACATTCAGATGTCCCTTCATGCTTCAATCACCATTCCAGAGGACATGCGTCCATGCTGATGATGGGTTCTGCTTGATAACGATCTAAAGCAGTGCAGACCAACGCATGTTCATTTTCATTATCTGAGTCAGATAATGGCCGAAACATGAAGGGACATATGAATGTTTAGCATATCTGGCATGTAAATACCTTGCAGTGCCAGCTACAAAAGTGCCATGAAAATGCCTGTTCTCACTTTCTGGTGACTTTGTAAATAAGAAGAGGGCAGCATTATCTTCTGCAAATGTAAACAAACTTTTTTATTGGAGTGATTGGCTGAACAAGAAATAGGACTGAGGGGACTTGTAGGCTCTGAAGTTTAACATTGTTTTGTTTTTGAGTGCAGTTATGTAACAAAAAAAAATCTACATTTCTAAGTTGCAGTTTCATGATATTGAAACTGAATTGAAAAATACTATTTCTTTTATTTTTACAGTGCAAATATTTGTAATAAAAATTAATATACACTGATTTCAGTTACAATACATAATACAATACATATGAAAATGTAGAAAAACATCCAAAATATGTAATACATTTATTGGTATTCTATTGTTTAACTGTGCGATTGAAACTGTGCTTAATCGTGATTAATTTTTTAAAGCTAATTGCATGAGTTAACTGTGATTAATCAACAGCCCTAATGATTACCTGTTTTGTTCATTCCTTCTGGGGCACCTGGCATTGGCCACTGTCGGAAGACAGGATACTGGGCTAGATGAACCCTTGGTCTGACCCAGTATAGCCATTCTTATGTTCTTATGTACATTTCATTCAAAATGTTTCCCTGATGTAGAACTGAAATGGGGATTAATTAAAGAGAGACATTCAAATCCTTTTTAAAAAAAGTTTGTATAGGGGTTTTTCTTTTTGGTACTACTCTTCATTGTTTGCAGTACCCTCTCAGAAGCTTGCAAATTAGGTCTCTGGGGGTGATGTGCTTCTGGCAAGGATGTGCTGCTCCACTGCTCAGAATAACTGGCAAGCTGATGACGTGCATGTAGCAGTTTCTTTTGTTTCAGAGAATTTCCCTTGTGGAAGCTGGGGTCGGGTTCCTCCCTTGTGTTTGCAGTACTGAACTGTTTGTGATCTCTCTCCCTGCTTTTTTTGGAGCATAAATCCAATGTCTTTATTAAGTCCATGAAAGAGCACACTGGACACTGGATTTATAGCTCATTACAACACTAACCCTTCCTCCACTAACCCTCCTTTATCCTACAACTGTGGAAGTGTTAATTGCCCATTTCATCTTGAATGGTCTCCTGAAACATGTGTTAACTCCTTATCCCTTCCACTTTGTGTTTAGCTGTGACTGGGTATGTCTACATTACCTGCTGGATCGGCGGGTAGTGATTGATCTATCGGGGATCGATGTATTGTGTCTCATCTACATCGATCCCCGAACGTGCTCCCCGTCGACTCTGGAACTCCACCAGGGCGAGGACGTGAAGTAAGTCAATCTAAGTCGATCTAAGATACATTGACTTCAGCTACGCTATTCTCGCGTATCTTAGATCGATCCCGCCTCCTAGTGTAGACCAGGCCAAACTCTGACTACCGGACACTCCCGAACCTGAAGACAGTTGTGTAAACTCAAAGGCTTTTCTCTCTCTCCCCAACAGAAGTTGGTCCAATAAAAGAGATTACCTCACCCACCTTTTCTCTTTAATATCCTGGGACCAACATGGCTACAACAGCACTGCAAACAGTCATTTAGGGAGGTGGTGTTCCTACGACAGAAAAACTTCTTCTATCAGCATCTACACTAAGGGGATCTACCAGGATAGCTATACTGCCAAAGCATGTAGATGAGGCTTTTGTCTTGTGACTATTTCTCTTTTCCTGTGCACACATAGCTTAAATTGAATGCTAGCTTGGCCTTTGCTCTCTCAAACACAGGCAAAGACTGATGCTTCTACTGACCCTACAAGTTTCAAGATAGTCAGTGAAAGTGAGGTGTGCATGCTAGCCTTTCTGGAGACAGAAGAGATCAATTTGCATGCTAGCCTCTGCCAGCCTTTGGACTGATAAAATGAGTTTGGAGGTCACCCTTTCTACCCTGTCCAGTAGCAATGTACTGATTCTGGGACCACCTGCCCATTCTACAAAGTTGCAATACACAGAGTCATTTAGTGCTGAGTGGCAGAGAAACCGCAATCTGAAGCAGAATCATACAGAGTTCAGCCTATTTTGTCTGATAACAAGGTGACCTTGAAATGTACTTGTCAAAATCATGATCCAGGCCCTGGCCTGGAGGAGATTAAAAGGAGCATTGGTGAGAGCATTAACCATCATTCCCTGTCATAACTTTGGGACAGGCTGTTTGCCTCTTCATAGCTGTTCACCTCCCAGAAGGTTTACAGGTATTTTTGTTGGATGTGCATTCAACTTTACTTATATAGGACCATAAGGAGAATGTTTTTTAAAATAATCCTCCCAAAGTGCAGGATAAAAGCCCCACCACAGGTGACTTAAGTGGCCCAGCAGGTCAGCTGATTCCTTTGACGTGGAACTAGATTTTCAAAAGAGCTAAGGGCCAGATTTTAAAATGCTCAGCATCCACCAATCAGCATCAGATTTTCAAAAGAACTCAGTGCCCATCTAGGCATCTAAATAAGGAGCAGGTTTTCAAAAGCTCTGGGCATCCAGCAGCTCCCATTTTGACACTGACAGCGGGATATTCAAAAGAGGCTAGTGCTGAGTACTTTTGAAAATCTGGCTCTGGCTGTGGTTTTTGAACAGAGCCAGTTGACATTTATCAGAAGAATCATTTATTCTCCAAAAGGTGCAGTTTCAGCAGACCCAAAACCACTTGTGAATTTGACCTGATAGTTTTGGCCAGGGAAAAGATTTACAGGGCCAGCAACTGTACGTATGTGTGCGTCCCCTTTATAATAATTTAGCTCTACGGTTAAGGCTCTTGCTTGGATGTGGGAGACCCAAGTTTGACTCCCCACCCTAGAGCAGAGACTTGAATTCCCCTCTCTGTTCTTCCAGCTGAATGCCATAACCTACCAAGCTATTGGTTGTTCTGGGGGTGCTTTCAGTGTCTCCTGCTGAAGCTGGTCTACTTTATATACAAACTTAAATATTCATTGTGCCAAAGACAAGGAGGATGGACTTTCTAGTCAGGTTATAAAGTGCTCACCTGGGAGGTAAGAGATGTGGATTTAAATCCCTCCTCTAAGCCAGGCAAAGAGGGAATCTGACTCTACATCTCCTACCTCCCAGGAAGGTGCCTTAATCACCAGGCTGTTGAGTCATTCTCTCTGCCCTAAGGAATACTTAAGTATTTATGCAAAGTGGAACAGCTTCAATATGGGAGAATGAGAGGAACCCACCCCAGAACCAAGTGGTCAGAGCACTCACCTAATGGGGGAACCACTCAGGCTCAAGTCACTACCCCAGCACAAGGACTCTAATGTGAGTCTTCAACCTCCCAGCTGAGTGCTCTGATCATAGGCTGAAGCCACACACCAAGTCTGTGTTCCCAAAATGGACTTTTCTAATTAGCTGCCAAATTATGGATATTTTCAGAACTGAACAAAAGATTTTCCTTGATTTTTCAGCTTACTGGCTGAACCAAAAACTCAGTTATTCACCCCACTCTATTTTTCAGGTCTTCTGAAAATATGACTCTTGGCTGTTATGCAGCCAAATGTAGATAACTGAGAACAGCAATATGAATTCACAAATGATCATGGGAGAAGTCAGCTAGATATATATCCTGTTCATTCTGGGGGGGTTGGGTAGAACATGGTAGCAGAAATAATGCATGTTGTATTCCAAGCATCCCCAGAAGTACCTTAGTTGGTGAAGTCTGGTGAAATTTCAGAACTGTGGGCATTGACATCATTTGCAAGCTGCACATGTAGATCTGCATAAAGCACATCACTCTGAGCACTGATTTCAAAGTCTGGGATATAAAACTGTAATCTTTTCTAATAGTCTTCTTGCAACTCAAGCTAAGTGACAGCACCTTTGCATGAGCCGCATTTAGTTCTTCAGTCAGACTCCCAGACTGCTTTTTTCAAGCTACCTGGTTTTATACAATCCTTCCATATCACAAGTCCTTAGCAATAAACCATGTTTGTAGTGTGGGTTGTAAGAAACTGAACAGACATTCTTTACGGAAACCACTTGAAACAGACAGAGCTCTGTAGTTCTCTAGCTGCCAAGCTAACTAAGCTCAGCCTGTGATGTCACCCCATCAGGTCTCCTAACTCATAAGCTGGACTAAGCATGCATGGAAGAGATTGCTGTTTATTCACTACAAAGTTTGCTTAAAGACTATGGGGGATATTATTTTCAAGTGTCCCCTAGAAAACATAACAGGTGAATTTATGTGTGGTTGTGTGAATATTAGAAGACATTTGAGATTCTATGGAATCATTCTGTCCTGAACGCTGTGAGCTGAACTCAATGGACACTCCAGACAATATGAATGAAATGGTCCCTATTTCACCTTTTCTCTACGGAAGAATGTATTTGGTAAGAATTGTTGGGCAGCCGAAGCCCTTGTGCCAGAGCATTTAGAATGCTCTGCAGCTCTCCCATGAGAGCTGCACACAGGACCGATGGCTCTCAGAGACCTCTTTCATTGTCATCTCAGCGCTTCACCAGAGATTTTGACTGTCAGTACTGCAAAAAGCAGCAGAATCACTTTCCTGTAATTATGGAAAATAGAACAGCACAAAGAACAGCACAGTTCCCAGGGGCTTGAGATACAGAACACTTGGGACAGTAAGGTACCGTGAAAAGATAGTTAGCATGTGGAGGCAGAACCAGATAATCCAGACTGGCCTGCAATCAGCCAGCACATTGGGTAGTTTGTGCTTGTTGTGTCAATGATCTAAGGCTGCAGCAATGTCTTCATGCCGTGCTAGTTTGAATATGTGGTCAGGCTGGCACAACGTACCTCAGAGCCTCTTTATTGATCAGGGCAAAGCCCTTCAGGTTCCTTCAACTTCGTCCTATTTCTAGCTCCCTCCCTCCACTCCCGTGTAATAACCTTAGAAGTCCTGGTGCGTGCACATCTCTCCATGGAAGAATATTTATGATCACCCAATTCCCTTCTGATTCTCCATCACACCTGCTGTGCTGCCATGGTTCATTAAACAGCCCAATGAAATCAGTGACAGGGACTGCATTTGGTGCGCTCTACAGCATAACATACACATTCTCCGGAATATAATGGAGTCATTCAGCAGCAGTCAAGAGATGAAAACAAAACCAGTGTACCTGGTTTATACCTTATTTCCCTACAAAGGACCCTGTGCCACCAGAAGCCACTACTTCCAGCCATTATCCCTGTCCCACAGTATCATTGTAAAGCTATTGAGGTATGCATGGTCTTTTAAATATTCTCCTGCATGTGTTTTTTATTTCATTTTTGCTCTCCTCTCCCCCAGTTAAGTGGCCTGGAAATAGAACAGATTGTCCCTGGACTATTCACAGAATCCATAGTTCAGCAGCTGTCATTTGCTTGGCTTTTTTCCCCCCTGCAGGAATGATGATAGTTTGCTCCTCTTGCCCACAGGTTGAGTTAAGAAGGGCTGGGGGAGGATCTGAAATTACCATTGGCTGTGCCTTCACATCCAGAAGGTCTCTTTTCTCCCATCTCTCAAAATTTATGGTGATCATTTGTTATTTTCTGGGACCACAGGCTGACAAACAGCAAGCAAAGTATATATATTTTGCAGAGCAGAACAGAAGTGGTTTTCAGTACAGGGCAGCAGCAGCAAAGAAGTCAGAGTGTTATTACAGTATTTATATTCACTGTGCATTGTGGGCGGAAATCAATGCTGCAATCAGCTATTCAGAAATGATCCATTTTTTCTAACTGCTAACATTTAAAAAGTGAAAAGGAGTCAAAGTAAATTTGAACGTGCAAAGAGTTTTGGAAAGTGAAAATAAAATGCTATCTATGGTATGTGCACACCCACAAACACAGAACATATGGTTGTATGATTCAGTGAACCTCTGTTCAGTTTGTACCAACAATTTCCCAGGGTGAAGTCTCTGTGCAAGAGCCTGCACAAAGGCCAGGTATCTCTGTAGTCCTGAACGTATGGCTTCAGTGAACATAGGTGGTTCACAGGCCTTCTGTTGGTCCTCTCATGGGGGATATGATTTTTTTTAAAAATCCTTCCCTAATTGAAGCTATTTTTGCCATTGATGTCAATGAGAGCAGGATCAGATACTATGCTTAGGTGATCAGTAAATTGATGCCTCACAAAACATGTGCTGTATGTACATGGATAATAGGCACATTGTATTATGCAGGCTGTGGCCTAAGAGTCCTTCTGTTTGGAAACTCTAAGCATGTGCAAAGTGATAAAAGATATTTGACAAGCTAACAGAACAGAAATCAGAAAATATGGAAGATTAGTTACTAGAGGTGTTGCAGAATTGCAATAGGATGAGGATATTGATACAAATTATTCACTAATGCTCGAGGTACAGAGGCCCACAGATTGCAACAAAGATCCCTTTAGTATTTTATTTTCAAATACTTTGTAAATGAGCTTAGGGTCTAATACTAAAAAACGAGTTACATTGCCATTGAACTTGTGTAACACATTGGTGAATTACTCCCATCCCTGGCGTCATAGATTCTAAGGTTAGAAGGGACAATTGCGATGATCTAGTCTGACCTGTATACTGCAGGCCATACAATTTCCCGGAATTAATTCCTCTTTGAGATAGAGCAAATCTTCTAGAAAAATGTTTTAATATTGATCTTAAAAGTCACCAGTGATGGAGAATCCACCACAACCCTTACAAAAGTTATTCTAATGGTTAATTACTCTTGTGGTTAAGAATTTGTATCTTATGTCTAGTCTGCATTTGTTTAGCTTCAACTTCCAGCCTATGATGGGGGTGACTACCCTACACAAGGCCTGAGTAGAGAGAAAGGGCCAATTAACCCTGTGACATGCTGCACCTAAGGGAAAGGGACACCAGTAGTGGAGCAGAAGACTGCCTGGAACAGTCATCCAATGATCAGGGACAACTGTCCAATATCATTCATGGGACCAAAAACAAACTGCCCCCTGCCAATCAAACCCCTACTCTTTTTTGATAGCTTCGGTTTCCTTCCCAGCTGAATCCTGGAACTTGAAGAATTATACAGCAGGGACATCAGCATCCATTCGGTGAACATTTTAAGAACAATGCAGTGAGACCAGAGGAGAGGAGATACATATCCAATCATTATTACCAGTTTTGTGCTTCACTGCAAAGCTGTCCACTGCCGTGGCTCCAGCAATCACTTGAGGCATAGCAAATAGTTACTTCCGCATGTCATTTCTGACTAGGTTCACATCAGAGGGCAGCATCTCAAAGCTTACTCAGAGGGACTCTCCCACGTAATGTGGAGAGATGCAAAGACCCCAAATGTCTTAAGCCTTTGGAAGCAGAGACCACAGCACAGTGTCAAGTTACAGCAGAACACAAGTGTTCTGCCTGAGTGATGTAAAATTCTAAAGCTGATGTCACTGACATGACACATGCGGCGCGGGGCATAGAGAGAGCAGGCAGATGCCTGTAACACTGGGGCACTGGGAGTCCAGCCAAATAAATCAAAGGTTAGAGCTTAATTGTTGTAAGAATTTGACCTTACCAGCTGAAGCAAAAAAGCAAAACAAAAAACCCCTCGATAATGCCCAAGGGCAGGCAGTTCTCCAGCACAGCCCTTTTTGTAGGAAAACTAACAGTTCAGCGATTTGGACTTGTCCCAGTAAGGTGTCAGAGCTCATTTCTGCAAGGAATCTCCTTCCTTGCTGCAAGACAGCAGCTTCCCAAGAGGCAATGGCAACCCAGGAACTGATCTGCAGCAATGCAGTCTGTTCATTTAAATAAATGCAGTTCCAGTACCATGCACCAACTCGGTACGTGCCACAAGCCTTCCCAATATTGCAGACCTGGCATATTAGTTCCAACTTAGCTTGTCCATTGCACAGCACCTTAACACAATGGAAAGGAAAGCAAAATTCACCCCAGGATAAATCGAGTGCAACGCAGCGGAAAGCTCAGAGAAGAAGGAATAGGAGAAGAATGGGATGCTGCAGTTGTCTTTTCCAAAAGGAGCAAATTCTTTTGCTCTAATATGTCATGTTGAATCCGGGCAGTGGCAGGCTATTAATAGAAGCAAGTCACTATAAAAGAGTGCAAATGGGAGGTGAGGATTACATACATTTTTGCATATTAAGGGACAAATATTCCATCTGGGTTATACTAGGCCTCTATTTTTTAAGTGTGGAAGTTTTGCTCTCACAGTTATTTGTGCTTGAAATTATTTGTAGCTGCAGTTTAGGTCACTCAGGTGTCTCAAGGGCTTAATTGCAGGCACAAATAATTGAAGGTGCAAAATTGCTGCTAGTGATTTGTGTCACTAGAAGAGAAGTCACTGATGGAAAAAATCTACACATAGGATTCATGATCAATTTAACAAATATGTCCGCAAAACAACAGCTATTTACCGAAACACAAACACCTCTAAATTCACTCCCTCCCCCTGCCTTTTTTCTTTAAAAAAAAAAAGCAAGGAAATTTTAACAAGGCTGTTCCCACCTGAAAAGTATTCTGAGCCCGATCCTCCTCTCACAACAGTTTTGCATTGTGGTGTAATGGAGGCACACCTGATTTACACCAGCAGTGTAATCAGGCCCTTATTCTGCTTTGTTTTTTCCTGTACGGTCTTGGCTGGAGCTTTTGGTTCTTCAAAAGTAAATACATTGTTTATTATTAGTGTTCAAATCTGGGGTTAATAATATTCATGGCAATGGCCAGGCAATACAACCCATAAGAAGCAAGTAATGCAGGGCTAGATTCTCTTTGAACTAAGTTCCCTTTCTAATGCCAGAGTAGCATAGAGGAACCTTAGTTTGAATGAGAATAAGGCCCTCTTGACAATTAAAACATAAAGACAGACCTTTTTCTTCTTTTTAAAGCAGGCTCAGAAAATGAAGCCAATTTAACTGCTCTCCTTAAGGCTAAAAGGAAAGGTTCATGTGACTCTTTGGTGTTTCAATTAAAATGAGTTTTATTGCAAAATGTTTGTTCTTTTGTTGTATGCACGTATTGCCAGCTGGGTTGCTTAAGGAGTCTGAATAATACATATGCAGCATTGTACAGTAATTGTTTCCTGTCCTCAAAAATTCATAGATTATTGTTTGTGCAGCTGAGAGTGGCTTTAATACAGGGCTAGCCTATAGTTTCAAAAGGAGAGAAGGAGGGCTGTACATAGTATCATTGTTCCAAAAGCCACATACAAATGAGCAATCTCCATGTATCCAAACACGAATAAAGATGAATGTTGCCTCCACTAGGGAGGAAATGTTTTTTTGTCTGAGAAACCTGCCTTTCCTTTGGTTGAATTTTAGTTATGCCAGGCCTGGGTCTGCAAATAGTAACAGTAAAAAAACCCAAACACTCAAGCCCTTTTGCAGGGGCCTTGCAGGTTGCAACCCTCCCTAGTTGTGGACTGAATGTGTGTGTACATAAAATGTACTGTATCAGAAGAGGTCTACATTAGCGAGGGCCTGAAGAGGAGCCAACATCTGAGCTAGTAAAGACTGAGGGATCTCAGAGAAGGTTAGGGCAGGGAGACATCCTTCTCGGCTAATTTAAAATGCTCACATAGGCATTATTGTATCGCTAAGGCTGCTTAAACCTCCCGATGAAGTGAGCGATGGCAACTGGAGATGGGAAGAGAAGAAATGGTTCAAAGAGAGAAAATGAAAGAAGAGGAAGAGGGAGGAAAGGAACATAATGAAGGAGACAGAGAGAGAAAGGGAGGTAGAAGACAGAAGAAACAAGTAGAAAGGACAGAATGCAAAAGATAAAACCCTGGGAAAAGCACTGTTTGATATCATACACACATGCAAATACACTTCTAGAGTCCATTGCCAGTACATTTATTCATCTCCGATAAAATGCAGACCACTTAAATTCCTCATCTAAGAGTAAGCCTACTGAACACCTTTCTGCACACCTCCTAAACCTACAAAAGTTCATGCAAATTGTGCTAATGTATTATTAAGAAAACTTTTATAAGTGACTAAATCTGCCCTAACTTCAATAAACATGAGTGGCATGTACCTTAGGCCCCCTGTGTGAATCCCTTGTGGAGAAAGAGATTTAACTGTGCTCAATAGCTATGTTTTAAGGCCTTTCCCAGTATGTTCACTTAGGCTACATCTGTACTACCCGCCCGGGTCGGCGGGTAGCGTTCGACTTCTCGGAGTTCGATATATCGCGTCTCATCTAGCTATTCGCGTAGCTGAACTTGCGTACCTTAGTTCAACCCCCCCCCCCCCCCAGTGTAGACCAGGCCTTACTGTAGATAGTGGAATTGTTGTAATTACATTGCCATGACATGAACTGAGACACAACAAAATACATTCACTTAATGCATTAATCCCAGGTTATCACTCTGTGTCACAAGTTTCATGTAGGGACAACATTCATATTTGATTACTATTCACTTAAAAGAATGTCACTCTCAGACAGGATTTCAGTACATCAGAGCACAGGACAAAGATAGTGTTCATTATTTCACGTTGAGTGGTTGATTCTTTGTTTGTTGGGTGGGCTTTGGTTTAAATTGATGTTTGTGGGCCGGATTTGTCTCCCATTTACACTGGTATAACTCACTAGCCTTTAGCAGAGTTACGGATGATTCATACTGGTATAAGTGAGAAGAGAATCAGGGCCAATTTGTTCTGAGGGAAGATCATACAAATATATGAGACTGAATTAGATCCTTCTCTCAAAAGTTAGCATTTCTGTCCTCGGACAATTAAATCACTCCCATTATGAGAAGGTCATGCCATTAAATCTTGGTGATACCAAAATTAGGCATAAAGTTCTCAATCTTAAAACCTACTATGGCCAGATAGCTGACTTAAACACTTAAGGGATTCCCTCGAGATAGAGGTAGACTAAAGTTGGCATAGACATTCCTACACGCAGAAGGATTTTAGGTACACAAAAAGTCATAGCCCAGTTAGGAATTTGGCCAAACCACCATGGTTGACTCCTCTACTCTTACAAAAATGTCAGGGTTCTTTAATGACCACAAGTGATCAGGATGTCTGTTTTATGTCTAACTAAACCACAGCATCTCCAAAGTACCATGTCCACTGCACCACACTAGGGAATTGGCTTAATATTTACTTGGAAGGAAGAGTACCACTTACTGAACCACGAGGGCCGGTTCCTGCTGCTTCTACTTGTCCCTTCAGTGGGCCCAGTCCCAAACCCCAGATTTGAACACTAATAATAAACAATATATTACTATTGTAGAGCCAAAAGCTCGAGCCAAGACTGTACAGTGTCTAGCACAACAGAGATCTCTTCCTCCTGAAGTCTTGTCCTGACTTCCTGAGGTCTCTTCCAACCCTAATCTATTATTCTAACAGGGACCCAAACCCATAGCAAGAGACAATCCTTTCCCTGAAAATAGAGCTTACAGAGGCAAGGCAGTGAGAGGGGTGGAAGGAAGTATTAGCCACACAGAGGCACAAAGTGATTAAATGACTTGCCCAAGGTCATGCAGGAAGTCTGGCAGAGATCTTTGGGTTCCAGAGCCTTAAAATACAAGACAAATACATTTGTTTTGAATTTAGGAGAAAATGGACTCCAGGTCTGAAATCTGCAGCTATAAATAGGAATATTTACAATTGTTGATGGTCCTTTCTTAATTAAGTTTCTCATCCTCATGAATGTGCTCAGTATTCATTCTTTATAAAGGACTTTCACTTTAAGAAATGTACTTGGTAGCACTGGCGTGCATATTGTTCGATGTGCCATTACATGGGCACTCCATTGTAAAGCAGCACCGATTAAGAGGCCCTTCTGCTTAAGTGTCACTTATTTCATGCCCATCGCTGGTATTTTATTTTCAGAATAATTAGATGTCATGTTTGCTTTGCTTCTTTAAATAAGACGATACACAATGTTTGTTTTTTCTGTTCCTTTCCCAGTGCTGCCTGTGCCTTTTTGCTCATCTTCTCTGCATGTATACAAAAGGTCAGAAAAACAAATCAATGATGAAAAGGACCTCCTGCCCTTTTAAACCTAACATGTAGGAGGGAGGAAAGGGAACTAGCCAATAAAATGAAAGGGAATTTTAAAATTCATTGAAAAAGGCACGCGGCGGGGGAGGCATGGATCAAACAATAGCAGTTTCTGAGCTTGTGGAACTACACTCTGAATTTATGTACAGCATAGGCTCCTTTTCAAGAGCCAAATATCTGGGCAGCCCTGCTGAAGAACATGTGAAAAAGGAGGTGTTTATAATGGATTTGGGAGGACACAATGAAGTAGCCCTGTATCAAGGTAACCCAGTAACAGCCTAATAAAACAGACACCTCCACCCATAGGTGCTGGAACTATGGGCGTAGGGGGTGCTGCAGCACCCCCTGACTTGAAGGGGTTTCCATTATATGCAGGTGTAGCGAGGCGGTGGAATACCCCACAGCCCCGCTGAGAGACGAGCCTCCCCTAACACCAACGTGGGCAGAGCCATTGGGTCCTGCGCCCGCCCCTCAGAGGTCATGGCGCAGACCCGGAAGTATAAAAGCTCACCTGCAGAGCTCAGTGAGGGACCAGCCACCGCAGAGGCCAGACATCTGCGACCGAGCTCCCTCTTGGGAGACAGCAGCAGGCCGCAGCCAGCCGGAGCTTGCACCCGGCCAGCCGAGTCTGCCCCACGCTCGCTACCCCGAGGAGGACTGTCCGAGCCTGCCCCGAGCCAGCTACCCCGAGGAGGAGGAGGACTGGCCGAGCCTGCCCCGTGCCAGCTACCCCGAGGAGGAGCCAAGCCTGTCCTGTTCCACCTACCCCGAGGAGGAGCCGATGCTGTTCGAGACAGCCGAGGACATTAGCATGACCCAGGTACCCTACGAGGAGGAGCGTGGAAGTAGCCCGGGGGCAGCCGACCCCAGTCTGGCTGCAGCACTGCCTGAACCTATGTCAGTGTGTTGCGGCCAGGATCCCCACTGACAGCAGCGAGTCTTTGCTGCTGCCAGGGCCCCAGGCTGGGACACAGTGGAGTGGGAGGGCCTGCATCCCCCCTGCCACCCACTCCTTTGGTGGCAGACTCCCCCTTCTCCCTGGCCTGGAGAGGCTGGGACCTCCTGCTATGGAACTACTGACTCAGCCCCTGCTTAAAGGCCTGAGTCTCTGACTGCTTGTTTGCTGCCTGGCCCTGACCTAAGGCCTGGACTGCTATTGAACTACTGACTCAGCCCCTGCCTAAAGGCCTGGGTCTCTGACTGCTTGTTTGCTGCCCCGCCCTGTTCTAGGGCCTGGGCGGCTATCTGAACTATTGGCTCAGCCCCTGCTTAAAGGTCTGAGCCCCTGACCGTGTGCTGGCCGTCCCACACTGCCGCAGAGCCCGGACTGCCGGCGGACTGGAGCGAGGCGGTGGGATACCCCACAGCCCCGCTGAGGGACACACCGCAGCAAAGCCGCACCACAGCAGGGTTTACAGTTTGGTTCAATGGCTCTCAGCACCCACACTATAAAAATTGTTCCAGCACCCCTGCCCTTGCCCTCCTACCAATGCAACTTCAGCTCCACCGTCTGGGGTGGTCTTTGCAGTAGAGATATTTGTTAACTGGGAGCTGGACTGTCATTTACCAACTCACTTGAACAGGTGCAAATGACTTGATTGCTGGATTTGCATCTGTGGTTTAGAAGTCTCTCTTCCCCAGTACTGCTCTTCTGACCCATCCAATCCCACCCTCGCCATTCACAGGGACTGTGGAAATGGGACACCTTCTAAGTCATTAGCAAAATGGTGAGGCCACTCAAACCTTTTAATCAAGCACTAACTTGAATACTAGAAATAAAGTTGATAATTTAATCTTTAAATTATTTTAGCCCATGTGCGTGTATGCAACTCTCCTTGAGTTTACAAATATTGCATTAGCTAATCTAATTGGTGCCAGGGCCTTGAGATTTGCCATTATTTCCCATCCTCAACTTCTTCTCTTCCTCCAAACTCCTCTACTCTTTATCTCTCCTGATTCTCAGCTTCCCATCTCAATGACACTTGACATTGGTGTCAGCCTCCTTCTTTAACAGACTGTTTGCTCATTAACTACTCATAATGTATTGTTGCATTAATCTAAGGGACTTATCACAATGCTATATAAGAGCTGCTAACCTCCCAGATTCAGAACTTGGCCCTCCCTTTGGCATTGAGATTAGCAAGCAGAGGAATACAGAAAGAAAACAAATAATCATTTTAAAACCCAGGAACTAAATTGTGGCCATCCAAACCATGCAGATCGCAAAAATCTCACTCTATATATATGCTGTACTACAGATTCCAGGCTCACAGCTAGCTGTCTGCTGAATTCTGGTCTTCTCCTCTTTATATTCTTACTCAATCAACATTAGAGATGAAAACCTTGCCTTAAAACCTATTAATACAGCCAGATTGTAGTGTGGGGGAAATGTTGTCATATTCCTCCACACAAGACTCAAGACATCAATCCTGCTGAGCACAGGACACTACATAACCATCAAAAGAGGAGTACGAGGGGTCAAAAACAGCAAACTAAATGCTTTTCCTAACCCAGGGTAGATTTATTATTCTGCTAAAATTAGTTCATTAAGAGTATTTTAGGAGTAAAGTTGCTATGCTACTTGCAGAAAGTGCCTGCTGCACCAAGCAGTTAAGAAAACTACATCCTAAAAGCAGAACCCCAACTTGCAAATGTTTTTAAGCCTTCGCTTTTATTCTTCTCTACCTTGTTCTCCAAAATATTACAGGTCTTTGCCTATTATTGCTCATCAGCTGACTGATGGACCAGCTACATCATGATCAGTGGAACTGGAGTTAGAGGGTCCATGTTCCCCGAAGGAACTGGCACACAGGGAACACGGAGTCTTTGTATGGTTAAGCATAAAAGAGCATAAAGGTGTTAAAGTGTGTGTGAACTACTTTACAGCTACAGTGAGCCCCTGAAGCTGTATCCAGAAGCTTCACAGCTTTGGGGTGGAGTTCTGGGAGAAGGGCATATTTAAGTAACCAGGGTGTCTTTGGGAACAGTGATGGTCTTGAGGCTTAGGGCAGGTGGGCTGAGGTAACAGACTGAGAGTCAGTTCCCAGGAAATGTGCCAGAGAGGAATCAGCGCTGCAACCTGCTAAGGCTCTTAATACACTTAATACACCCCTGGGATCCAGATCAGACACTTGGACAGAGGGCAGGGACCCAGATTTCCCGCACAGCAATTCTAGCAAACAGCTGGGAGCAAGCAGTCACTGGGATCTGTGACATCTGTGTTACATAGGTCAGACTAGTAAATTACATGGTCTCTTCTGACCTTAAAATCTATGACCTCTTGTAATGGTCTCACTCAGGGTCTGGTTGGGAAGCATGGCCTAGTGGTCTTGGCCACAACTCCAGACTGCCAAGGGGAGCCCGGGCTTTCCCACTTCACCAGGCTCCAACCCAGGTCCCTTTGGGCTACCAGTAATCTGGCAACCAAGGCTGCTTAAGGCTATCCTCACTGGGCCTCTTCCTCTCAACTCCTGCACCTGGGGTCAGCTCAGTCCAAGGCCTTCACCTGGTGGGGAAATCCAAACCAAAAGAAATAAGAGGGAGTTGCCAATGTCCAAGGATACTTCCGTCTCCGGGGTGAGTCCTCCCTTTTCTCAACGAGGGCCCCTTTGGGCCTTTAGCCTTATCGCTACTCTGCTGGAGCTGTGGGCTGCAGGTCTGCTTACCTCTAGCTCTGCCACCCAAATGAGCTACTTCCCTGCCTTTTCATTCCTCTAGAAGATGGAGCATTTGCTGCAGGTGTGGCAGGGTGGGACTGGCTGAACCTAAAATGATCCCTTAACCCCTCGTTGCTCAGTGTGGGGTTTGTACACCCCATCACACCTCTCTATCATATATGACCAAATTGTCATTTACACTAAGGTCCCTTGACATTAGCCATGTTAAGGGACCTTACTGTAAAAGAGAATCTGACCTTCTTTGTTTAGTGTAATGGGCAAAATTCTGCTCTCACTTATAATGGTATAAATCTGGAATAACTTCACTGGCTTTAGTGGAGCTGCTCCAGAATATCTGTGTAACAGAGCAGAATTTAACATTTTATATTTTAAAATTAATGTATTTCTTATGCTGGTTAACTGTCTTTCCTTCACTTTCAATATTTACATAGGATTCTCATGATAGCTGATACATTGATATTTGTATTATTAAGGGAATTCCCCTCTTGCTTATGTTCTTGATCAATACTCCACAGAAAATCATGCCAGACATTGCTCTGCTACCCTAATGTGATAGTCACTCTGTTACAAATTGGCCTCGAGTACTTTGCTGACCTTCTGAGATGCAGTTTGTCAAAGCGTCTTGCTGATATTTCACACAACACTCTTCACATTATCTCTCATTACAGATATTGTAGTTTTAGTCTGCTTAGTACATAAACAAATAAAAAGAAGTATATTGTCCAATTACACTGGAGCAATAGAAATGGTGTGCACAAAACTTTAACAGGCTGGCCTTAGTGAGATTGATTCGCTATTGAAAAGCTAAATAATTAAAATGTTGAAGTTACAGACATTACATCTGGAATAAATTCTCTCACATAGAGACAAGGTCACTGTCTGCTAAGGTAGGTATTAGCTCAGCTGATCAGATCGCACATCGGCTATGTATGCCTAAGATTCTGTTTTGAACAGAGGACACAATGTAACTATTCCTCTGTCAATAGGTCTGGCTGCCCCACCACCAAGTCATACTCAATACAGTGAAAAATGATGTCCTCATCTCTCATCTCTAGCCATCTTGACTTCAGCGTTATTGAAAATTTGGCTATGCTCCCCATCTCCCTGGTTCTACTCACAACCTCTTTTCCTTCTTCCCCTCATCTCTCATGTACAAGCTGTTACAAAATCCTCTTGGGTTTTTCCTTTACAGCATCTCTATAATCTGTCCAGGTGTCTTCATCCCCACCACCAGATTCCTGGAGAAAGTCTAGTCCAGCTACTTACCTCGGGTACTGTAACTTCCTCACAAAGCTAGAATTACATCAAGATCAAGCCACAAGGAAAGGCACTGTAAAAATACACATAAAATAAGATGTGGGCTCAGTCCAGAGAATAGGATTTGGATCTTTAGGGCCTCCAAAAGTTTGGGATGTTTGGATTTGGGATTGTGGCATGAATCCATCCCAACATAAAATACATTATTTAAAAAATGCCACGAAAGCATGCTGTCACTCTCTCTGGATTCTGGTTCAGCAAAATTTGGTGTGTCTGCACCAGGTGAAATCCTCAGCTTTTACAAGTCTAAAATCCACACAGAAACGATTAAAAAATATTCCATCTTAATCTCCTTTGACTAATTATTTGTAATTCAAGAGATGAACTAATACAGTAGTTCCACTTGCAGCTCCTCATTCTGTCCTGTCATGAATAATTAGATAGAGCTTTACTCGGAAATCCTCCTAGGTGGTAGTTTCTAAACTGCAATTTGTAGATGGGACCAGTGAAAAATTAACAGATGATCCTGAAAGGGTTCTGGGGATCCAATAAGCTATGAGTGTGAATCTTGAGCAGCTTATTACTTCAAATCCCTGAGATGGAAAGGGACATTAGTAGGGGAGATTTAAGAGTATGTTAAAAAGAAGAGCAGGATAAATGACATTCTTCTACTAAGTATGTTAAAATGCATTGGGCAATGTGAGGTGGTGTGGGGAAGGGAGAAGAAAAGAACCGCACATTCTCAGCTATCGTTAAGGTCCGGTTCCATTGTGACTCTCACCATATATCAAAACATATTAACTACGGTCCCTTTACTTTTACAGGAGGCAGTCATCCATTTACTGAGCCTGGGGCACCTTTGGAGAAATGTAGTGGTGTATCAGATGCTCTGTCTTTAAAATATTACTTGTTAATAGTTTTCTGTACAATGCACGTTCTTAAGGATTTTGTACTATCTAAGTAGAGCAGCTGGATTCTGAGCTCAGTCAAAGCAGTGCAAATCCATTGATTTCTATAGTTACACTTTATTTACACCAGCGAATCCAGCATCAGAATCTGGCCTTGAATCTTGTATACCCCTAAAATCTACTCTTTGCCCACCCAGAACTTGAATGTGGTGCGTATAAACCATATCCGTAACTCCTCACTGCTGGTGGTTGGGGAAAAAAGGTCGAGAAGTTGGAACATACCTGCAATAATTTTTTAGTTCAAGCACTGAGGGCTAAATTCTTCTCTCACGCCAGTTACAATCGGGTAGAACTTGGCTGTGGACCTTTGTGATTCAATGAACTGGTGATGATTTTGGAAGAGGGAATGTTACTGGGAATAAAGATGGTCCCATCCTCATCCTGATTTGCCTCTGTTGCTTGCTGAGACTGCATGTGCTGAGATTCAAAAGTTTATAGCAAATCTAAAGTATAATTTAAACAGACAGAGGTCCTGCTCTTACCTTTACTAGGTAGAAGAGAAACAATCAAAATTAACATTCTTCCAGGAATACTGCTTTTTGCGCCACTACCAATCCTTAGGAAACTGATATAATTAATTGTTAGATACATTGCAAGGTTCATATGGAATGGGAATAAAACCAAGAGTAAAATCTAAATTGTTCCAGCTCTTGAATATATTAAGGCTCCTTGGCTGGTATTCCTGGAACTCTTGAGTTGCGGCATTTCTGCTATCATAGAGTGTTCATCACACTGACATGGTGCGACAGGCCACTTATCATACAAATGTTATTTATGTCGTCTGCGTAAACACACATATCAAATGTCTCAGGCTAGCTCACCAGAGCCAACATTTCTCTCCATTAGAGTGAAACAGTATTAACCTCATAAAAGATCTCATATAATCCTTATGAATCAATCAAAACTGGTTTCGTGTTCAGTTGCAACTCATTGTTTTGTTTGGCTTGTTGTGTTGTTTTATATTGAACTGCCGATCCAACGTGGCTTTACTGAAGTTGCTTGGAAACCATCTAGCATCAGCTCGCTCATCCAAGACCAACTCCCCATGTGCAAGCAGGGTGATAAGCCTAACTTTAAGTTTTTAAAGAAATGCAATTAAAATTAAACAAAACCAAACCAGCGTATGTGATGTCTGAGAACTCAGCTAAGTGGAAAATAACAAACCCACTGATGCAGAGAGGTCTGGAATGGATATAGTGTGGGAGTGCATTGAGGGAGAATGAAAAAGCAAAAAGCATGCTCAGGATAGGGACTGAGTCAGAGAGGCAAAGAGCTACATCCTCAAATGGAAAGTTCTTTCTGCTCTTTCTCCTCACGCATTCCTCCTCCCAGTGAAAGAAAGAGCAAATAGTTATTGATGAATATGTGCTAAGTATTTGTGGGGGGAGGGATAGCTCAGTGGTTTGAGCATTGGCCTGCTAAACCCAGGGTTGTGAATTCAATCCTTGAGGGGGCCACTTAGGGATCTAGGGCACAATCAGTACTTGGTCCTACTAGTGAAAGCAGGGGGCTGGATTCAATGACTTTTCAAGGTCCCTTCCAGTTCTAGGAGACAAGATATTTCCATTAATTTAAAGTACTGACAGCAAGTTTGATACATCAGAAGACCCAGTTGGTAGATTCATTGGTACACTTTAGTTGCTCTGTGCCATTTTGGTGACACAAAGCAGCCACAAACCCAATTTGTTTGTGGGTCTTTCTGTCCCCACTCCCCCTTTTGGAAATAGTATCAGTTGCTCCCTCAGCCCCCACTCCATCCAAAAACATCTCAGCTCCTGAGGAGATGGGGAGAGTGCTCCACCTGACTTCTGCAGTAGCTGTGATTGGCTGTTGTTCACCAACAGAGTGAGGAAGGCAACCAATCAGAGGGGTTTTCCCCTGGACAATTCAAAAAACATGTGAAGATTGGAACTTTTTGAACCTTACAAGACTGGCTACAGCAGGGTCTGAAATCACATTACTTGGGATAAATTTGCAATAGTTGAGAACACTGATTAACATACACACATCTACTTCTGGTACAGGGAAGCAAAATGAAGCACATGTGTGTCTCCATGATTAGAGTCTTAGTTGGCAAGCTCTGTGAGGCAGGAATTGTGCCTTCTTTAGTGTTTGTGCAGTGCTTAGTGTTGGAATTCCCCCAAGACATTTTTCCACTTGGTTCCCCAAGAACTCAGCTTGATTCCAGTCTCATCACTTAGGTTTCATTATCTGTCATAACAGCAAAGCTACACCGAACTGATCACACACAAGCATAGGAGGTGGGCATAGGGTGTACCACACATCCAAAGTTACGCAGCACACCTTTTTCTTCATATAGACTTACACATTTCAGTGCATTTATTATACATTGCATTACACATTTTTGCACTGTCTGCGCTCAACTTAAGCTTAACCTCATCTTTACATTCCTGACTTATTTTGTTTATTATTATTTTTGTTTGTAAATGGTTCCCTTGCTGTTCTCCCTCTTATCCTGGCTAGCTCAGACATTCTGTCTCTTAGCTTATTGACCGATTTACTTATTTTAGTTAGCACAAATATTCTGTTTTCACCCTGCTAATCAATGTACCTCCTTTCTCCTGTCTTCCAAGAGAGGAGGCCTCCCCCATGTTTAATTACTCATGTCAGGCCAGGCCTACATTCCTACACTTAGTACATTGTGGGTGCTGCCAGAAACAAATAATGGAGGCTGCTCAATCCACACTCTACCATGGGCAGAGAATGACATTAGTGTGGTGCACTCACTGTCCAGGGGGAGGTACTTGATTCATGCAGGTAGATCTATTCTTCCATTCCCATTAGCTGCTGCTACAGGGAAACAGCATTCCTGTCTCAGAGGAGGTTCCATACATGTAAAGCAGTAGGTGACTGCATTACATAGATGTTTGTAATTAAAGATTTACTGAGCAAATAGGAAGGATGTTCCACTTGAGTGGGTTCTTAAGAGTGCTTAAGGGACAGCAGTTCAAGTCCCTCCTCTACCCCAGATGCCTTGGATAAGTCTTTTAGTCTCTCTCTGCCTCACTTCCCCATCTATGAATGGGCACAGTAGTACCTCCTTCCTGCATAGGGGCATTGTGAGGAGAAATACATTAAAGATTGGGAGGTGCCTCGATGCTGTGGTAAATGGAGCCACATAAGTACCCTAAAGGGATAGAACACAGAAGGGTAAACCTTTTTTTAGCTAAAAACTTTTGTCTACAGAAAAAAACCCAAAAAATATATTAGTAGCTTTGGTTTGTATTTTTGATTTGTATTGAAGTTGCACCAAGAGGCCCTGTGATGGGGTGAACATAGTTCACTCTGGATTAGGCAGTGGAGGGGTTAATTCCCAGCAAAGAGAGCCAAGGGGCATGCCTTCCCCACCCCTCTGGAACATGCTGTGCTTGCTAATTGAGGGAAGCGTTTCCAGCTGGGCTCAGGAAGAGCTTGGGAGCAGAGTGCTTTGGTCTTGCCAGAAGGAAGCATCTTGTTCCTTTTCTTATCAACCTGGATAGATAAAGGAGTTGAGAAATACCCAGAACTAGAACAGGATCTAGTGTGCTCCTACCTTACAGACCCATGCTCTCTACTGAAGTTGTTGTTTTGCTTTTCCTTCAGCTGCTTTCAGATGATTGAAGTGAATGGTTAAAGCAGAAGGACCAAAACAAATAAAAAGAAAGGATTTACAAAAAAAATATAAAGAATAATTAAATAAACATTCAAAAACATACAAAATTAACATTTAAAAAAAATAAAATAAAAACAAAAAAATTTAAAAGTAAGATAATTTTTAAAAAAAAAAATTTAAGTTAAAAAAGTATTTTAAAAAAAAAGTATCAAGTAAAAAAATAAAGTAGTAGAGAAAAAACAGAGGAATAAAAAGATCAGATAAAAGATCAGGAAGTTCATCTCAGTTTTTCAGAATGGAGAGAGATAAATAGTGTAGAGATAAAGGTGTAAGTACTCAACATGTTATTAATGGATCTGGAAACATGAGAAAAAATTCAAAAATGATAAAAGACTACAAAAAAATAAACTGGACAACAATAGGTAAGAAAAAGGCTAAAGAAAATAGAAAAAAAAAGAGCTAATTAAAACAAAAAACTGGAAAAAAAAAATGAAAACAAAATTCAAAAATGTAAAATGCAAAGTAAAAACAATGCAACTAAAAAAAACTATACATAACAAAATAAAACACACATGAAAACAATCACAAAAATAGATACAGAATGAATTGTCTGATTTTGGATATCCCAATGATTTGTTCAAACTTTTAATCAAAGTGATGTGTTGAAAACAAGCTCCCAACAAAAAAGAAGAAGAACAAAGAACTTGTTACTTTTTTTTACTTGAAATTAACAACTTTATTTGAAAACTCCACTTTTTTAAATACAGTCCACTTTTTTTCCTACCTTTAAAATAACATTTTTCTTGATGCTATAATAAATAACATTTTGCAATACACCTAAGAATTTACCTTAAGAAAGAAAATAAGATAGGAAATATAAGTAATAAGAATAATAAAAAACATATAAAAAAAAACATGATGTAAATACATATTACAAAAGATCTGGTTACCAAAATGAAAAACAAAAAAAAAAAAAGAAAAAAAAAAAATGCAATGAAATTATAAAAGAAAGAAAAATGTATGGAGGGAGAAAAAAAAAAAAAAAGAAATGACAAAAAGAAAAGAGAAAAAAAAAAAAATAAAAAAAATATAAATAAAAGACTGAATATAAAAAATTGAAAGAAGTAAAGAATCCAAATAAAGTAAAAAAAAGTTAACATAAAAAAAAAAATAACATAAAAAAAAACGTATAAAAAAAAGATTTTAAAAAAAAATAATTTAAAAAAAATGGGGATTTATTTAAATTGACTTTTGAAATAAAGCCATCATGGATAGAGATAAAGAATAAAGAATCAGTGGAAACAAAAGAGAATGGAAAAAAAGAAAAGTTAGAAGGGTAGGAAGATGAAGAGGGTAAGGAAGAGATCAAGAAATGGAGATGTAGACATGGGAGTAGTTAAACATATTCTATTCAAAAACATCAGATGGAAACAATGAGAGAAGATTACAAAAAAGGCAAACAGCAAGCAAAAAAAGAAGAAATACAAAGAGCCAGCCAGCAAGAAAACAAAAGAAAAACAAAAAAAAAAAAAAAAAAAACAAAAAAAAAATTAAATAAAAACCAAAACCAAAAAAAAAATATAATGAAAAAAAACTCAAAAACAAAAAATCTGATACATAAAAAAACAAGTTATACAAAAAGGAAGAGATCTGGGAGTCATAACATCTGAGAAACAAAAGTCAGTGTGGATAGAAAAGGGCAAACACAAAAGCAAGGAAATAATAAAACAAAAAAAATAAACAAATATTAAGAAAGGGATAGATAATAAGAAAATATATAAATCCACAGTACAATATATATTATATATATCAATATAACCATCCTAAAAATATATTTGAATTAAAATAAGAAATAAATATACATAAAATATAAATAAGGGAAAATTGAAACAGAGATGAGATTATGATGACTGAGAAGGATATGAGAGAAAAGAGATGAGGAAAGGAAAAAAAAGAGAGGATAATAAGGAGATGTGAGAAAATGATGATCTAAATATGATTTAATCTGAAGAGAGTGAGAATGAAATTGAATTTTTCACATAACACAAAAAAAAGGCAGCAGATCACAAAAAAAAATAAGGCAGCAGAAAAAAAAAAAAAAAAAAAGAATTTCTTCACACTACAATATAAATCAAGAAGGAACTCTTAACACAGGATTAATAAAAAAACAAAGAAATGGATTTTTTAAAAAAAGACAGGAAGGAATAAAAGGCCACAGATCCAGTGGCTATTAGCCAGGATGAGGGGGATGCGCCGCCATGCTCTGGTGTCACTAGCCTGTTCAGCGGATTCATTGGCTGCCAGGGAGATTCCCTGTGATGATTCCCTCCCTCTTCTATTTTCCCTCCTGGGCACCCTTGACTACCACTGTTTGATAACAGGGCACTGTCTGACCATGGATGACAAATCTATGGAAAATATTTAAATAAAAAAAAAATTATTAATTAAAATTGTTTTAAAAAGAAAACAATATAATGACCACTCCCATGAGAAAACAACCTTGGCAATGCAAATATTTTGCTTTAAAAATGCCATTTAAAAATCTATTTAAATATATTTACATAAGGAAATAAGTTTCCATTAACAGTAGCAAAAAAAAAAAGTGACTAAAATAGACAACAACAAACAAATATTTATTTACCATGCCCTCCTTTCCCTCCACCACTCCCTCCACTGTGTCGGTGTTGTCCTTGGTCAGTGAGACTCAGAGAGTCAGACAAAAAAAGGTGCTCCCAGGTGTACACTTGGGAGTGTTGGTTTGTCTGTTCAGCGCCACCTCTGTTCCACTCACGTCACTGTCACTCCACCACTCTGCACCCCCTCTGCACACACCTACCACACACTCTACCCTACCACTGTGACCTCTCTGAGCTGGTCTCACTCTTCTCCATTTCAGCTGAGCTCTCTCTCAGGCTCTCTCTGCTCTCTCCCTCAGAAAGTCTCTGTCTCAGAACAAAAACACAAACACAACACTGTCACCCCACAAACACACACAAGCACTTATTGCCAGTTTTCATTGATTTCAAAGTGATCAAAACTGCAAAAAACTAAAAACAAATCTAACCTATTGCATACTTTCCTATCTGACAGGATCTTTTCTTTAAACAGAGGAGAGCCCCACTCCTCACCCTCTCTTGAAATCATCTCTCATCTCACTACACTCAGCATCATAGCAACGAGGAGATTTCTCGGATCGCGATATATCGCGTCTCATCTATATATATGATGATGATGATAGATCCGATATATCCCGAACCGAACCAACCCGAAACCCGACCGAAGCGGGAGCGAGCGGAGCGGGATGGGCGCGATGGATTCCGCGAGAAGATGAGGTAGGCGGATATAAGATATAAAGATATGCATAGATTATTCACGTTATTCAGTTGCGTATCTGGCTGAATTATCCTAGATTGTAGACCCCGTAGTGTAGACCAGCCTGCCTCAGTTCTAGTGCCCTTTATTCATCAATCAGAACAACATTCCATCCCTCCTCCCCCATATTCAAGTGGTTGCAGCCACCCCCTACAAACAACATCTATTGCACACACAGCTGGAGCTGCTTATGTAGTGTTATGTTAGTTATGAAAATAAATATAATAAGTCCCTTGTGAAGCCAGCCCCAGCCCCAGCACTCAGTCTCAGGAGGAGAGCTTATTTAGATCATCAAAATCATCATTTATTATTCATTATGAGGCCAACATCAATGAAATGATGAATGCACTGACATAAAAACATAAGTAATAAAGGAAGCAAAAGTCTATCTTCATGCTTATCATTATACTTTTATTTTTCATTTTTTTTTTATATTATATATATATTATATTTTTAAATAGTGTTGTGGTGTGTTTTTAAATTCAAATTTCAATCAGAGATCTAAAAACAGTCACTAAATTGGTATGTAACAAAACTGGGGGGGTGTAAAAAAAAAAAGGTGTGTACACTGGGGGGTGGAGGGAAATCACTGGATGCACCTATGGTGGGACTGAAGTAGAAGACTTCGCAGGCAAACCAGCCAGCACAGTAAGCAAGCTGCAGTGTATATCTGCTTCATTAGGGTGGCAAGGCGGTGTCTGTTGTAGCCAACATGAGGGGCTCCCCTGTGTCTCAGCTGTGGATAGCCCTGCAATCAAGGGATGAAGGCTTGTGAAGCCCTTAGGAGAGGAGTATTGTTTTTTGTTTGGATTCTGGGCAAGTCCATCCCTTCCTTCGTTGAGTTGGAAGGCTAAATTAAGTTACCCCTATCACCAGCAGAGTGAGTCCCTGGGCCAGCAAAGGAGGGAAACTAAGCCTGGGGCCTACGTTTGGCCAGGGAGGTAAGCTGTACCCAGAATCAGAGGCCCCCTTGTGCTGTGTGAACACCCAGTAAGAGACAGTCCCTGTCCTGAACAGTGTATAAGTAGAAAAGACAATGTTTCCGTTTTGATGAATTGTGTGAAACTTCACACAGATAAAATTGCTGCTTTTGACCACTGTTTGTTTCCTTCTATTAAGGAACAAATCTGCCCTGGGCCAAGCCTGAATGGGCTTGTTTGACACAAGGGAAATTGGCAACACCTGGAGTCTGTTATGACCTCAGATGACTGTGTGGTGCATTGAGCCCCCTACTGTATATAAGGGAGGGATTTGACCAGTGACTCTGTACAGATCACACACATTTTTGCCCCCAAAACATTCTCTGTACTGGTGTGGAAAGTGCCTCTGGGAACATAGCTTCATGGGGTGTGGACCTCATTACACTGTTATCCTGTTTCCCTCCTCCCATGCAGAAGGTCTGTGTGCCATGTAGAACTGGGCAAAATATTTTGGCCAAAGATTTTTTTGATGTGTGAAAAATGCAGACTGGGTGACAGCAAAATATTTATTTTGCAAATTCGTGCATGTTTTGCCAAATTGGTTCAGTAGAAGAAAACCCCTTAAAAAAAAATCTGAAAAAATGCTGTCTTGCTTTGACATTTTCTAAACAAAATGCATTGATTTTTTGGGGGGGAGGGGATGGTTGGAAACAGCTTTTTGTTTCAAAATTCCTTTTAATTTTATTTTTTTTAAAATGGTCTAAGTCCAAATTTTCATTTTGAAAATATCTCAGTGAAACTTTTCATTCAGCCTGAAACAGATTTATTTCATCTGATCCACCAAATTTTTAAATCTTTTTTTGGTTTGATCTCAAAAGCCTTTTTTTTTTTTTTTCGGAATTGCCAGGGAACCAAAAAAATCTGTTCTCACAGTTCTATTACCAGGCCTTATGTGCCCTTTTGTGAGTCAATGTGCAGCCCACGGTCTGTGCGCTCTGTGGAATGGAGGATGAGATTGTACATATTGTGCATCACTAACTTGCTCTTCAATTTTCATTTTAAATTACATATCTTCTCTCTTGCATCTCTCTTAACTCTGTTACCAGCCTTCTGTGAATGAATGCTTAAATGTATTTCTCATGCAGTGGCCTTTATACCAATGCTCTCTGGGATTTCCATTATATGTTGTCTGCTGCCCTTTATTATTCAACTTTGGAGGCCATGTCGAGATGTGGTTTGCATGAAAGATTCTAAAAAAACAAAACCAACCCTCCCCTCCCCCCACACCTGTATTGTGTATAGGAAAGAGGTGGGCAGGAATGGAGGAGCGAGTTGTTCACATTTGGAGTCTAAGTCTCGGAGAGGTAAAGAAGAGATGGTCTTGTTGTGAGCCTTGGAATTGGAGCCAGGCAGGGTCAGGGAGGGTGTATACTACTCAGATGCCTGCAGTCCCCAGCTGCCACCAAAACAGAAAGAAGGGAACAAATAATCCTTTTGGGGCAATAAAGAAAAGCATCTGAGCACAGATCATGAAACTCTAACTGGCAGCAGAGGAAAGTTGCTCCCGGAAAGGTGTCAGCTTTAATCACTGCACTTCTCAGAGACGGAGGTACAGAAGACACTGAGGAATCATCGCTTTCCTTGCCATAAAGGCTTCTGGCTTTTATAGGGAATAAACCCCAACTCTCCCACCCAGTAAACAGTTAATTTTTAATTGTATTATTTTTTAATGCCCTCTTTCTCTTCCACCTATACCCATGTCCAAAAGGAGGGTGATAGAACCTCTTGGCTGGTGTAATATTTGTATTGCTTTCATATTTTGGGTAGACCCTCTCCTTGTTCCAAACCAGGACTCTGGTACAGCCACAGCACAGATGGCCCCCAAAGGATCCATCAGGATTTACACATTACCCAGAGCTTGCTAAAGGCAGGATTTGGGGACTTGTACATCTGACATAGATGTACTGAGTACCTCTAAAGGTTAATTTAAAAAACTTTTACAAACCTGAGGCACTGTGCTTACACAAAAAGCATCAGAATAGCCAGTGTTTCAGACATAATGAGGCTTTATCAGGATAACTCATCTGAGGTTTTAAATACCCATTAAATACACTTTAGTATCTTCTGTAACTAGTTTTTGTTCATATTTAGTAGCAGTCTTTGAATTTTCAGGACCTGTGCAAAATCTATGTATACGGTACTAGCTTTTGTCTGAGAGAACCACTACAGGATACAATATGTCACATACCTGGGTGCATTTAGATGATCTCTTCTGGTTAAACTAACCCTTTAGCTCTCTATGGAGCTGCCGGTGTGTCAGGAATCAAAGGTCAAGCTCTTGTCTCAATATCACATGCTATGCAGTTGGCTTATTGTCACTGCTGCTCTGGGATCTGCATTGGCAGCCTGTTGGTTGGTGGAACTGAAGGGGATTGTTTTGACCTAACAAGTCTTATGTGGTACGGAACCATGTAAGAATGTTCCTCTCTCTCTGTAAAGTCATTCCAGAATTCAAATAAAAACCCTCTGGTGTAAAAGGCTGCTGGCAGAGCATTCTCTATTGAGGCTTCTCTGCTTGAAACTCACTCGCCCCACTTGGTTGGTCAGACCCCAGGTCTGTTAACTCTCATACCACACTGCAAGGCCCTCTTACGGGTTTTGTTGGTTTTTTTTGTTAAGGGAGCAGATTGAAATACAAAGAATGGTTTGTGTAGGGATGTTTCTGTTTTTATCTGGGAGTATTGGGGGTTGGTATGGGTAGTTTACCTAGATTCTTTTTTATCCTTTTTTGTTAAACTGCTTGTAACAGCACCTAAAGCTACATGGAAAGGAAGCCCTCTATCGCACAGAGGTTTGTGAAGAGCTGTTTGGATTCTTTGAATAAATAAATAAATGTTCAATCATGCCCATTAGACAGAAGCTAATGTACCATTAACCACTAGTGTCAAGTTGAACAGATGCTGACCTCTGTCATGTGATTGGCATGGACCTTTGTAATGCAGCCCCAGATTAAGTGACTGCGGCCAAGAGCCCTGTCACATGACTGAGCTCAGGTTCCACTGGTTCTAGTCATTATTGGTATAGCCTGCCTTGGGGAAGGTCCAGTGCACCTGTCCCAGAAGCAGCTCTGGGAAAACTGTTAGACTGAACACTTGCTGCCTCTTCAAGTGAGTGTGAGGACTGCAATTGTGGATGACTCCTGACCAGGAGATGCAAGAGAGGAATGTTCCTTGTGCCTTCCTTTCTTTTGAGCACCCACAATGGGGCTACCACATTCTGGTTCTGTAAAAATACTTGTGATGTATATCGAGAGCCATAAAGTGTGCCCATGTTTCACCAGGTGGCAGCAGAAAAGTCACTAGAGGTGTAGAGGTCAGGTACCAACAGACTCGTTTCTTTGCTGAGAAGAAGGCTGACTGATCTGTGTACAGATTTACACACTGGTAATGGCTCTGTGAAACATCCAGTAAGTCTTGAATGCTGACCTCAGGCAATATTTCTAATAATGATTATTTTTTGGAAATTGCAGCATATCGCAGATCAACTGAAATCGTGGAGAATATCATTGATTATTATATTCTAAAAAACCCTGGGGTGAAGAAGATTTAACTTCATGGATGCTATGGTGCATTATCATTGAATAAGTACTTAGTTTCTCAGACCTTGAAGAATTCCAAGACAACACATGATGAGATGGAGTGTTAATATTAATAATTCAAGGGTAAAATTTGTTCCATGGTTGTCCCGACTATCCCAAAACCAAGCATTACAAACCCAGGAAATTCAGAATTAGTTACACTTGGAAGAAATTCAAATGGATTAAGTGTAGTTAAGGCTTCCAAACAAACTTAACTCTTCCTGGTAGGAGATACAGTGCAATAACCATATAATGATAATAAGGCATGTTAGTGTTTTGTGGTCTTGCGTTAGATTTTCAGTAGCCCCCAAACTTTTTACCTCATGCCCTCCTTTACCCCTGTCCACCCCCTCCTCGCCCGCCCCCTGGAGCCATGGCCGGGGCTGGGAGCAAGGCCACAGCCAGGGGCCAAGGCTGCGGGCAGGGCTCGGGCCATGGCCAGGAGCGGAGCCGTGGCTGGGCCAAGGCCTGAGTCTGGGGGCAGGGCCTGGACCCAGGGCTAGAGCAGAGCTGGGGGCAGAGTGGGGCTGGATGGCGCTCCCTCCTTGCCCTC